>NC_138231.1:27989792-28589792 GCF_964197995.2 Scardinius erythrophthalmus
CTGTGTGTAAAATTAGGTAGAAAGTAAGGTAGCAGCAGAAAGTAAGGTAGAACAGTTAGCCTATGTGTATTACATGTAGATACAATGGGTTATCCCACCGGTCACTATTGTTGCCGTTGACATGTTTGTGAGTTCTATGACCACATTAAATAAAGTTGAGTAATTGCAAATGCATATATCAATACTAGACACCTTAAACATGATGTGTACCAAAAATCTATGTCCTATCTTTATTTTAACATACTTTAATAACCTTTTCTTTGCGAGCTTTCTTGCTGCCATCCTCTTCTCTTGGCGCAAACAGGAAGTAAACAGCTCTGGTCATGTGACAATTTACAGTAAACATGCGACACTGCACATATTTCATTGAGACCCTTTATTATTTCAATATCTGCTGGAAATGCATTGATAGATCATTCAGTAACATTTTTATAGCCTTAGAAATGAAACATTTTTTTACGGTCACTATTGTGACCGGTGGGATTAGATAGATTAATTGGAGTATTAGGAGACTGTAGTAGACTGTTAGGTTTCGGGTGTGGGTTTGTAGAATAAACTGACATGTAGTTGCAAAGATACTTATTGTCAGTAGAGTGTCTGTTGAGGAGCATCAAAATAAAGTGTTAGCAGATATTAAACAGACAGTCCACTAATACTTTAATGACTGCTAGTTGACGTAGTTGCAAAAGTTACAGACTTTCAGCTGTTTGCAATGAACAAATCAAACAAAAATTATTGAAATGGCTCAACGCAACAAATGTTTCAAGTGGTTTCCCTGAAATCAACTGCAAAAAATAAATAAATAAAATAAAATAAAAATAAAATCAACTTTTAATGACTTCTGCAGTCTCAAAATTATTCAAACCCCTGAATATGATCCCCCATAACGGCACAAATCTGCAAAACAAGTGTTGTCTCAAGCACACCTGATGCAACTAATCAAGGGATTCATTAGTTGCACCAGATGTGCTTGAGCTAGAACACATGAAATACCTGAACTGGCTTGGGTTTGTTGAGTGTCACATTTGACTGCATGTTAGAAATATGATTAAGTCAAAATAATGGTTCAAAAAGTTAAGAGAAGATTTCATCGCCCTTCACAAAGAACGAACAAGATACAAAAAGATAGCGAAGGCACTAAATGTTCCTAGAAATGCCGTTGAAAGCATAGTTCACAAGTTCAGAGTTAAAGGAACAGTGGTTACACTGTATTGTATGGGGCAGAAAAAGTAGCTATTTCCAGATTTCTGAGAAGGCAGGTTCAGAAAAACCCTCGAGTGACTGCAAAAGACTTGCAGCAAGACTTGGTGACAACAGGCACTGAGTTTTTTTTCAGCTCGCACAGAAAGGCGCATACTAAACACATGCCAGAACTCCAAGATGTACACCACTACTGACCTAAAAGTACAAGAAAAGTTGGATCCAATTTGTTAAAAATCATATAAATAAGCCACAGAAGTGTTGGCATTCTGTTCTGTGGAGCGATGAAACAAAACTGGAACTTTTCAGCGGTAAGTCTGGAGGAAGAAGAATGAAGCATATGTTGAAAAAAAAAACACTCTGCCTCTACAGTTAAACATGACAGTTAAACCTGCAGCGTCTGGAAGGCAAGATGGATTAATTGAAGTATCAGGAAATCCTAGGAGAAAACGTCATGCCGTCAGTGAGGAAACTGAATCTTGGGCGTCATTGGCCCTTCCAACAGGACACTGATCCCAAGCATACCTCAAATTCCTCCAAGGCTTGGTTGCAGAAGAAGTCCTGGAAGTTTCGCCAGTGGCCATCACAGTCACCTGACTTGAACCCCATAGAAAATATCCGGTGGGATTTGAAGGCGGCGGTTGCAGCACACAAACCCAAGACTATTACTGAACTGGAGGCCATTGGTCATGAGGAATGGGCTCAGATTCCTCAGAAATGCTGCCAGAAGCTGGTGTCTGGTTATACAGTACATCTCATTTGCAGCAGGTCATAACAGCAAAGGGGTGTTCTACTAAGTACTAAATAAGCTTGCCATGAAGGGGTTGAATATTTTTGAGACTGTAGAAGTCATTAAATGTTGCATTTTCAGTTGAATTTGGGGAAACCACTTGAAACATTTGTTGTGTTGAGCTATTTCAATTACTTTTGTATTATGTTCATTGCAATCAGCTGAAAGTCTATCCATTTTGCCAATAAACCTGATTTGCAAAGAAGGTTGAATAATTTTGATTACAAGTACAGTAGAAGATGTCTAAAGTGGACCATCGAAATAAAGTGTTACCGAATGTTTTGCTCACGTTCCAATTAAGTTATGAAACATTATTTCTGAATGTTCTGAACATTGAAAACGTCCAGGTATTATATACATATGTTAAAACATTTTTGTCTTGGTAATTTTGCAAATAATATCGCTATGGCATTGAATGGTCTCTGAACATTCTGAAACAAGTTTAAAATCATTAAATGAACATCCTATGAATTAAACAAACTAAAAAAAAAAAAAAAAAAAAAAAAAAAATCCATGAGCAATGTATAAAAACATTTTTGGGA
This sequence comes from Scardinius erythrophthalmus, assembly GCF_964197995.2. NCBI lineage: Eukaryota > Metazoa > Chordata > Actinopteri > Cypriniformes > Leuciscidae > Scardinius > Scardinius erythrophthalmus. The sequence continues at coordinate 27,992,325 of NC_138231.1, forward strand.
TAACATTATTAAAGACATAACTTTGAATGAACATTCTATTAACATTTCTGGAATAATATTTGTTCATAACTTTGTTCATACAATGAACACAAAGTTATGGATAAATGGGAAAGATAAAACTAATTTAAATCAAATCTCAGTCATTCAGACAGTACTGAATCTGTATTAATGTATGCATCTAATAATAGCAAAATGAATGCCTCTTATTTTAAGTTTTAGTTCATATTTGATTACTTTAAATTTGTAATAATGCTGTTACCTGAACAATAAAATGACTACATGCATGACAGTGATTTTATTGTCACATTCATTTCAATTACACTAATATTTCATGTTATAATTCTGAATTAATGCTTTTGAATATTAATACTTGAATCTCGTAAAGTTATAACTTTATAACTATACTAACTATATGACTTTATTCTCGTAAAAGGTCTTTTGTAAGATTATTCCCAAAACATTTCGACTTTATTCTCAATCTCAATCTTAATGTGGAACTAAATACTGTCGTAGCAAATAAATTCTTGCTGCCAAAAAAACAACCAAACAAAAAAACTTTTACTATTGATATTGACTACTGACATTTTGTTATAGTGGCATCCCTCCTGGGACAAAACTAGAATAACATTTTTGCTTTCCTTTGATTCCACTCACTCATTTTCTTTTTTGCTTTCACTTAAATTTAATGTTGTTTTTCAGAGTATGTCAGGATGTCTAAGGAATTCGGGCTGTTTAGATTACAGACTCTACCAACATCTGCTCTTGTTGCTTTCTCATTTCTTATTAATTTTTTTCTGTTGCTTCTGTTAGATAATTAATATATCAACGTTGTTTGTTCCATTAAAGTTGTTGCAATTTAAGTATCAGAAAGTATGCCATTGGTGCTGAGAGATCACAGAATGTTCTAGAGTGCAACATGATGTTTTCAAAAACATCACATTTACTTTTAACCAGCTAGTCCCAAAGTAATTTTATTGGAAGTTTCAATCTTCCAGTTCACAGATATGGAAAGATGAACAGACTTTTAAGATTAGTTTCTTATGTGTTATATTTTGAACCACATGGTTTGACACAGTGCCATTCATACAATTTCACGTGTGGTTTATCATAGATTGACATAATGCATATGGATGACCAAGCCTGCAGAAAAAAAAAAAAGAAAAGATGGATGGATGGATGGATGGATGGATGGATGGATGGATGGATGGATGGATGGATGGATGGATGGATGGATGGATGGATGGATAGATAGATAGATAGATAGATAGATAGATAGATAGATAGATAGATAGATAGATAGATAGATAGATAGATAGATAGATAGATAGATAGATAGATAGATAGATAGATAGGAACAAAATACTAAAATAAATGGCTTGATAAAACAAATATAATTCATTTTTAATAAAATGTAGTCTTTATTTTATTACTTTTTTCTATCATTAGAAAGTTGTGGCAACAACAGCATGAATCTCAATTTGGAAGTATTTGTGAAAATCCTAAGATTAATAATAATTTGTGTACGTTTCAGCACTTTTAACAACAGGATATTTGCAAAATTGTTCTTCAGTATTAAAAGCCTCATGTGAAACCTCATATGAAAAACTTGATGTGACAATCTTGCAGGGAAGCAATTAAGATAACTGTGGTATTCAAGAGTTAGTGGGCGATTTGCTTTATTTTATTTTTCTGCACTCAAAAGAAAAGCCATAATTACAAATAATAACTCCCGAAACCAAAGAAATTGAGGCACAGAGGATTTTCTGAAAACTAAGTGATGCTCTCTGATTATATATTCAATTATAAAATAATTGGGTTGGCACTTCTCTTGATCTTAGTAAGTTGTGAATTATTTATGGATGTAAATAAATGGCCTTTGAAATATTTACAAGATAAATGTTCTATGTGGCACTCTTTTTTGTGCCATATCATTAATAAAAATTAAAAATTAAAAAAATTAACAAAAAATATATATAATATAAATACCTGAGAAAATGCTTTGCTCCCAGGCTCTAACAAAAAAGTTATATGTCTAGAATTAAAACCAATATACTATATTAAACAATATACATCACATTGGCTAGTGTGTGTGTGTGTGTGTGTGTGTGTGTGTGTGTGTGTGTGTGTGTGTGTGTGTCACATTGGCTAATGCATCATCATCCTGTACATGACAAACTTAGATCTAAATATGTTTCAATTTAAAAGCAAATGCATATTGGGTAAAACTAATTCAATTGTCCACTTTAGACATTCTACTAACAATGGCTTAGTATTACAGACAGGTCTTGGATTAAGCCAGGATTAGGCCTTAGTTAAATTAGGACATTTAACGTGCCTTAGAAAAAAAAAAACATTACTGATGCATCTTGAGACAAAACAATGGCACTGACATATTTTAAGATAATCAGTGCAAGTTGTTTTAAGTGAAGACAGCTCAAACATGCATTTTAGTCAACATGTCAACAAACTCACATTAGAGTATTAGACTGTATTTAACACTTTATGTTGATGCTCCCTGTAGATTTGGAATTAAGCCCTTCCCCGTTATTATTTGATTCACGGGACCAGACACCAGTTATCTTGCCAAGGAAAATCTTTATTCTTCATATGTCAGCATAGGAGAGAAACTTGAGAAGATGTTGTATTTGTGCCAGGTCTATGTGTTCCCGGGGTTTCTCTACCCTCACCCCCTCATGCCTCTGTTTCTCTGAGTCAGTACAGTAAGGATTGAGCTTATATACACCACTCTGGGACTTACAACTTCTTTGTAAGGTAGAAAAACATGTTGCTTATTGTTAGCCTCATAGCATAATTGCCTAAGTTATATTTAAAAAATATATGACTTAGTCAATTATGCTATGAGGCTATAATAAAGAAAAATAATACTAACAAATAACATTAATTTTAGTCTTCACTCCCCAACAGACATTCCAAGTTAATTTGCAACTACATGCCAACTTATTCTACTAACCCGAACCCTAACCTAACAGTCTACTACTCTAATGAAAGTTAACATGTAGGTGCAACATTACTTATATTCAACATAATGTCTAAAATGTACCCTCAAAACAAAGTCTAACCAAATATATTTAACTTAAATACGTTTTTCATGTTTTTAAAATGGATATTCTAACACAAGAGCCCTAGAAAATAAGTTTTCTATGTGAGGCTGAGCATAAGAATTTATTCCTATACAATACTTATTATTTTAAATTCATTGTATTTAAGTTCACATTAAAACAAAGCACCCACAAGGTTACTCTGTTGTTTAGTACCAAGTAGCAAGAGTATGTTTTAATGGTTTTATTTTTACTTTTTTATGGCTCATTCGTGGTGAAATCTGTGTTTGCCTGTTATACAGTAACTAATTTGTTCATACCCTTGCCATCAGGGCTGCTCTTTCTTACTAATATGAACTCCTTTTTCACATTAACTTTACCATTTATTGGATTTAAGAGCCATTTTATTTAATCAGAATTCTATATCTGGCTTTGGCTCTGAGCCTGAATCAGATTTTATCAAAAGTTATTACTGGTATTCAGGGGCTCCTAGATCCTCCCTGAGATTGTATTCCCTGCCTGCATGAGCTCTTTAGAGGAACACTTTCTCCAGTGCACTGCTATAATGGAACTGCCGAAAGGTGTCGGCACATGAGAATCAGCACAGAGGTCAGCTGTGAATTCATGATGTACCTGAGCGAGAGCTGAATTGCATTGTCTCAGTTAGATGTAGACCTGCAAATAATACTATATATTGCAAATGGGCAACTTTGCCATTTTAAATGTAGATGTAGTTAAAATGTACAATTTTGGATTATCACTTTAAAGTTAACATACATTAGAAAAGAAACTCCTCAAGAAAAATAAATGCTCATCAATATTGTTTTGTATTTAGCATTAGCTGTGGCCAGTGATGACATCTTATAGAGCTTGATGTAGTGGACACTTTATGGGTAATTGATTGTCTCCATGCCCTTCACACAATAACCTCTGTTAACAAAAAAAGTGGCATCTCCCAATGAGGGCAACTGCAATCATGAGGAATGTTGATGAAACAATTAACCTTCAATTTTGCATTTTTGTTATGAAATATCTGATAACAACCAGATATGTTAATACTAAAATTGTTTGTGGTTAAACTGAAAGGGCCTTAGGGTCTGAGACACCAAACACAACATGAGTATTATCTGAACAAATTGCATCTCTTCACTGAGCAAGTGGTTTGACTCTGATCAAGACTCTTAAACAATTAATGAATCTGCTTTGTTGAGAAAATATTAATGGTGCTTGAAAAATATTTTGTAAATCTTTGTAGATTTGTAGGTATTTAAAGGGGAACATGGCCATTTCTTCGCTGATTTTCACTTTTGTTGTCGTGTGTTTTCTCAACGAGCTCCCCCTACAGCTGTGGGCCGTATATTTCATAACACTTTAGTAAAAAAATCTCACTTGCGGCACCCTCATCCCCCTTTCTACCGCTGCTCATGTGCATTTGTTATTATGGGAGCCGGCCAAATTTATCGTGTTGAGCTATGTCTACCGAGGTGGGTAATACATCTTACACAGTATCATATGGCGTGTGTGTTTATGTTGAATTGCCATAAAGCAATTTGTGTTTCTCGCTCGTTCCAACTTACCGGGACGTTAGTCCCCATGTTGCAAGGTTGGTTTTCCGCTGGGGAACGCTGGGTGGTGCGGGGAAAGTCACCATTCTCACCAGAACAGGTTATTTAACCATCCAAATCCAAATGATTTCTAAACAGATTTATTAAGTTGAAATAGTTGCCAAGTTCCCCTTTAACTAGTAATAAAAGATAACCTTTTTTCAGTTCCGTTCACAAACCTGTTGAGTCAATGATGCAATGACACTCACTGGTTACAATCTGCCTTCCAAATTATGTCCTGTGATTGATGTGTTTGGCTCAATTAGGCAGATTCAGAAAACCTTTGAGTCATGAGGATGATTTAAATATCAAGTGATTGTCAGGGTTATGTTTAAGGGGCAGTTCACACCATAGTGTGCCACAGCCTCATAGGGCCCTATCTTGCACCCAGCGCAATTGACTTTGTATACCGACGCGTGTATCCTTCCTATTTTGCTCCTGGCGCTCAGCAGACTTTTCCCTCGACAGACGCAAGTCTGTAAATTAGGGAATGAACTTGTGCTCCTGGGGGCGGTTCAGCGAAAAGAGGAAGCGTGTTCCATTGCAAATTTTCCATGGTGCTATTTTGCAGTTCCAGAAAACAATTCCGCCACAGACCAGGAAAAACTAGTCTAAAGTCAGTGGCGTGTTTTCAGTGGCACGTTCAGATGCTATTTTAAGGGCACATGCTTGGCCATAATGTAGCGTGTGCACAACGCGCATACACTTTGCTTCTCTCATCTACACACAGATGCAGCAGTTGCCATTTTTGCAAACCATACATAATTACGAGAAAAAATATTCCACATGAGGGAAATCATTGTGGTGTCCATGAAGATGTGAAAAATCTAGCTTACACATTTACCAAAATTATTATACACCTGTTTAACCTAAGCTTATTTGGGTGGGTTTCTCCCATCCCCATACAATGTCACTTCTCTGTCTTTTACGACCCTGACGAGAACGTCTGTCTCCTCGGCTGTGAACCGCTCCTTGCGTGCGCCTGGCAAATCCGCTGTTATAATAGCAATCCGCCATGGAACAAGCACGCCTGCTCTTAAAGGGAATGTGAGATGATGCTCTGATTGGTTTATTTCACTTTACGCCCAAACCACACATATGAGTAATGTAGCTACTTCAGACCAACCCATTTTAGATTTGCATCGAGATCCGCAAACAAAGTTATTTGCGCTTCGCGTTTGATACTTGCGTTTCAGATTGCTAAAATAGGGCCCATAGTGTTTCTTTACAAAGTGACATCACAAACTACTAGCATGGCATGCATAATACAGCGTTTTTAATAATTTTTAACGGATCCGTGAAAAGGCCAGAGAGTCCGGAGGGACGAGGGATCCTGATAATGCTGGAAAGACTATGGTCCCAGGTAGAGCTGAAGGAGCAAAGAGCCAAAGTGGAGCAGACTGGTAGACGGGCTGAGGTGGAGTGACGGGCTTGGCGTTTCAAGGGTGGAGCCAGAGAATCGACACTCCAGAGCGGACCTGGTGACCAGGAAGCCCAAGATCCAAGCTACTGAGCGAAGCAAGCGAAAGAGGAGTCGAAGTGCTAATGGAGCTAGTAAAGACAGGGCTGAAGAGCTGGGTAACGCAGACAGAGGGTCACGAGGGGACAGGCAGAGAGGTCAAAAATGGCCTCCTTGGCCGATACGGGACAAGCAGAGAGTTTAAAAACGGTCTCCTTGGCCAATATAGGACAGGTAGAGGAGGTGGGACAGGGAGATGTCAAAGATCCTCTCTCTCGCTGATGGTGAAGGGAGATTTACATTGGAGAAGGAACCAGTCTATAAACATGGAGCAGCTCCGCTGAGCCCTGCCCGGAAAAACACAGGCTGTTATCATCGTAGTGAGCAAGATGAGCAAGGTGAACAGAACACATGTTACAAGTACTGGGTTGAGATTAATTTTAGTGTGTTACAAGAATGTCTATAGAAAGGCAAAGACAAGGTCAGACTATTGTTTTTACACAACCTGTAGTTGATCTTTACAGCAAGAACCAATAAGGTTGCAATAGTTCACACTTACCGTTTGTCATTATGACAGATCAGATAACACAATATAAACCAGACACAAAACTGGGCAGTGTGTTGTAAAAAGTTGCACATGTATTGCATGCTATTTGCAGTATTTTTGCATTGCAGTTGATTCATAGCAAGTAATTAGAGAATCTAAAGGCACTATCTTTTATTATACCTGACAGTTACAGCCGTGTAAATATATGTGTCACCATTACGTTCAGTGATATTCAGTTCATGGACATTTAGTTTGTTTTCATTCCTCACATGTGTTTCCTTGTCTGTGTTTCCCACCACCGATCAGTCACCATGGACACTAATCACATTCATCACAGCTGCTAATCGTTTAGTTTATTACCACTGTGTATTTAAGTTCCTGTCTGTGTTCTGTCTAGTGTCCGTTGGCTGTGTTTCTGAGTTATTTATTAAACAAACTTGTTACCTTTCAATCATTTCCGTCTTCCTTGGATCTAATCGTTACAATATGATAAGTATAGTAGTTTTTCGGTTGCTGCGAAGATGCCATACGTAATTTGGTTTATAAAATCCTAAGCATGCTTTATTTGTCAAAATAATTTGTTTCTGGTAGTGTCATTGATTCTAATGTAAAACCACAATTAGTGATTCTGTCGGTCAAGTAGAATACATTTGACCAAGAATTTAATGCCATTAACATGTTTCTCGATAGTCTAATTAGATCAGGTCAGGGATGCTGGTTTACCTACAGTGAAGCCAATTACTTCCTGAACTGAAGAAATGAGGATTTGCATGTCAGGGGGAAATTTTCTGATGGAAAGAAGAATGATAAAGTGGCTCAGAGTAAACAATCTGGTCTTTTTCACAAGTTATGCTCTGAATTTACCACATTTACCACTTACAACATTTGATGCCAAATACCTAGATATATCAGATCGTATTATTATTTCCACATTTTTACGTTCAACATAAGAGTTTGACTGAACATCGAACATGGGCTTGATGGGTTTTCATGGTTCAGACTAATGTTAGCTCTGTCATAATTTCAGAATCTGACTGGTTTCAAGTTCTGAACTAGAGAATATTTGAATAACTAAATCCAGCCTTACATTCATTATCCACCAGCCTATTAGTGAAGCTAACTCACCATTTAAAAAGTGTCAAACACCCCCAAATTTCTACGTAGTGATCAGTGTTTACATTTATCTCAGTGAGAGCTTAATAAATGCTCCAAATGGAATTTAAAGTGAACTATTGTGAACTAGTACTCGATTTGACTTTATTTGACATTTGTTTTTAACATTTTTGCTTTATAGCATGATTAGTGCATAGTGATTGAATTTTGCCAGGAATATTCAGTCATTTGCTCATTTAAATTCATTATCATGGACTTTTAATTTACCTCTCATTATTTCCTGTTGTCTATGTTCATGTTTCCTGCCAATATTAGTTGATATGGATATTCATTTGATCATCCCGCCTGTTTGTCTTTTAGCTTGTTATCTGTGTCTCTGCCTTGATTGTCAGTTATTGTTTGTGTTAATGTTTGAACTAGAACACACTGTGATGCTATCTGTGGACTGAGTTTGTTTTAACCTTTACTTTTTATCTCTTCATTATCTGTGAACTTTATACACAGCTAATCGTGACAAATTTGCTGCAGTTTGCCACTAAATATATATTTTCATATCAAAATGTAGGCTTCTGTTTTAAACTATTATAATATAATATAATATAATATAATATAATATAATATAATATAATATAATATAATATAATATAATGTAATGTAATGTAATGTAATATAATATAATAATTAACACTTTGCAATAATTTTCAATGTTTAAGCATAATTAATGCATTATATATTATGAACTAAACATTTTTTTTTTTTCTGGCTGTTAACAGTGTTTTCTGATTTATGATAATAAAAGTAATAAAAAGAGAAATCCAAAATCCCCTCTGTTAAAAAAGAAACCCCCCCCCCAAAAAAAAGAAAAAATAATTTTGAAACTGGCTTCATCCAGTGTTCAGATTTTTGTTATAGAAATGTATGCAAATTAGTGCATTTTTAATTAGACAATACCTAATTTTCATGTTTAAACATCATTTCAGAATCATCATTTGTGTAATACAAAATATATTTACAATGCTTAATGTTATCAATCAACTGGGGAAGTATGGTGATCTCTTTTAGTTAATATTTTTACCCTATTCACCTAGGGTGTATTGCCTTAATTCATTATCAGTATTAATTTATGCAACTTAAAATGTTAAAAAATGTATTAGTGCATTTAGAAATTCATTTTTTTTTTTATTCATTTTAACTTTAGTATAAACTTTCGGGTCAAAATTATTTTTTCTTTTTTTTTCTTTTCTTTTTTGTAGAACAAGATTCAGATCAGGACTGAAACCAACCCTCTTTTAAATGCCTGAAGCACTTGATTATCCTTCAAGAGACAGAAAGATAATAGAAAAAAAGACCAAGTAAGAAATATACTTTATTATGAGGATCACACGTCGGTCATCTCCTCCTCACACAGAAATACAGAATGTCACAGAAAGTTTTCCCTAATCGGCCATCTACACAGCAGCTCTCGGGTGGCACATCGTGGGTTAAAACGGCCCAGGAGCCTGTGAAACTTGGCCAGACCAATCAGTCTCCATCATCAAACAACAAAGAGGGACAGCTGTGACCCTGGACAAAAGTATAACCTCCACCCTGGGCTTATGGGGATCCATGAGAACAGACTGCCTGAGGGTTCCTCCAACTGTGAGGACTGCTTTTCCTCTCCTGATTCCACATCGTTTATTCAGTTTTTAGCTTTTGTTCTCCAAAAATCCTCCTCCCCTGAGCAAGTCTTCTGATATCTTGCTAAAAATAGAAGCAGACCAATAGGTCTGTCACAAAGTTGGTGTTGGTAGTTTGAGGCTGAATGTATGGCAAGGAGTGAGTGGAGATGAACAAACATTTTCGAATTATAACTACTTGAGCTGAGTGACAGTTTGCGTAGGGGTGGCAGCCAGTTGCTTGGAGGGGAACTCTTTATTCTGTTCCAAAATCTACCCATAGTGCTGGTGATTCTAGTGGATAAGGTGGAAGATGGGGACGCCATGATTTTTTTAGTTGAGCCGAGATCCCATGCAGATGTTGTATACCTAATTTTCTGTAGTTTAAATAACAGAGGTTCACTTTCGGGGGTGAAGCAATCCTATATCTGGTTCTTCCATTTGGCCTAGCTCTCTCCCCTTGCACATTTACCAAACATTTACCAATACCAAAGGCATTGCTGGGACTTCGTGTGTTAAATCATATCAATATATGGCAATTCAGCATCGAGATATCATCCTTGGCCGTGTCAAACACCTGGGGTTGTGAAAAATGAGCATGTTGACACCTTTCCAGAGAACAACGTTGCGGGTACAATTGTCTCTTGCACGTATAGAGACCATCCTGGCCACAGTGTCCAGGATAAAGCTAGGCCATGCCATCACTGTAAACCATTTTCAGAGGCTACTGGGGCTCATGGCAGCTGTGTCCAACATTATACCATTTTGCTTCATGCACATGAGACCCCTGCAGTGGTGTTTAAGAACCAAGGGGTTTTCACAGAGGGGAAATCCATTCCGTAATATCAGGGTAATGCGCAGATGCCTTCGTTCCCTGGCGACATGGAAGAAACCTTGGTTTCTGTCCCAGGGCCCAGTGTTGGGAGCGCCGTGTCACCGGAAAATCGTCTTGACAGACTTCTGTCTCTCAGAGTAATGAATGTCCCCGAGGACCAGAATTTTGGAGCAGACATCCTGTTGAGGCAGGGGCTGAGGCCCGGGAAATGGAGACTCCACCCCGAGACGGTGAAGTCTATATAAGAGAGGTTTGGCCCAGCGGAAGTGGATCTATTTGCATCTCAAGAGACGACCCTCTGTCTGCTGTGGTCGGTACCTAGAGGCTGGTCTCTCAGTCGGAGTGGTCGAGACTATAATCAACTTCACCTTCACTCACAGTTAAGTGATGGACCTCTGGGGAGGCCAACTGGTCACATGGTTCTTCCTTGAAAGGCTACGTGCCTAAAATGCCTTCCAATATGGCTCGGTCTACGATCTTACAAGGCGTCCCATCTTCCACCACATGTATCGGCGGAAGAAGAGAGACTTCACTTACTCTGCCCTGTGTGGGCCTTAGAGTTTTATGTTCAGAGGTCTTCTCAGTGAAGGAAGTCAGACCAGTTATTAGTATGCTTTGGGTCGCCCAGGAAGGGATCCCCAGCCTCCAAGCAAACAATCAGCAACTGGATTGTTGAGGCGGTTCCTTTGCCCTACCAAGTGGGCAGTATGCCTTCACCTCTGGCTGTAAGAGCTCATTCTACCAGAAGCATGGCGTCTTCTTAAGCCCTGCTCTCGGGGGTCTCCCTGCAGGAGATATGTGATGTTGCGTGCTGGGCCACTCCGCTTACGTTCATGATATTTTATAGTTTGCACCTTCATTCTACGCCGGGCTGACAGGTGCTCTCATCCTAAGATGTGCCTGTACAGTTTCACACTAGGACCGGCATTCGGTGTGGCACAGTGGGCATTTCGTTTCCAAAGTGTCATCATTGATGCAGCGCAAGTTCCCTCGAAAAAGTGACCTCTCGGGTTACATCTGGGTGTGCGGAATTTGCATAGCGTAACTCCGCCCCATCTCGTGGGTATATAAGGAAGTACGCCGGCAACATGCAGATATCTTTTCGCTTCTACTCCACAAGCCAAATGTGAGATCATCTCTTCACTCTTCGAGACTAGCTTCTCTCCAGGTGTTGGTGTGACAGCGAGTTCCAGCAAGTGCACATTCCCTGCTGATCTGTACAGTGATCTGCCTGTGTTTGTGTGTTCATCTCCCTGGTTGCTTCAACACTCTGCAGAGAATTTCTTCCTCTCACAAAAGAGCTTGCACGTGGCACGTCTATTTAAAGATGTCTCGCCCGTGCACTTCTGGTTGCGGTCACGCTGTTTCAGAGTCTGATGGGCACAATAGCTGTCTTGCGTGTTTGGGCATTGATCACGCTAAGGCAGTGTTTGTGGATGACTCATGTTCCCATTGCGGGAACATGACCATCACAATGCTACTATCAAGACTCTATGACCTCGTAAGAGGGAGAGTCCCCTCATCCACACCCCGATCTACCTCCTGGTACTTCCAGCTGGTACTTCGGCTGGTGGCCAGGGTGACCTGAGGGTGACGGTGTGGAACAAAGCACCGGCGATTCTTCCTCGGTCCACACCCCCCTCTCAAGTGTTGCAACCCGAGAGCATCCCGATTGAACCCGCAACATCGTCTTTCGGTGTGCCGCGGGTCTCTTTCGGCGCTCCAGACGATGATTCAATGTCGATCGCTGCATCACAAGGTGGGCAGGAGTCCTCGGGAGATGACGATTTGGCTGTGTTGCCGCCTTCGGGTGTGCCAGCATTGCCCGAATCTGATCCTGAGCTGACGGCCATGCTTTCCCGGGCAGCCGCGGCCATTGGGCTCGAGTGGTCTCCTCCACCCGGCCCTGTGCGTTCGCGGCTGGACGATTGTTTTTTGGGTACGGCTGCTGATCCCCTGTCTTCCCGTGATCATTCGGCGACCTCCTCCACCTTTCCTCCTCTCGATCAGGCTGCTGCTAAAGGGTACACTGGGGTTCCCCAGGTTGAACGCTCTGTTGAGATGCAACTGTATCCGCAGAGCGCTTCTTCCCGTGGCGACCCAAAGCACCCCTCCAAAGCCTGTAGGTTCTCCTCCACTCTCGTGGCGAAGACCTATAGAGCCTTGTAAAAGTTTATTGGTAACAATCGTAATTAGGTCATATATGAAATATTAGCTCGAGCAATATTCAAATTTGGGGAAATATTAAAATCATAACTCATAGTCATAATTCATAAATTTCACATATGCTATTACATTACCTGCTAATTATCAAAAATATTTCGTTCTATAACTGGTCTCTCATCAGTCATTCGACCAGCGAATACTTTGATTATACCAGTTAAGAAGGAATATTTATATTATCAAACCTCAGACAAATTCTCTCCTGGCCGTGGATGCAAATTGCTGGGTTTATGAATCAAAATAAAGAGCTAGTAGCCAGATCTTATCGCAATTTCATTGACAATTACATTGGTGGGATTGTAACACAGAGTCAGTCAAAGTATAAAAGATTTATTTAATCAAAAATGACACACAAAGGATTATATGCATAGGAAGTAATATAGGCTAATCTACGTACGTAAAATTACACAAGACACGAACGTTTAAACAAACAAACATAAACATGACTTGATCAGAATGAAAATAGGAAGAAAGTGAGGGAGAAAGTATGGTAATTCACAAACAGAACCTTTTAAGAGACAACTGTGAAAGCCGCTTCGAGAGAGATCATTTTATACGTTACTTGCGATTCTGTTCCTTTGTCTGTGTGAAGCTGGGCTTCGGGACCACGTGCGTATCTTGGCTGGACCGTGTCTCATCGATTTGTAGGCTTGCGTTTCGCGTGAAGTTCTTAAAAACTTACTGATCGTAACATTACCGAGAGGTACGGAAGTCTCTTCCCGGTGCGGGAAGGGCGAGAAAACTTGGTTACAGGACGAGAATGGATTTTTACATCCGCGGTTCGTTTGGTGAAGGCCCTGTCCCCTCTTCCGCTCCGCTGCTCGTGGTGCAGGGAGGGGTGAGAGTGCAGAGTTCAGAGTTCGGAGTCACGAGGGTGAGAGCGTGTGAGAGCAGAGAGAGAGAGGCGTCTGCTTGTGTTGTGGTTTTTAAAGCAGCGCGGGGTAACGCCCTGTTTCATGACGGGACCCAATGGAATCTTTCGGTTCTGAGGCGGGAGCGTTTCATTGTTTGTGAAGGAACGCCTCTTCTGATCGTACACAGAAAAATGCATTAAAACTTTAATACCACATTATGTCGAGAAATATAAACATTTGTGCAGAATATAGTTTATATTTCTGTATAAAGAAGCTCAGTACGATCCGTAGGATATCATACCCGACATTAATATCAGTTAATGAAACAGATACATCTCAAATGTATCAACACACGTGTCCATTACATCTGCAGAAGGGCATAAATATCTCAATTTATCCCATCACAACCCATAGACAAGAAAACTACATAAAAACATTTTGATAATGATTCATGCGTGTGTGTGTAACTTGTATTTTAGGAGTTTCAGAGTGGTTTGGTGTGTGTGTGTGATTCAGAGCGGGTTTTCTGTTGCGATCGGAATGTCAGTAATGTCTTTGAAGCTCACACTGTGGAAAGGGGGAAGTGGGTCGTAAAAGGGATTCAGTTACAGAGTCTGCCAAGTCTGTGGGACTTAGAAAGTGTTTTCACTTTTAATTAGTATATAAATTAAAAGTCCATTTTTACCCATCGAGCCATAGTTGTTACAGCCTCCTTGCATGCCATGGCCACTCTGCAGGTCTACCAGGCCCAGATGCTCAGGGACATGCACGAGGGGAGGACTGACCCAGGGCTCTTTGAGCTGCGTGCCACCACTGACCTCGCTCTCCGGGTGACGAAAGTGACTGCACACTCCCTGGGTCAGGTGATGTCCACATGTGTGGTCCAGGAGAGACACCTGTGGCTCAACCTGGCTGATATGAGGGAGGCCAAGCGAACCCGTTTCCTCGACACCCCCATATCCCAGGCTGGCCTCTTCGGCGGAGCGGTCGAGTACTTCGCCCAACAGTTCTCGACTGCCCAGAAGCAGACTGAGGCCATCAAACATATTCTGCCCCAACAGCCCGCTGCTGCCTCCACCCAGCCGTCGGCACAGAATCCTCAGGCTGCTCGCCGCCGTGGGCGCCCTCCTGCGCCTCCTGCCCCTCCCGCACGGCCCCAGCAGCAGCCTTCACCCAGGCCGTGGAGGAAGCTGCAGGAAGGCGCCACAGCCCTAAACGGCAGGCTAAGCGGCGCCCCTGAGATGGGCTGCTCAGAGATGGCGATCAGTTCTTTCTAGGAGATGGTAGCAGGGCCACTCCTTCCTCCGGTGGAGGGCCGGGGGAGAATTCTTGGTTATCCAAACCCCGCTGCTTGTCCCACGACGAGCAGCACCCCAATGTGGTTAAAGAAAGAACTGATATACCCATCTCTGAGCATACAGAGTTCGCAGATGACAGCCACTCACGAGCCTCGCCACTCTCGACCCCCTCTGTCGCCAGACCCCTGCCAGAGCACGCCCCCGTGGAACGCTGGTCCTTCCCTGGCCTCCTCTGGCAGGATGCGGCTAATGACTGTGCCCCCACAGTGGGTCGCTACGCCTCCCACGTCCGGGCCGGTCATTCCGCCTCACTGCACCACCGAGGTGTAACGACTGAGACAAATCAGACACAATTATTTGGTATATGTACCAAAAAAATCTTTAAACTTCACTCTGGGATCTGTGGTCCCATCTCCAAACAGGGCAAGAAGGTCCTACCACGATCAGATAAGTTGGTTTATGGGTGTAAAAGAATGTGACCACATGCTCAAGAGAGATAAAATGGGAAGACAGAAACAATCTTTAATACAGACTTTGCTGCATTAATCATAGATGAACTGATCTATAAATGAACATGCATCCCAGAAACTATGTGAGTTATTGACTGTCTTGTGTACTATTATGTATATACTATGGTATGTATTTTATTATACAACCAACCAACGGTCAATGTACCCTTACCTGTATCATGTCTCCTATCTAATTAATCCTCATTTAATGACTCGCACTTTGATGTACATCACTTTCTCTTAGAATGCAATTTGGGATTGTTATATCTATCTGAGCATTAATGAGGATTAATGAACAGAAAAGAGGTAAGGCAGATGTCTAACCACACTTGAGATAGCATCATAAATCTTCCCCACAGAGGAAACTCCCGCCAGAAAGTCCACCCTTCTCATTGGTCAAGCAAACCCGGAGAGGTGGGGCCTTTCTCAGGCTTTATTAGAGACAATCCACAGTGACTGCCTTCTCTTAGCTCTTCTCTTTGGCCTCTGCTTCTTCACGTTGATAGTGGGGAGGGGGCCCCCGACTGGGGCCCAAGGGCCCAAGGGCCCCAGCAGGCCTGAGCACCGCCTGCTATGCCTTCATGCTCCCAAAGGGAGTCAGACTGCCTTTTCTTCAATCTAGAAAACTACAACCTTACCATCACTGAATGGGCAACGATCAACTCTTGGCACTCTCAGCACTTCAGGATGCCATGCTGTTCAGCGTGGCCTTAACAGGCCCCCGGGCTGCAAGCTTCAACTCACAACAGCCATGTGCTCACTCAGGAGAGAGAAGACTCTCTCTCAACCACAACAGCGTCGAAACCACCATGCAAGTTCATCATATCTTCTCCATCCAGCAGAGAAGAAAACGATTGCAACTTATACAGTGACATTTGACACTCACGGACCCATCAACAAACTCAATTTTCAACCACTTCAAGATTTGTAGACTGCACAGACCATGCAAGTATCAATTTAATGAGGTGCTCTGAAAATGATAAGCTGATGGTTCTTTTCATAGTTAACCCCCTGGGGTCGGCGGTATCGCCGGCGATACCAGCTCGCTTTTTTTTTTTATCAGTGTAAAAGAGACTCATAAATGCTTTGTTGACTTTGATTTTCCATAGGAGTTTCATACATCAATCGATCCTGTTAAGTGTGTATTTTTTTTGTGTATACTCACAATAAAAACAAAGTGTTGTGCTTTTTGCCAAATAAAGAAAAATAAACACGAAGCAAGTTCTGCCTTCTCTCTGTCAGTTAAGTCCATTTTGAAACGCGTCCGAAAATGAACCATAACTCAGCGAATACTCAGTCAAACAGTCACACAGGCACACAGGCATGAAGCTTGAATTCTCTTCTTTTAAACGAAGTAATTTTTATAAAAAACAAATATTCTCAGTTTATGCAATCTGAATGAAAAGAGAGAGATGTCAGTCGTTCTCATCTCAGCTCATTATTTTTAATTTGACCCCGCCCACGGAGAGCGTGCGCTATTCAAACGCAAATGACTGAGGCAATCATGCAAACTTGTAAACGCCCCCATATCAGCTCGAGAAAACACATCAAGCTTATTCAGATCATTGTACTTGTTTACACCGTCTCGCAGCGCTGTGAGGAATAATACTATCGTAATAATAATAATGGAAAATGTACCTCAGAAGTGCTGGTATTTAGAGGAGCAACGGATGCCCCTGAGCTGAGGAATACTGTAGTAAGTTTTTTTTTTCATTCTCAAGTGAATCGCGTTTCTGTGTGTGAATGAATGAATGGCAGAGATGCGCACTGTTTACCACAACTGGCAAAAAGACGGTTTAAATTTGAATCGCGTTTCTGTGTGTGAATGAATGTTTCGCTTTTAGCAAACTGTATTGCTATACTGAGTAAAAATTTACTGAAATATGTTGAAATAAAATGTATTTGTATAAGCAATGTATTAAACTGCAAATTAACATTTATATTTCTTATAATAAAAACGAAAGACCTATGTTACAGACATATAAAAGACAACATTTCGTTGATTAGTTTTGGATAGATTATACATTTTTACTGTAAAATATCTGCCACCTCAAATAAGCTTTTGTTTGCCAATTTTTGCTCATATGTTAAATATAGTATGTTTTGTTAAAAATAATCAAATAATATGTTACAGTGTTTATTCCAATGTAGCCTGGGCTATATTCAAGTAATGAATCCTTAACTTTGAAATATGTATGATAAAATGTATACTTTAGTTTTTACAAAGAAAGGTTACACTTGAATTGTTGTTGTAATTGTAACCTTTTTAATCAAAAAATATATATTTACAAGGTAGATGTAAACAAACTATTAAAAGGTAAATATAAGCCTTTTCTTTAAATAATTTTTATTGTGTTTTATTAGTGACAAATTTGGGGAGAGGATAAATATTCCAAAACTGAAAATACAGTATGAGAATTAACTGCACAATTACTATTACAAACTATTGTAATAGTTTATTTTCATTAAAATAAGTATACAGTATAACTATTGTAATAGTTTATTTTCACATTACCTTTGAATGAGCTCTAATTAGCTCGACTGGAATCACTCTCTTTTAATACAGATTTCACAAGATGAGAATATTTGTTTTTTATATAAATTACCTCATTTAAAAGAAGATAATTCAAGCTTCATGCCTGTGTGTCTGTATGCCTGTTTGACTGAGTATTCGCTGAGTTACAGTTCATTTTCGGACGCGTTTCAGAATGGTCTTCACTGACAGAGAGAAGGCAGTACTCGCATCACGTTTATTTTTCTTTATTTGGCAAAAAGCACAACACTTTGTTTTTATTGTGAGTATACACAAAAATAATACACATTTAACAGAATCGATTGATGTATGAAACTTGCCGAATATCAAAGTCCACAGAGCAAAATTAATTTATTTTGAACTGAACTGATACCGTCGACCCCAGAGGGTTAACTGCACAATTACTAGACATGTTTTCCTTGGCTAATATAGGCCAATTTGCCAGCACAATTTGTGGAAAAATAAAAAAAATTGAGATGCTTCCAACTGTTGCTCTTGCATTCTTTCTTGTGGCTCAGTGACACACCTGAATGAATGGCTCATTAAGTAGGCCCCATTGTCTCCTCAGGTGCGAACCACTAAATATGCATGATGGTGTTGGATTGTTGACGCCCACTCGGCATATTGCCTTTCCAAACGCTTTTCCAAAAGAAAGTGTTTTGCAAAATTTAAATCAATGTATTGTGTTATGTGAATGATTAGGCAGGATGGTTTTCACATCATTTTGAATGATGTGGCGACAACATCCATTAGTCAAAAGTCTTATTGACACATATTTAGTATGTGTTTTGTGGCCTTATTTCAGAAACTTTAGTTTTTAGTTTTTTCAATAACCATGCATAAACATTATTCTCTCAAAAATACAAACATGTACATTCATTATGTGTTGCTCACATATTATGGTAGCCCTGTTTGTGCTAAATAGAGTGTAATTACACCTTTGCCATTAATATGTTTATAAGCAACTTAAAAAAGCACAAATGTCAGGGCATGTCAGAACATCTCAAGGACCCCAAAAACACCTTAGACCCCAGAGGGTTAAATAGACCTTTGCCATAGTTCCATTTCCTGTTTCCAGTTCCATATCACTCACCATTTTACATCTCAAGGACCCCAAAAACACCTTAGACCCCAGAGGGTTAAATAGACCTTTGCCATAGTTCCATTTCCTGTTTCCAGTTCCATATCACTCACCATTTTACCTATGCATGTATGTATGAATGTATGTGTGCTTGTTAAGTTTTAGTTATGTCTGTTGGTTAGTTAATAAAACTTGTGCACAATATGTATTTGGTTTCTGATCCTCTGCTTGCAACAAAGTCCATTTTATGATCTTGATCTTGTTACATGCTCTAAGCGCTGTACATGCTAAAAAATAATTATTTTTGGTGGCCATGAAAGATACACTTTTCTTAGAATAAATGAATAATCAAAAGAGTTCGTTGGAACTGATTAATTGATTGTAATATTAATTTAGCTACCTCAAGTTAATCTAATTAACTGACCCAAATATTTATAATTAATCGCCATGTCAGTCGCCATGTGCGTGCAGCTTTCGAGCGAGCACGCGCAGTCACTGCTGACTTGCCTGAGACAGTTCAATTGCCTCGAGGTGCTGGCAGTACGTCTGACTCTGCACCGCTTCTGTGGGTTGCTCAAGAACCAGCACGTAATAGTCCGATCAACCGACAAGGTGGTCTACGCTCCCGCCGTATGTCGCAACTCGCCCGCCACCTCCTAATATGGAGTCGCTTCGAGCCATTTACATTCCAGGACACCTGAACTGTGCAGCCAACGAGCTCTCACGGCTTTAGCCTCTCCCTGGACAATGGAGACTCCATCCCCAGACGGTTCAGCTGATTTGGGATCAGTTTGGGGATGCACAGGTAGACCTTTTTGCCTCCCACGACTCGTCCCATTGCGACCTGTTTTATTTCCTGACCGAGGGCACGCTCGGCACAGAATTACTGGCGCACAGCTGGCCGAGGGGCCTCCGCAAGTATGCGTTTCCCCCAGTGAGCCTTCTTGCACAGGGTCGTCAGTAGGGTTGGGTACCGAAACCCGGTTCCAATAGGGAACCGGTTCCGACGTAAACGGTAGTAACCAGACCGAATAAGAACGAAACTTTCGGTGCCTGATTCCGGTGCCTGACGTTTTTTACCGCCCCCTATAAAACATCTCGTGGCACGAATGATCCAATAATAAAACATCTCCAGTTAACCAGCAGAGCATTCATTTAGTTCGTTTGTTAAATAAGTGACGATCTCGCGCTGAAATGTGTTTTTTAAATCAAGTGATCAAAGTGCTCGTTGCCGCTGCGATCAGTGACGCGGATACAGTGTTTTCTTTTGGCTCGCGCACACCGCACTGTCACTCGGACGCGCGCTTCAATACATTGCGGAGATCGATCTATTTATGAGGCGCCGTCTATATGATTATGTGCGCGGAGAGTTTGTGTGTGTGTGTGCTCGCGTCTCAGATGAGTATGTGCGCGGAGAGTTTGTGTGTGTGTGTGTGTGTGTGTGTGTGTGCGCTCGCGTCTCAGATGAGTATGTGTGCGGAGAGTTCCTCGCGTCTCGTGTGTGTAGAGTTTGCATGGGTGTGCGTGAGCATTGTGCATTTCATATGTATTAGTTTGAGCATTCAGCAGTATACATGTATGTGTGACTACCTAGTATATGTGTATGCAAGGGTTTCATATGTGCGTGAATGAAGTTTGATTTAAGCCCTAGACGGCGCCTCATATCTATTCGTTCTGGTGAAATCTCAAAATATAATGGACACAAAGTGTCCCTGCTTGATATACAACCACTGATGAGCATAATCGGTAAAAAAAAAAAAAAAAACTATGAATGCGGATTAGAACCCAAAACCTCTGACACGCTTGACTAAAGTTCAAGTTCAGCTGCCAGTGTTCCTCTTCGGGTAAGTCTAGTATTTTAATGCCAACTGCAAATCTTGCATATCAAGTATGAAGTATATCAATATCAAGTATATTTATATGAGGCTATACTGTGTGTGTTAAATATTTCTGCTCAGTGTCAGATATTTCTCTGTTTTGTAAAAGTCATAATATGAGAAGACAAAATTTTGATCTTAACTCAAGTGTTTTCGGCTACATCAGTAGCCTTTTAAAGGGCACAATTTTTAATTTAATCAGAAATCAAAAAATCTTGTTCAGAAAATCACACACACACACACACACACACACACACACACACACACACACACACACACACACACAGAGAGGTATTATTTTTTTTGATAAAGTATGTGCGGTTTAGTTTTCTTAAGTACCGTTTCAAGAACCGTTTAAGCACCGGAACCGTTTGAAAAATACAGAGTAGGTTCTGGTATCGGATAAAACCCAACCAATACCCAACCCTAGTCGTCAGGGAGGACGAGAAGCAGGTCGTTTTGGTTGCCCCTTATTGGCACAACCAGACCTGGTTCTCCGAACTAGTACTCCTCGCGACAGCACCTCCCTGGCCAATTCCTCTGAGGAAGGACCTCCTTTTTCAGGGACGGGGCACCCTGTGGCACCCTCACCCCGATCTTTGGAACCTCCACGTGTGGCTCCTGGACGGGACGAGGCAGGTTTGAGTACCCTATCACCAGCGGTGGTGGCTACCATCACTTCTGCTAGAGCATCGTCCATGAGACATACCTATGCGTTGAAGTGAAACCTCTTCGTCAACTGGTGCTCTTCCTGCCGTGAAGACCCCACTAAATGCCCGATCAGTGTCGTGCTTTCCTTCCTGCAAGAAGGGTTGGAGCGAAGGCTGTCTCCCTCCACCCTGAAAGTGTATGTTGCCACTATTGCCGCACATCACAATGCAGTTGAAGGTAAGTCTCTAGGAAAGCATGACCTGATCATCAGGTTCCTGAGAGGACCGAGGAGACTGAATCATCCTCGCCCTCCTCTTGTACCCTCTTGGGACCTCTCAGTGGTTTTAACTGACCTGCAGAGTACTCCCTTTGAGCCTCTGCAATCAGTGGAGCTTAAGTTTCTGTCGATTAAGACAGCGCTCCAGGTTGCATTGGCCTCCATTAAGAGGGTAGGGGACCTGCAGGCATTTTCGGTTGACGAAGCGTGCCTGGAATTTGGGCCGACTAACTAGCCTGGATATGTGCCCAAGGTTCCCACCACTCCCTTTAGAGATCAAGTGGTGAACATGCAAGCGCTACCCTTGGAGGAGGCAGGCCCAGCCTTGGCACTGCTCTGTCCAGTACGCGCCCTCCGTGCTTAGGTAGACAGAACGCAGTGTTTCAGGACCTCAGACCAGCTCTTTGTCTGTTATGGTGGGAAGCTGAAGGGAAAGGCTCTCTCCAAGCAAAGCAGTGTTAATTTTGGCAGCCATTTTTGATTTAGTCTTCATCTTCAGATGAAAATGCTTATTGGTCTTAGTCACATTTGAGTCATTTTGTCTTTCATAGTTTTAGTCTAGATTTAGTTGACGAAAAGTCATTGCATTTTTTGTCAACTTTTAGTCATTACTTTTAGTCAAACTGCAGTTACCAACATTAATTTTGGTAGCTATTTATGTGTAGTCTTTTGACAAAAAAATGTCCTTATAATTTTTATATCTAGGCCAATTCAATTAATCTTATGAGAAATTTAAATTAAGGTAACAGGCTGTGAAAAGAAAAGAAAACAACTCATTAACATTTTTACAAATTCTTAAACAAAGCATACACAAAAGATGAAATAAGAATTACAAATTCACAGCTGAGCAGCAAACAAAACGTTTCTCAAGCCAGGATTATTAAAGAGAACAGCCATTAACCATGTGGTTACTCAAACTGAAGCTACCTCTTACTCTTCTACTTCCTCTTTTATACATAAGGTATAGGTGCTACTGGGTTCCCCTAGTGGATGGGATGAACATAGCACTGACAATAAAGACAAGCAAATCATGTGACAGACAGTGACTGTTACATATTTCCCCCCTTAATTAGAAAGGGTTTGCACAATACCATGAAATGGCTTTAAGTTCTGAACATGAAAATAATCTACATGATCAGGATCATCAACAAAGGACACGGAGTAATTTACAGGACCAAGACATTTGATCACTCTAGCAGGACCTTTCCATTTTGCCGCAAGCTTGGCCATAAAGCCATCACTAGCCCGTGATTGAGGATGAGTACGAACCCAAACCCAGTCTTCAACCTGGAAGTGAGCTGGTCGTCTTCGTAGGTTGCAGTAATGCCGTTGTTTCTCTTGGGCTCGTGCTACATTCCTTTGTACGGTCTGGATCAGCTCTTTGTACTTCTCAAGAATTGGGTATGCTGGGTTATCTGGGTCAGGTGATTTGAGAACTGCTCTTTCTAAAGGACTCTTCAACTTTCGACCCAGCATGACTTCTGCCGGAGTGAATCCTGTACTCTTGCCATGCCGAGTTGATGGCAAAACGGAACTAAGCCAACCATCTATCCCAATGGCGGTGGTAGTCTTGAACATACGAGGCAATCATGGTTTTTAGAGTACGGTTGACACGTTCTGTGAGGTTTGTTTGAGGGTGTGCAGTCGTGGCTAGCTTTTGAACGACACTCCATTGCTTGCAGACTTGACAGATTAATTGTGAGGTGAACTGAGTTCCTCTGTCAGACACCAGATACACTGGGGTACCCCATCTAGTGAAGATCTCCTCCACCAGGATACGTGCGATCTGTGGAGCTTTTGCGACACGCAAAGGGAACAACTCCACCCATTTTGAGCAGTAGTCCACAATTACTAAAAGATGCTCATTCTGCTTGGAACTTCTGGGAAATGGTCCCATGAGGTCAACTCCCAGCATATGTCCAGGTTCCACTACTGGCGTAGACTGCATATAGCCAGCAAGTTTTGAAATGGATGGTTTGTGTTGTTGACATACATGACACTCCTTACAATGTTTCCACACATCTGAGCACATTGTGGGCCAGTAGCAAATGTCCACAAGTTAGCAGTTTTAAGTCTGCCAAGATGTCCACTTAGAGGGTTGTTGTGGGCATAGTTGAGAAAATCTTGTCTTAAGCTGGTGGGTATGACTATTTGAAGTTTGGGCCCTCCCTGTCCTTGTGGCATGCTGCGGAACAGAAATCCATTTTTCAACAGGAAATGAATGCGTGTGGGATCAGGATCAGCAGATGTTCTTCCTCTGACTTGGAGTAAACCACGACATCGTCAATATATACAAAACAACTCTTACCCCTCACGTCTTTCAGCACAAACTCCATAAGTCGCTGAAATGTCGCAGCAGCGTTTTTAAGGCCGAAAGGTAAACAAAGAAATTCATATAATCCTGATGCTGTACTAAAAGCAGTTTTGGGGATACTCTCTGGCTCCATCTCAACTTGCCAGTATCCGCTTTTGAGGTCGAGGGGACTAAAGATAGCTGCTCCATGCAAAGACTCGAGGATTTCATGTATCTGTGGCATGGGGTAACTGTCCAAGTATGTCTTTGAATTCAAACCTCTAAAATCGACACAGAATCTCTGACCACCTCCCTTCTTCGGTACCAGGACCACCGGTGCAGCCCATGGAGAAAGTGAAGTCCTAATAATGTTTTTGTCCAGCATTACCTTGATTTCTTGTTCGATGAATTGCTGTTTCTCAGGTGATACTCTGTAAGGTCTCTTAAGGATAGGTACTTCACTGGTGGTAATAATGTGATGTTTGACTACATCAGTGTGTCCTATTTCGTTGGTACAAACAGTGGGCCATTCTCTCATCAGATGCTTGAGCTGTGACCTGTATTCTGGAGATGTGTCTGCACTGGTGACCAGTTGATGGATAAATGTTTGTGTTTCAGGTGACTCTTCTGGTAGTGGTAAGGCAAGGTAGAAAGATAGCAATGCATCGGGAGAATTGGATGACATGAATGGGAATGTCTCTTCTTGGCTGTGGTTTGAGGTAGGTAAGGTATATTGGGTTTTATGAAAATTCAAGTTGATTCCCATAGACATCAGAGAATCCATACCCAAGATGATAGGTACAGTGAGATATTCGTCCTTCATTACATACAAAGTCAAATCATACCTCTGGTAGGTTGTGAGTACGGTGATGAAGCTGCTCAGTACATGATCTACTAGAATCTTTTGGCAAGGCTGGGGTGAGCAAAGGAAGAGAAACTGGAGTAGACATGACATGAGCATATGACTTAAGCTTAGTGTCAATTTGCACATTTCTCCTCCTCTCAAACAATCCACCATAGACTTTCCTAAATCAGCTATACTCAGCTCAAGTACTTTTTTGACTCTCTCACATTCCCTTTCAATCTTGTAGTTCAACTTTTCCTCCAACATTCGACACTGGTCCTTAAACTCAGAATGTGAACAACTTTGACTCACTTTTTGGGTGCAGGCTTGAACTTCACCTTCCAAAGCTGTTATATGGTTGGTCAATGAATCCATAAATTGTGTAGAGGGGTGAATTTCAGGAACTACTTCATCAGGAGAAGGAGGTGGAGGAAATGTAACATCAAGATGAATGTTGGAATCATTATCTTCATCAGAGTTGAGATACAAGTCACTGAAAGTATGAATGAGTTCTTGCACAGGTTGTGGATCTCTTCTGGTGACAAAAGGACCGGCAGTGACATCAGGATTGGGTTCGTACTCATCTTCCGCACCTTGTGATGTAACTGACATAACTGAAACAGAACAGAAAACAAACGATAAACAAACATAAAACCATAGACCCTGAACACTTAATTTGCAAATGGTCCCTGTTCGGGCGCCACTCTATAACTGTCCCAGCTATTTTAAACCAGACCTGCTACAGAAGAATGATGGGGGAATCAATATTGCACTCTATCCTACTGGATTCTGTGTTCAGGGTATACATGTATCAACAAAAGACAAGAAAGGAAAATCTTTTCACAGCATATATTGCATTTTTACAAAAACAGTGTACCATAAACACCAAACAAACAAACTCAAACATTAAATAAATCACATAAAAAGTAATGGTGTGAGTAGATGAGTGTGAAATGTCCCATAAAGATGTTGACGAATAATGGAGTTGATAAAGTGAGCAGTCTTTAGAATGAACAGTCTTATCTGCAAATGGTAGGTATTGATGAAAGGAAATATTTGTTCTTCTGGTTGTAGTCCGGGAGTTTTTGAATACAATCCTTGGGCAGTTGCTTTGTCCTATGCACCCAAGCAAACTCACATTCCAGCACTCAAGGCAATGTAAGTTCCATGTAATACAAAAATCCTCTACAAAAGAAAACAACTCATTAACATTTTTACAAATTCTTAAACAAAGCATACACAAAAGATGAAATAAGAATTACAAACTCACAACTGAGCAGCAAACAAAACATTTCTCAAGCCAGGATTATTAAAGAGAACAGCCATTAACCATGTGGTTACTCAAACTGAAGCTACCTCTTACTCTTCTACTTCCTCTTTTATACATAAGGTATAGGTGCTACTGGTGTCCCCAGTGGATGGGATGAACATAGCACTGACAATAAAGACAAGCAAATCATGTGACAGACAGTGACTGTTACAAGGTCATTGAATCTCACGATTCGTTCAAAGCCACAGATTCGTTCACGAATCACCGCTGTGTGCTTCAGTTCTGCTATGGCTTTCGTTGCAAAATAGAGCAATAAGCCTACTGACAATACTGTTTTAAATGTAGTACATCACTTAATGTTACCCTTCTGTTTGTTGAACTGTTGTATAAAATCAATGTGACATTTGAAATCGTGTGGATATTCAGGAAACATTGCATTCTTGCTCGTATAATATGATCAACATTAAAAACACTTTTTGATCGCAGATTTAGTCGCACAGCAGCTCGTGACAGAACACAGACCGACTGAATGACACTTTAATTTAAGTAGAAAATCTCAAATGAAGATCGCTGAATCGCTGAGCATACTTGTCTGTGTTTTCAGATCAACCGAGCTTCTTCAGCAGTGTAGAGAGCGTGCGCGCATGGTTGACAGATACTATTGAAAAGACCGGGTAGAAAACGTGTTCTTTTAACAGAAAAGCTCTGACTGGGAGTTTAAATTATTAAAATCTGGCAACCGTATACCTGAACGCTCGTAAAAACAGTCAATGTGTTGTCGTCTCCTTTATTTGTGTCACGGTATCAAATGAGGAGAAGGATTTGCAGGGTAACAGTGTTTAATAAAAACATAAAACTCACAGCTGTACACAAAGTGATAATCCAAACAGGTGACACAGAGAAGGCAACAGAACAACCAGTGACATCAAACAATGAACCAGCAAAAGACACACACAAAGACACAGCTTATATATGCAGGTTAATGGGAAACAGCTGGTGACAAATGATCAATGATTAACAGACAGAAGTATGGGAAATGCAGTTCATGATACATATGACAGTGAGGGGAAGAGACATCTGGTGGCAACTCAGGGAACAACACTAATACAATACAATAAACACAAAACACAGTCTCACACTGTGACAGTACTCCCCCCTAAAAGGAGTGGCTTCCAGACACTCCATAAGACCAAGCACAAAAGTTCAGGTGGGTGGAGGAACGGAGGTGGATATGGGGGAGGGATGGAGGGTCTAGAACCCCAGGGCGGGGCCGCAGGCGGTGCAGGGAGCCAGGGCGGGGCCGCAGGCGGTGCAGGGAGCCAGGGTGGGGCCGCAGGCGGTGCAGGGAGCCAGGGCGGGGCCGCAGGCGGTGCAGGGAGCCAGGGCGGGGCCGCAGGCGGTGCAGGGAGCCAGGGCGGGGCCGCAGGCGGGACCAGAGACCAGAACGGCGCTGGAGACCAGGGTGGTGCTGCAGGCATCTCCAGACACCAGAGCCGAGCTGCGACCCATGGTGGTGCTGGCGGTAACAGGAACCTGGGCAAAGAAGCACAAGAGGCCCTATGGGCCAGGTTAGCTAGGGCAGACAGTTCAACTAGCTTGGGGTCGGCCATCTCAGGCCAGGCAGAGAGTTCAAGGAGCTCGGGGACGGCCATCTTGGGCCGGGCAGAGAGTTCAAGGAGCTCAGGATCGGCCATCTTGGGCCAGGCAGAGAGTTCAGGGAGCTCGGAGTCATCCATCTTGGGCAGGACGGAGAGACTTTCAGTCGTGACAGGAAGTGCAGTAGACTCATGTTCAGACCTCTCAGCTGTGACAGGAAGTGCAGTAGACTCAGGTTCAGACCTCTCTGCCGTGACAGGAAGTGCAAGAGATTCAGGTTCATCTTCCTCAGCCGTGACAGGAAGTACAGTAGACTCAGGTTCATATTCCTCAGCCGTGACAGGAAGTACAGTAGACTCAGGTTCAGACCTCTCCGTCGTGACAGGAAGTGCAAGAGACTCAGGCTCAGACCTCTCAGCCGTGACAGGAAGTTCAAGAGACTCCGATTCAGACTTAACGGCCGATTCAGGTTCATGGGCTTGTGAGACATCTTGCTGAACAGAAGAGCAGAAAGCAGACCACACACACCACAGAGCCATGGTAAACACAGGAAATACTGAGTCAAATGAACATACCTCTGGTGCCTTCCTGAGAACAGGTGCAGGCGTGATGATAGCCCTCCTTAGAACAGGTGACGCTGAGACAACAGCCATCTGGAGAGTAGGGGCAGGTATAACCCCAGCAGTCTCAAAAATAGGTGCAGGCATAGTGACAGCCATCTTGGGTACTGCTGCTGGCTTGGCGGCGGCCATTTTGAGGACGGGTGCAGGCTTGGCAGTGGCCCTCGTGAAAACCGGCACCGGGGTTGGAAGGCCAGCCCTCCGCACTGACCTTAATGGAGTCTCTGCCAGACTAGACCTCAGACGCTGGGTTCTGGCATGGATAGGAGAGAAAGGTGAGGCAGCCATCCTGTGAAGTGGCTCTGGTGCGGCAGCCATCTTGTGAAGTGGCTCTGGTGCGGCAGCCATCTTGTGAATAGGCTTGGGTCTCCTCCATCTCCCTCTCTCGTGGCCGACGCTCGGGAAAGAGTGAAACAATCATGTCTCTAGCACTCGCTACATCCATAATTGGCTCGGGTGTGGCAGCCATCTTGTGAAGAGGCTCAGGTGTGGCAGCCATCTTATGATATGACTCGGGTGTGTATTCCCGCAGGCCCAGAGTCCCAACACACAACGACCGGTGCGCACTACCTCCCCTCAAAAAATTGCTTGGACGGGGTCTCCTCCCTGACCTCCGAGAAGAATTCACCTTAGTCTTGGAAAAGACCCGAATCATCTCCCCGGTAAGTGCCTTGAAAGAGGCACAGCATGGGTCCCGTCTCTCCCACACCTCTGTTCCCCATGTGGCTGCTGGACCTTTCAGCAGCAGTAGCACAAACGCTACTTTCGATTCCTCAGTTTCGAAAGTCCTGTGATACATATCTAGATGCAGAGAACACTGATTAATAAAGTTTTCACATAACTTAGGCTCACCAGCGTATCTCTCAGGGAAGTCCGTGCTAGGCTCCGGCTGACCACTCGACTCCGTGGGGTTGGGGGAAATGGATGGTGTGGGCGACACGGAACCACTCTGCAACAACAGGAGCTGTTGTTGCAAATCCGCCACCCTGGTACTCAGTGCTTCTCTCACCCGCTCCAAGTTGCTCTCCTGTGTCAGATCCATAGCAGTGATACAAAAATAACTCCGGCTACAAATAACTCCTGTGGGTGATAACCCGCTCCTTCCTTAATGGCTGGTTCATTCTGTCACGGTATCAAATGAGGAGAAGGATTTGCAGGTTAACAGTGTTTAATAAAAACATAAAACTCACAGCCGTACACAAAGTGATAATCCAAACAGGTGACACAGAGAAGGCAACAGAACAACCAGTGACATCAAACAATGAACCAGCAAAAGACACACACAAAGACACAGCTTATATATGCAGGTTAATGGGAAACAGCTGGTGACAAATGATCAATGATTAACAGACAGGAGTATGGGAAATGCAGTTCATGATACATATGACAGTGAGGGGAAGAGACGTCTGGTGGCAACTCAGGGAACAACACTAATACAATACAATAAACACAAAACACAGTCTCACACTGTGACAATTTGATACCAACAAGTGGTTTTGGTCAAGTAAAAAAAAAAAATGTAAACACATTTCAGTCTCGTCTTTTTTCGTCAACGATATTGCATGTTTTGATATAGTCACAGTTATTGTTTAATGACGTGGGTGTCGTCTCTCATCGTCTTGTCTTAGTCAGGGAAAAAAAGGTCGTCAACGAACATTTTTCGTCATAATTTTCGTTAACGAAATTAACACGGAAACAAAGGTTGTCTCACTGGATAGTGGATGCCATTGCTTTGGCATACCAGCAGCAAGGTCGACCATGCCTTGGTGTGAAGGCCCCCTCCACCCGGAGTGTGGTCTCGTCTTGGGCTCTAGCGCATGGCGCCTCGCTAACAGACATCTGCAGAGCTGCAGGCTGGGCGACACCCAACACATTTGCCAGGTTCTATAACCTCCGAGTGGAGCCAGTGTCCTCTCACGTACTCACTTCAACCAGCCGGTACTAGGACCCGCTCAGGTGTCTTCGCTTGCTCGCCATTCCACTGCACGGACTGGATACATGCGATATTCTCCTCAGGTGAGCCTCCCGCAGGCCCTGAGTTCCTCCAGCACTGTTGACGTCATGTCATGGCAAAGAGCACAGAAGAGGCAATAGCAAGTAAAACTGGTTTATTGAAAACAATATCAGAAAACCAGACTCAATGGATGAAACACTTGTCACAGTCAGATTGGTAGCGCAGGTTTGCAATAAAGCAACTCGGTCGTCAGAAGAGTGAAGTAAATCCCGGAGTGATGAAGATGACGTGAAGACTGGAACACAGATGAACAACGGGAATCCACAACGGTGAAACCTCTCACACGAAGAACAGACTGGAAGCACGGAGACACGATGAGGAACAGACACTGCACAGGGAATAATCCAACAAAACGATCTGACAAACACAAGACGCAAGAGGTGAGAATAAATAGGATAAAGAATTCTCCCGGAGGATCATCAGCGACCACGCCCACAAAAACACACACATAAACACAGAGCAAGGAAGAGTCAGTGAATTCATCAACCGTGACACGTCAACGCTAGAGTAATGCCACCGGCAGCTTTCGCGATTGGCTAGGTGCCACCATGTGCATGGTTCCCCCTCTGGGCGACCCCCCACATGTGTATTTCCACTGTAAGCCTCTCTGAGCATGTGTCTTTCCCTTGGCAAGCCACCTTGCCACCCCTGGGGTTTAAATATTCCACCTGCGGCTGGTAACCCCAGTGATTCTCCATATGCAGCCCCCTCCGGGTCATATGTGTATTCTTAAAT
This sequence comes from Scardinius erythrophthalmus, assembly GCF_964197995.2. NCBI lineage: Eukaryota > Metazoa > Chordata > Actinopteri > Cypriniformes > Leuciscidae > Scardinius > Scardinius erythrophthalmus. Next base: position 28,023,272 of record NC_138231.1, read on the forward strand.
CCCCCTCCTTCGGGCTGGCACTGATTGCATATTTCCTCTGAGATATGCTTCCCAGTGTACCTTGGTTTTCCTGTGTTAAGTAGGAGTCTCTCGCCCGTGGTAGCCTCACGACAGGGATCTCAGACTTACGCAGGGCACTGGAAGACAGCCAAGGTGGCGTGATTAGACTGGGAACCCCATTCATCGTCACTGACGTAACTCGTAGTGACCACGAAAGGGAACGTCTCGGTTACGTATGTAACCCTTGTTCCCTGAGTAGGGAACGGAGATGTTACGTCTCCCTGCCACTTCCGCTGGAGTTCAGTCTCGGTTTCTCAGCGAAGACATATCTGCATGTTGCTGGCGTACTTCATTATATACCCACGAGGTGGGGCGGAGTTACCCTATGCAAATTCTGCAGACCCATGGCACTTCATTGCCACTGGCTCGTTTTGTCGAAGGTGATAGGCTTTCTAAGCGAAACCCCATTGGTCGTTTGGCTTGAGGTGGTGCAAAGGACCCTATAAGTTGAAATTACTCTGAACCATCCCTTTAAAGTAGCTATACCAAAAATTTGAGAATGAGAACAGCTGCAACCTTATCATTCAGTGAGATTAAAACCTGATCAGATTTGTCATAAATTGAATGTCTCTATTTATATCATGAACACACTAAAGAGTGCTAGAGGTATCAATTTCAATGAATAATAACAAAAAAATCTGATCTGTTTTTCAGGTATGGCTTAATGAGAGTTTCTATCACATGAGTTGTATAGACTACTTTTTTTTCTGTTTTTTTTGTGCCATTTTTTTATGAAGTTTGAAAGCTCTAGTCATCATTAATTGTGTTTTTGCTCATCAGAGGAAAGTTAGTCATATGTTAAAAATGAGAGAATGAGGTGGACTGTTTCTTTATAGGACAGCATTGGTCAAGCTAATGGATTAATTAATACATCAAGCTATTTAGTTTTTTGTGACCAGCAGCGCTTGCATCCTGACAGCACTTTTACAATGACACTCAGACTAAAACACATCAAATATTCACACAAAGGCTCTTATAAATTCTGCTCGCATGTCACATACCTCCACGGTGCAAATGACAGCAGCGACACACACAGAAAATAAAGATGCTCACTGCTCAGCTCCATTCTCATTACAGCAGCCCTGGGGAGCAGAATCTCAACTCTTGAGCTCAGTGTCCCTGCGTTGGTGAGTTAAACTGCTTTGCATTCGGTAAAGCAACCCCTGTGCTGTTGAATCACCAAGATTAAAGCGGAGAATGTTCTGGCCAAGGTGATGGGTAGCTGAGGGAAGGTCAGGGAATGGTGTTTGGCCCTGTGGGAGAGAAACATGTCACAGATCATCAGGTTGTCTTTCCTTCATTCTCAGATGCAGATTGATAAAGAGAATGGAGGGGGAGAACCTGATACTATTCCAACGCATTATCATCCTTGGGCGTCATATACTGACGCTTTTGACATTCCGTCGACATCGAACGCACATGGCACCCTTTAGCGTCAATATGACACGCACAGAGCTCTGTTCGGTTATGGGTAGGTTTAGGTCAAATGTAGGGTTATGGTTAGACCCCTAGGAGGCGCCTTCTGGCCCATATCTATCTGCGTCTCATATTGGCGCTAAAGGGTGCCATGTGCTTTTGATGTCGACGAAATGTCAAAAGCGTTAATATATGACCCCCTAGGATGAGAATGGGCTGATATTCAGCAAAGAACGGAGAACCAGCCAAGAAACTGAACATCTGAGGCCTTGAGAATGGATCTGGGTTCACTTACATCCACAGTCCTGCTGAAAATACCACATTTGTAAAAGTAAAATGAATGCCCACTTTATATATTTTATGTTCAAAGACAAATAAACATTATTAGGTTTGACCAGATAGCAAGGTCCTGTATGTATATATACATATATATATATATATATATATATATATATATATATATATATATATATATATATATATATATATATATATATATATATATATAAACAGTAACCCATTATATCCTCAGACCTTGTGATTTGAACATAGAATTGATATAAAATCCATCAAAACTAAGTAAAATCAGAGAAAGATGGGAAAAAGGCAAAAAACAAGGTTAATGAATACAATACAATACAAATGCCCAACATCTCTGAATGAAATATGACATCCCAGATAGCAAGGTGACATTGATACAATGTTGAACCATCATTTTGGTTGAGACTGACATCTCAATGTTTAAAGTGCGTTGGATCAGCAATGACATTTTGATGAAAGCCGACAGCACACATGGGTGAAGACAGTGACATTGAACTAACAGTGATTTGTAGTGAATGACCACAATATCATGCAGGTGTACTGTATCTCTGCAGAACACTAGTGGGTGTTTCACAATCAGTGAGGTGTTTTCAAACCACTATGGGCATTTTAACCGCTTTACCCGATTTGCTCTAATCTACTGGGGGCTTGGTTTAAGGGTGAGCCTTCATGATTTTTGCAAGTCTGTTGAAAAATGGTTGAAAATCATTCATTGTAGTTTGAAAATGGCCACTGATTGGTAAACGCCCATTTTGGTTTTTCATGTGCACTTCTCAGTAGTCTAATTGATGCTTCTTAGAGATAAAATGTGCACCCTATACATAAGTCTTGTTTGTTGAACCACCTGACATAATCACACGACTTCTCTGGAACAGTTTTTAAACAATGCTGCATTTACCTTATTTTTTCTCTTTTCCTTTGTTTTGCGTACTTGTTATTTGCATTTTATTTGTATTGTTACTGACTGCAATGAGATACATTAATAAAAAAAAAAGTTATTACAGTTTTTTTTATTCGCTTTGGTACTATTTTCACAAGTAAGGTGTACATTTTCAAAACTCTTAATACAAAACTCCAAACTGATCACACTTGTAACAGCTAGTCATTCTTTCAAAACCTGATCCCACACTTTCATTACAGTTATACACATTTCAGTCCACATGATCATTGTTTCAAACACAAGATTATAGTAATATGTAATGAGAACATTTGGTTTAATCACAGAAACACAACAGTTTGATCTTCTTTCAATTTAGTATTTTTAACAATCAGTTCATTCAACAGCAAACAATGCAAGATACATGTTTCAAATCACCGTTGTTGCTGAAATAATTACAGTAATACAGGCTACAGTTGCCACATTGAATCCATAATATTTACAATAGTATCTATCCAGTGTGTTATCACAAGGTGTGATGAAGCACATGTTCTGTGCTAACAGAGTTTGCTGGCAATGAAAACAGTAAATGAGTTTGACTGAATATACTGTATGGACCTTTACAGATGAAGGTTGAGTGACAGTAGTGTGGCAGTCTCTACCATGTAACACACACACACACTCACACACACACACACACACACACACACATGCGTGTGCACACACTTTGAACATCGTGGTGGTTATTATCTATTAAATCACTTACAGTATGTAAAAATAATTCATTACATTTGGTTACTGTGAATGAAACATTTATGTGGAAACACTTATTTGTGTTGTGAAAAGGATACTTTGGGATTGTGTGTATTGTACTAACACAATTAAAAACATGATGAAATGTTTGAAAAAAGTGCACTTTTGTTGATCTTTTGTGATATTAGCACTAAGAGTTTTGAAAATGTACACCTAACTTGTGAAAATAGTACCAAAGCGAAAAAAAAAAAAAAAAAAACTATTTATAAATAACTTAAAATAACTCATTTCATTCAGTTATCCATATCGGAAATCGCAAACAAGTTCTATAGAAACTGTATATAGAATCAAAATCTATGGGTGTACCAAATGATTCATTGATTAACCATTAAGATCAGTTGGATTAAATAATAGACAAATGTATTAAACTGAACAAAAAGAGATCCAAATCAAAAGTTTGATAGTAAGAGCTTTATGAAAGGCAGTTACTGTGAATGAAACATTTATGTAGACGAAACACTTATTTTGTGTTGTGAAAAGGATACTTTGTGATTTTGTGTATTGTACTAACACAATTGAAAACATGATGAAATGTTTGAAAAAGTGCACTTTTGTTGATCTGTTGTGAAATTAGCTCAAAGAGTTTTGAAAATGTCCACCTAACTTGTGAAAATAGTACCAAAGCGAATAAAAAAACTGTAAAGTGTTTGAATAAAGCATCTATTTTTCTACATTCTAAAAAAATGCATCTTGCTTTTGTAATGTTTATCAAGAATTTCCTGTAAAGAATTAAAGTTCTAACAACATTTAACCCTCTACCGCATGGTGTTGCCATATGGATAACACTGTGCAATAGTGGAATGACATTATTGCAATAGTTTAGTTAGCTACACTGAACAAAATTATAAATGCAACACTTTTGTTTTTGCCCCCATTTTTCATGAGTTGAACTCAAAGTTCTAAGACTTTTATTATGTACACAAAAGGCATATTTCTCATATTTCTGTCTAAATCTGTGTTAGGGAGCACTTCTTTGCCGAGATAACCCATCCACCTCACAGGTGTGGCATATCAAGATGCTGATTAGACAGGGGGTGGTCCGGTGGGGTCCGAAAACCAGTCAGTATCTGGTGTGACCTCCATTTGCCTCACGCAGTGCAACACATCTCCTTCGCATAGAGTTGATCAGGTTGTTGACTGTGGCCTGTGGAATGTTGGTCCACTCCTCTTCAATGGCTGTGCGAAGTTGCTGGATATTGGCAGGACCTGGAACACGCTGTCGTATACGCCGATCCAGAGCATCCCAAACATGTTTAATGGGTGACATGTCTGGTGAGTATGCTAGCCATGCAAGAACTGTGATGTTTTCAGGAATTGTGTACAGATCCTTGCAACATGGGGCCGTGCATTATCATGCTGCAACATGAGGTGATGGTTGTGGATGAATGGCTCAACAATGGGCCTCAGGATCTCATCACTGTATCTCTGTGCATTCAAAATGCCATCAATAAAATGCACCTGTGTTTGTTGCCCATACCATAACCCCACCGCCACCATGGGCCACTCGATCCACAACGTTGACATCAGCAAACCGCTCACCCACACAACACCATACACGCTGTCTACCATCTGCCCTGTACAGTGAAAACCGTGATTCATCCATGAAGAGAACACCTCTCTAAAGTGCCAGACACCATCGAATGTGAGCATTTGCCCACTCAAGTCGGTTGCGACGACAAACTGCAGTCAGTTCGAAACCCCGATGAGGACAACGAGCATGCAGATGAGCTTCCCTGAGAAATTCTTTGGTTATGCAAACCGATTGTTGCAGCAGCTTTCAGGGTGGCTGGTCTCAGACGATCTTGGAGGTGAAGATGCTGGATGTGGAGGTCCTGGGCTGATGTGGTTACATGTGGTCTGCGGTTGTGAGGCCGGTTGGATGTACTGTCAAACTCTCTGAAACGCCTTTGGAGACGGCTTATGGTAGAGAAATTAACATTCAATTCACGGGCAACAGCTCTGGCGAACATTCCTGCAGTCAGCATGCCAATTGCACGCTCCCTCAAAACTTGCGACATCTGTGGCATTGTGCTGTGTGCTAAAAATGATGTTTTATTAAAGTTCGGGAGGAGCACGTTCAAATAATCAAGCAATCAATCAATCAATCAATCAATACACTCATGAAACAATTACCATGTCTACCCTATCAGCATGAGAGGGAGCATATATATATTCACTCTGTCAACTCACCTAACTTCCTTGACAGTTTCAGCATCCCTCCACCACCCCGACTCCTCACTCTTGGCTTGTTCTTTCACAGCCAGGAATACGGGGGGGTACTCTGGGTTCGGGCCGAATACCGAGCCCGGAGCCCTCTCCTCGGACAGCACGCCAAATACGCATTTATTCTATCTGACTTATTTGTAAGTGTGAACTCGTGAACTGAACATTTAAGAGTGGCCTTTTATTGTGGCCAGCCTAAGACACACCTGTGCAATAATCATGCTGTCTAATCAGCATCTTGATATGCCACACCTGTGATGTGGATGGATTATCTCGGCAAAGGAGAAGTGCTCACTAACAAAGATTTAGGCAGATTTGTGAACAATATTTGAGAGAAATAGGCCTTTTGTGTACTTAGAAAAAGTCTTAGATCTTTGAGTTCAGCTCATGAAAAATGGGGGCAAAAACAAAAGTGTTGCGTTTATAATTTTGTTCAGTGTAGAAAGGTCAGCTGCAATCTGTTAAGCTGTAACAATAACAGCATTAATGCTAGTGATATAATGTTGATTAGTCATTTGTTAAGGACTGCCAAGGCATTTGTATTATGGAAAAAAAATATAATTTAAATGGCAAATATATATATATATATATATTTAATTCCACTAATTGCATGTTGTTGTCCATATGGCAACATACCATGAAGTACCTTAAAACAATATTCTTTTGCCTTTTTTTTTTTTTTTTTTTTTTTTTTCTTCTTCACAGCACTTCAAGTTAAGTTATTCTAAGAAAAGAAAAAGAGTATTTTTTTTTTCTATAGGTCTATCATAATGTGTGTGGTAGAGGATTAACAGATTTCTTGAAGTGCAAGTGACATGAACGTAGGCAAGAATGTCACACTTCACACATAGCCCACACATTGCATAGTACTCAGTACTTGCAGAACACCTTGCCTTCTTTCCTTTAGTTAAGTCATGTAGTCGACAGTATAATCACCTGACCAAGGAATTGATGCCACCCTGTGCTTTATCTCCTGCTCCATAATTATTCATCATTCATATTCCTGAAACACATATTCCTGAAACACATTTGACAAATGTAACTGATCTCCATTCAGTTTAGCCTGTTCCCACTGAAACACAAACACACACACACACACACACACACACACACACACACACACACACACACACACACACACACACAAAAAAACTAATAATAATAATTATTATTATTATTAATAATTTGTTACATTTATATAGTGTTTTTCTGGTTACTCAAAGTGCTTTACATGGAAGGGGGGAATCTCCTCAACCACCACCAATGTGCAGCATCCACTTGGATGATGCAACGGCAACCATACTGCATCAGAACACCCATCATACACCAGCTTATTGGTGGAGCGGAGACAGGGTGATGAATCCAATCAGTATATGGGGATGATTAGGAGGCCATGATGGATAGAGGCCAATGGGCAAATTTGGCCAGGATGCCGGGGTTACACCCCTACTCTTTTTCGAAGGACATCCTGGGATTTTTAATGACCACACAGAGCCAGGACCTCGGTTTAACGTCTCCCTACTGGCCTCACTAACATCTCTTCCAGCAGCGACCTGGTTATCTCAGGAGGTCTCCCATCCAGGTACTAACCAGGCTCAAACCTGCTTAGCTTCAGTGGGCAACCAGTCTTGGGCTACAGGGTGATATGGCTGCTGGCTAAATCTTGTGTTTATGAGAAAGTGACTGACAGGGCTATTTGATGATATTTAAAGAGATTAAGGTCTACATAAGGTGAATCTGCAGCTTTAAAGACATTTTCATTGAAAATAACAAAGCTTTTTTGCTTATTTTGCTTATAAATTTATTGCATAAACCCTTAAAAATAGTAATTATGCTACTTTTTATGGAGAGTAATGGCCATAGTTCAGAGGTGTGTATTACTCTTCATGCATTCAGTTTAGTCCCAACACACCTGCCTGAGAGTTTTAATTCAGCAACAATGTAGTATCAGTCAGTGTAACATTGATTTAACAATATAACCCACATGGAAAGAACCATATGAGGATATATGCGCATATATGAAACCTATATGCAGTTTATATGCACATATATGCTGCATATATACAGCATATATGCACATATATGATAAGATATATGCTGCATATATGCGTATATATGCCACATATAGGCAAAATTGAGGTGCATATATGTGCATATACATGCCATATAGGTCTCCTGCATTGCTTCTTTATATCCACATACAGTGCTATGCATAAGTTTAGACACCCATACTAAAGTTGACTAAAAAGAGGAATAAAAAATCATCTTTTGGAAACTGAACTTAATGCCTTAATTTAAAAAAATAGGAAAAATCCAACCTTTAAGGACACCAATTTTCTTTGTGAATGAATAATGTATCGTAAATAAATAAATATTCTTCCTTAAAATACAGGGTGCATAAGTTTGGACACCCCTATGCTAAATTCCCATAGAGGCAGGCAGATTTTTATTTTAGACAAGTTACTTCATGGATCGAGGATAATATGCATCCTGATAAAGTTCCCTTGGCCTTTGGAATTAAAATAGCCCCACATCATCACATAGCCTTCATGAAGTTGGTATAAATATGTGTTTAATACTACAAAATATGCCCGATGTTACAGTTACTGCACTTCCCGCCCAGAACAAAAGAGAACATCCCAATCGAGTGAAGGGATTTGTGGAAACTGAAATGGAAGCACACATCTTACCTAATTCAGACTAAAACACATCTATTTAGCCTCACATACTGACTTTATTTGTAGTTCATACTGTTTTAATACCCTGCATTTTCTTTCTCATTTTTAGGAAAAGAACATAATTACCATTGTTTATTTCTATACCAAATGTCATACACTTGCAATGAAGCTAAAAATATAAACAACTACATCATTATGTTGATATCAAGTCAAGTCAAGTCAAGTCAAGTGTATTTGTATAGCGCTTTTCACAATACAGATTGTTTTAAAGCAGCTTCACAGTATTAAATCAAAATAATACAACAAGGTTTGTTTCTAATGGAATTTATTGATTGGTAAAATTAAAATTAAATATCCCCAAAATATCCCCAACTGAGCAAGCCAAAGGCAACAGTGGCAAGGAACCGAAAAACTCCATCAGGTGACCTAATGGAGAAAAAAAAACCTTGGGAGAACCCAGGCTCAGTCGGGGGCCAGTTCTCCTCTGGCGTTTATGAACTAGAGACCGGATTTAACTGTAAGATTAAAAATATTATATGAATGCCTGGCTGAAGAGATGGGTCTTTAATCTAGTTTTAAACTGGGAGAGCGAGTCTGAGCAACGAACAGTATCAGGAAGGCTATTCCAGAGTTTTGGAGCTAAACGTGAAAATTCTCTCCCTCCTTTGGTGGATCTGGTTATCCTAGGTATGACCAAACGCCTCGAATTAAGTGATCTTAAAGAGCGCGATGGATTGTAGGGCGATAGAAGATCCGTTAAATAGACTGGAGCTAAGCCGTTTAGGGCTTTATAAGTCAGTAGCAATACCTTGTAGTTAATACGGGACTTTATAGGTAACCAATGTAGTGATATTAAAATCGGTGTTGTATGATCGTATTTTCTTGATCTAGTAAGAATTCTAGTGACTGCATTTTGGACTAACTGTAGCTTGTTTATTGAGGATGCAGGACAAACAGCAAATAAAGCATTACAGTAATCTAGTCTCGAGGTCATGAATGCATGAACTAACTTTTCTGCATCAGAAACTGATAGCATATTACGTAGCTTAGCAATGTTTCTAAGGTGGAAGAATGCTGTTTTTGTAACATATGAAATATGATTTTCAAAAGACAGGTTGCAATCTAATATAACACCCAGGTCTTTTACTGTAGAGGATAAAGTAACAGGGCATCCTACTATGTTAAAATTGTATTGTGAGAGGTTTTGTGGGTGGTTTTTTGAACCGATAAGTAGTACCTCTGTCTTGTCTGGATTTAATAAAAGAAAATTACGCGTCATCCAACACACTGTCAGTTTGGATAATTTAGCGTTTTCATTCGGCCGTGATAAAATATGTATTTGAGTGTCATCAGCATAACAATGGAAACTAATTCCATGTTTCCTAATAATATTTCCAAGAGGCAACATATATATTGAGAATAATAGAGGGCCTAACACAGATCCTTGCGCCACTCCATAGTTAAGTGGAGTTATGATCGATTTTTCTCCATTTAAATAGACAAAATGATAGTGGTCAGATAAGTATGATCTCAACCAGCTTAATGCTTGTCCTTGAACACCAGTATAATTTTGTAGTCGATCTAATAGTATTGTGTGATCTATAGTATCGAACGCAGCACTAAGATCAAGTAAAACTAGTATTGAGATACAGCCTTGGTCAGAAGCTAAAAGTAAATCATTTGTGATTTTAACAAGCGTAGTTTCAGTGCTATGGTGCGGCCTAAAACCAGACTGAAACTTTTCATAGATGTCATTTTCTTGCAAGAAAGAGCCCAGTTGAGCGGACACAACTTTTTCTAATATTTTAGACATAAATGGAAGATTTGAAATTGGTCTATAATTTGCTAGGTTATTATGATCTAATTGTGGTTTCTTAATGAGTGGTTTTATAACTGCCAGTTTAAATGTTCTTGGAACATAACCTAAAGATAAAGATGAGTTAATAATATTGAGGAGAGGCTCTTCCACTATAGGTAACACCTCTTTCAGTAGTTTAGTTGGTATAGGATCTAATAAACATGTTGTTGTTTTAGAGGAAGTGATAAGTTTATTTAGCTCTTTTTGTTCTATAGTTGTAAAGCACTGTAATTGTTCTTGCGGGGTGATAATTGAGGCTGAATTATAAGGCGCGATTGAAGATTGAACGTTTACAATTGTGGTTCTGATGCTTTCTATTTTCTCAGTGAAGAAGTTCATGAAATCATTACTACTAAACTGTAACGGGACATTTTGTTCCGGAGACGCTTGTTTATTTGTTAGTCTAGCCACGGTGTTAAATAAAAACCTTGGATTGTTTTGGTTATTTTCTATTAGTTTGCGGAGATGCTCAGCCCTGGCCGCTTTTAGGGCCTTTTTATAACGTGACATACTGTCTTTCCGCGCGATTCTAAAGACCTCTAAATTTGTTTGTTTCCATTTACGCTCTAAATTACGGGTTTCTCTCTTTAGAACATGTGTAGTATTGTTGTACCATGGTGCTTTAATTTTCTCTCTGACCTTTTTTAATTTAACGGGTGCAACAATATCCAATGTTCTGGAGAGAATGGTGCTCATAGTGCTAGTTAGTTCTTCTAGTTCATCTGTTTGTTTGGGTTCAGGCAGCAGCAGAGACAGATCGGATAAACAATTTAAGAAATTATCTATGGTAGATGGGAGGATTGTTCTGCCTGGTCGATAACGCGGCGCAGCATGACATATTACAGCAGTACATAATATGCAAGTTACCATGTAATGGTCAGTAACATCATCACTTTGCGGTATAATATCTATATCGGTTGGATCGGTTCCATATGATATAATTAAATCGAGTGTATGATTAAGACGATGAGTGGGACCAGTGACGTTTTGCTTGACCCCAAAGGAGTTTAATAAATCTGTAAACGCAGTCCCTAACGCATCATTTGAATTATCTACGTGTATGTTAAAATCTCCAACAATTAATACTTTATCGACGTTGACCAATAGATCTGAGAGAAAATCTGCAAACTCTTTTAGGAAATCAGCGTAAGGCCCTGGCGGTCTATATACGGTAGCCAAAGCTAAAGATAATAGGGATTTTTTTCTTACATCTGAGAGCGTAACATTTAGTACAAGTACTTCAAACGAATTAAACTTGTCACCTGTTTTCTGGGTAACATTAAGAATATCTCTATAGATTGTTGCAACACCACCGCCACGACCAATCAGACGGGGCTCATGCTTATAACAGTATCCAGGAGGAGTAGACTCATTAAGACCGAAATAATCATTTGGTTTAAGCCAGGTTTTAGTAAGGCAAAGTACATCGATGCTATTGTCTGTGACTATTTCATTTACAATAACTGCCTTAGGAGTGAGTGATCTAATGTTTAGAAGACCTAGCTTTAGAAATTGTTTTTGTTCACTAATAGTGAGATTTTCTGTTTCAATAACAATTAGATTTTTCTTAGATCCTGCAGTAGATTTATTTGATCTCACTAAACGAGGAATAGACACAGTTTCTATGCAATGTTCTACACTAGTATTTATATCAATTAAGTTGGTGATCGTTTTTTCAGGCGATGTAATGCGTACCGTCTCGATCAGGCTCCTGAAGTCTTTCTTCAGAACCTCCGTCTGCCGCAGCCTGATATCGTTCACTCCCGCGTGCAACATGACGGCTCCGACACGCTCATTACCGTTCAAGATCTCGGGTACCCACGCAGCGATATCGAAAACACAAGCACCAGGAAAGCAGTGAGTACGCACCTTACTTTTACATAACGTAGCGTGGACGTGCCGGACGATTGAATCGCCGATGATCACAGCATCGCGTTCCGTTTCGCAAAGAGGGGAGAAACGGTTCTGGGTGGAGATCTCGAAAACCGGGAAGGGCGGGGAGATTCTTGCTCTGATCCTGGCCCGCGTCTTCCGCTGCGGAACCACTCCGTCGGAGTCAGCGGGTTAGTAACCTTAATCACTGATTTGTGTGCATCGGCGCATGATGTTTCAAGAGCTAAACACCGGTCCCTTAGCTCGGCTTGTCTCACTAAAAGGTCGTGGATCTGTTTCTCAACAGCTTCCAGTTCAGACTGCAGTGCGTGCACGTTCAGCCATGATCCCCAGGAGTAACCTATAAGAATATCTGATGTTGGATCACTAATAGGCTTGAGACGCGTTTGCTCAACAGTCCGCGTTGTAACTATGAGGTGAGGAAAAGTAGAAAATGTTCGTTGTAAGTGAGTTTAAAGAGAAAATCAAGAATTATAAATCAATCGATGGAGCTCCAAAGACAACAACTCGTCCAGACATATCCGCGTTCAGCATATCCTATATTTTTACAATAAAACTTACGACAAACATGTCTTCTAATATCCTCAGTTGTTGTGTATACCGAGTTGCATCGAACACATTTGTAAATTACTTTCCTTGAACCCATTGTGTGAGTTCACTTTAATACCGCATGCTTTATATACATGTTGCTGCTGATTGGACTGCAGTTCTGACACACCCACCAAACAAGAGAAAACGTATCTCAAACCCCGGTGCACGCCGTTTCCAGGAAACATGACGTTCAACCCGGAAACCGTAGCAAAACGTTGCGCACCGTTTTGAACTTGAACGTGCCCCATGCCAACCGATCACCGGCTGAGGTAGGTTAACGTTAAGAGTCTGCATGTGAACGATATTTTATAATACATTTGTGTTAAGTTTACAGTTTTCAAGCTAACGTTAGCATTTTAAATGATGTTCAGTTACCTGGTGAGAGCTGGAGGCAAAACACTGAAAATGTAGCATGCATCTTTACATTTTCCATCTGTTTTAAGAAAGATCAGTTGAACCCACACCTCAAAAGACCTAAAACAAGCTTTCATAGACTTGTTATACATAAAGTCTGTTTAATTGTGTATAAAACCTTTGTAAATACGCGATAGTATCTGTCAGTAAATCAATGCCTTAAATGGCGGGACATTTTTAAACACTGTCTGGAAGCTGAAAACTCTTCTTTTAAAAAATAGTAACCACGTTTTTGGCGGATTTTTATAACCATTTATAATAACCACAGTTATACTACAAATAGGCCTAACATTACCAAGTTTTTTTTTTTTTTTTTTTGGTTAAACCATAGTTGATTTTCATAAGGGTTAACTATCAAGACCGTTGAGAAAACAAATTCAGTAAATACTGTACTTGTTGATGATACAGGAAAACACATGAGGCTAGAATATGAACACCACATGATAAATTGCATATTCTGGCTGTGTCTACTTGCCAACATCTAGCTATAGAATGCATATATGTGCATATATTAGGCTTATTAAGTCAGTTGAGGTTTTGCATTGTCCCTGTGGAACATATTCTGACATGTGTAAATGTAATATTGAGTAGGTTTTTTTTTGTATCGTAACTAGGCTCTGTCATTTAGAAACATAGGTTTTCCTATCACATAATGACTGTATATCTCTACCTTTCATTCCAGCCAGAGGATCTAACGGTTGCTGCTCGCATCTCAGCCTACCTGATGGAAAATTCTTGCTGGATGAATGACCTTCACCTTCAACTCAACCTTGCCAAGACAGAACTGCTTATGGTTTCACTTTCAGCCAAACCATGCGATCCTGCTGATTTGCCTAGAAAGATCTGGCCCTTCCTATCGGAGCCACACAACTCCTTGTCTAAGCTCTTGTTCGATCCAGACTGGACTATTGTAATGCTCTCCTGGCAGGAATTCCAGCATCAGTCAAACCTCTGCAACTGATCCAGATGCTGCAGCAAGACCTAAACTCACTGCTTCAGATCTATGTGTCTCCAGAAGCTTGTGTTCTGCAAGTGAACAGTGCCTTGTGGTGCCATCATCCCAAAGAGACACAAAATCACTTTCACTGACCTTTCCCTGGACTGTTCCCTGCTGGTGGGATGACCTGCCCAACTCAACACATTTTTAAGAAACTGCTAAAGATCCATCTTTTCATAAACACTTGACCCAATAATACTAAATCTTTGTTTTATAAAATAAATAAATAAACTTGTGTACTGTGCTACACTAACTGGGACTTGTCACTGCACTTGTTGCTTCTATTGTTCTCTAAATTTTTAAGTCACTTTCGATAAAATGTAATTGTAAATGTGTAAAATAAGTTATATTAGAGTATAAAGGCATACAGCAATTGCCTTTTAATGTAGATATTTTTACATGTTCTAAATTATATACTAAGATTGTATTTCCTATCATTCACATGTATTGATGTTCAGTGTTTGTTTAATGAGTAATACTGTAAATGTGCAGGTATTCTGTACTTATACGTTTTGTAACGGAAAGCAGATGATCAGGTCTGCCTTTTTGTTGATTAATCAAATCTAATCAACAAACAAAAGGTACTGATTAACCCCTCAAAACAAAACAACAGTGTTAGCAGATGCTCGGTCAGGTCCCCTGAGTTAATCTCATCAACTCAAGAAGATATTCACACTGAAAAGGAAGGACAAAGTTCACCACGCGGTTCCACGTGTGCACGACTCTGCATACACACACACAAAACACAGACTCCTTATCATGCCCGACCACTTGTGGTCAAAATTACCTTTTTAAAATGTTTAAAATGTATTTCTTGCTGTGCTTATGATACTTATACCCGAAATACGATATCTATAAGCTTTATTGATATGTAATCAGTTTAATATGCATGTAATCACGAGAAATCCTGTTTCTTTGTGTTGTTGACTAACAGAATTGTCATTCGCGGTATTGTTTTGTTCAGAAGAACACAACGGTGCTGAATATTTAGCACAGAATATTAGAGGATGCATTATTTGATTAATACCAGTTTTATAAATGTTTATGAACGAAGTTTATTCCGCCAGCATTAGTCAGAAGAGGCGTGTACCTTTCCAAATGAAAGGACATGACCACAATACGTCCTCCCAGGCGATTGGGTCACGCACGCAAGGGGGCGTGACTTGAGCTCCTTCAAAATACAGCGGGCTCTCTCACCTCTCTCTCTCTCACCTCGCTCTCATCTTTCCTCCTCTTCTACCGGCGCGACGCTTCCCCGAGGAACATCCCGGAAGGCCTCGGACAAACACATGTTCGAGTCGTAGCAGCCGTTCTTTTGCAACTAAGTTATATTTGCCTCTTCCTTCACGGAAGATGAAGACGAACTTTCTCGGTAACGTTACATTTCAGTGAGCCTTTTCAAGCTTCCCGCGACACCGGAAGACGCAGTCGAAACAGGACCTCGTCCGCGCTTTCAGCATCAACCAAACAGAGAACAGACGTGCAAGTATATTTATCTGATAAAAGCTGCTTTTCTGGGGTCCGTCGTTTAGGTTTTGTATGTAACAATTACTAGCTTTTCCCTTCTCTCTATTTCTTTCTTTCTTTCTTTCATTTCATTTTATTCTTATCACGTATGTTAATATTGTTTAAATGTTTGTTTGTGTTTATTGTTTGCATTTTTACGTACGTTTCTAGTCGTAGCTCATATAATCTTTAGTCACATTTATTAAAATCCATTTATACTTTTCACTGTCTCTGTGTTTGAAAACCCACCATTCTAAAGTCAATGAAACAAAAGATATTAAGCTACAAGCTCGATATTAGACTACATTCAGTAGTTTTAATTAATAAACTCATAAAGTTTACTGTTCGTGGCCAGAACCTAAACTTTCTTGGAGTTTGTAAAGAGATAACCCTTCTTAACTGTGATAATCTCACCGTTACTCGCTGGACGAATAACGATTAGATCAGTTACAGAACCAGTTAATCTCTATAATTGATAAAATAAATGTACATGCGACTTATGAATTATGACCATGAGTCATAATTATTAATATTTCCAAAATTCCCTATATTCTTGAGCTAATTCAAATTTACCCAAAGTCGTATTCGCTACATTTTGGTGGAGAATGCGGGCAGTTTCAAACTTTATTTGGTGGGCAAAATTCAGTTTCAGTGAATGTGTATTATTGGTATTAATAATTGTAACGTTACACGCGCGTTTTGAATTGTGAGGTAAGTCGCTATAAAGCGAACTCACTCAGCTGACGTTAGGCACAAAGCCAGCTCAGCTCTTCAAATTAACAGTTTCAAAAATGTCTAAGCATTTTTAATCACTGTTAAGTGCTAAAACTGCAGTTCATGATATTACATTTGTCTCTGTAAAGACGAAGCAAAACTCTTTACAGTTAGTTCATGTAATACGATTTAAACCGACTAAATGAAGACGAAAGGATCTCTTTTAGGACGAAGACGTAAATCTGACCTGAGCAGTGACTCAGTTTTTCAGTCGTAATAGGCCTTATTATATACAATACGTTAACGATACGCTCCTGGTCAGAAATTGGCCTCGCGATCCAATTTCGTAAACCTACGCATTATCATAAAGTGCTACTTTGATTAATGCTTATGGGAGAGGAGCAGATGCAATAATTCCTGTTCCTGTAATGAGCAGATGTTTAATTCCTGTTCATAGCTGTAAGTAAACAGAAGAAAAAATTCCTGTTCACAGCTGAAATAAACAGAAGATAATCCCTGTTTATTCAAACCGTTTCATGTATAATGTGTAAGTAAACCGAAGTCTAATGCCTGTTTACTCACAGCTTGATTAATTAAAAACGGAAGTTTTAATGCCTGTTTTATTTAAACCGTTTCATATATAATGTGTAATTAAATAGATGTGTAATTCCTGTTAGTCACATGTTATGAAACTCGTGTAATTTTCCGCATGCAACAGAGCGCGAAATACTCGTGATTTCCACAGATAAAAAAAAATCTGCTGTCTAAATTGCTGAATCACGTCACCGACACTAGAGGGCAGCCTCTAGGTGTGTGGCAGTTCTCAAATCACGTGCCCTCACCGACGTCATCCTGCGTGAGCGTCGCCTCCCACTGACGTCAGCCTGCGCGAGCACAATTACGCCCTCTGGTGGCGTCCTCAGATAATACCTGCTTTCAATTTCTTTTCCTCTCTCTGCATTCATTTTCTCTCTCAAATACTTAACTGCATTCAAAGCTTAGCTTATGCTGATATTATTTGGAGTTAGACATTTCCTTTTTTTTCCTGTTTTTGACTGTCACACTTTAAGTGAAGTTCGAAAAAAAAAACACTTTTTCGAATTAAAGCTTAGACTTGATTCACTCAGTTATTGATAGTCCACCCAGTCCCAGTCTGCATGTAAGTGCTTTATTGCTACCCTTTTCGTTTGATTATTTTTATAAGCAATACTAATAACTTCAGTGTTATTGTAAGGATTATAGGAAGTCATTCTGAATTTCAGTTTAATTAATTTTAGTATTGATACATCACTGTCATCATTCTAATTTTCTTTCCTTCCTTATTTTTATTATTTTGAACCTCCCCTTGCATGCTTAGTTGAATTTCAATTCAAACTAGTTTAGGTTATTCTGATAAATCACCATCAGTTATCATAATTTCCCTTTTGTTGTATCACTATTTTAGTAAAACCTTTGCCTCGGACTCCTGCATACATATTTACTCAATTTGATGACACCAGAAAGCCTTAATTTACATTAAGTCTAACACCTTAATCCCTTATTGTGTATCTATTGGCAGAACTCAGTCAGTGTTTATAGGCTTAGGCCTCTTTATTTTTATTTTATAACACTCCCCGTGTTATTGCTTGTGACATTTCATTACAGACCAATTCACTTCCTTGTGTTGTGTTTCCCTTTGATCTTCCCTACCTTCAACTTTGTTTTTATTTTAATTTTTCTCCATTTCTGTTGTGATTTGTTTCTCTCATTTCACTGACAGACAGAACCTAAGAGAGACCCCAGGAAAGTGAATAGAGTAACGATCAGAGCCGGCGTCATTAGACGACCCCCAGGCTACCGCCTGTCAAAATCTCTATTGTGGGCTTTATCCATACCCACGAAATTGGCTCCGCTAACTGTCGGCATCAGTTAGCCCCGAAATTCTCATAAACGGCCTAGCCCGTATGAGTATAGCTCATTTGACCCTAAAACAAACTTGCATTTTGTCTCTTTTTGTGTGTGCTGTGCTTCTCTCGCCAACAGTGAGCCGAGATGTCGAGCTCACCCTGTCCTGCAGTCCGCTGGGACGACCTTGAGGCATGGCTGAGAGACATAACAAAGACCGTGCTGCCCCAGGACTCACATCGCTCGAGCCAAGAGCAACGGGACACAGACCTGAGCCAGTTCGAGTCCCATGATCCAGCCCAGACATACAGCCACGAGCAGCTGTCCAGAATCTTCGGAAACCTCGCACTCAAACTCGTCGTCAAGGCCCGGGTCAGTGAAAGAACCACCCTCGAACTGGAGCAAAAGACAGCCGCACTACAGCTCCAGGCCACAGAGGCCCTGGAGGACCGAGCACACACACAGAGCCGTCTAGACCAGCTACTCTTCCTGACCAAGGAAGAGGACGAGACGGACACAACGCTACAACAGGAAGTTGAAAGACTTCAAAATGCCCTAGACGATCTTCATCGGCACACAGACCAAAGAGAACAGTTGGAGAGAAAAAACAGAAAAGAACTCAACGAAAGGCTCCAACAGGCTGAAGCTCACCTTGAGAGAGCAGAGACTAAAATCCATCAGCTCACTCAGCAGAGACACGAGCTCCAAGATGAACTTGACACTGTTCATGCAGAACTAAAACATGCTTACAGATTGCAGAGTGTCTGGAACGGAGAAACACGCATCACAGAGTTTCTCCCAATCAGCCACCCCAACCCTGTCAGCCAAAATCCAAAGGCTGAAGGGGGCGGAGTTGTAAAGGGTCAGAATCCTCCCCAGACGGATTGGGCCCCCAGCAACAGCTCTCCTCCCAAAAGCCTTGACAAGCTAGCCCGCAACATTCCTACGTTCAACCCAGATCCTGCAGGAAACCATGACGTTTTTGCTTACTTACAAGACATTGATTTTCACTTGCAAACTGTCGCCAACGTGACCGCTTGGGACGCATTGTATCTGCTACGAATAACTGCAAATAGAGATGTGCGTAAATTCCTGGATCGCCAACCAAACCCTGTCAAGGCAGATTACAAGCAACTGCGACAAGCTTTGATCCATGAATTCTCTGACCCAGAATCTGACCAAGGGTTTATCACGGCCCTCGACGTGAAACAGGCCCGACTTGAACACCCAAACTCCTATTATGGCCGACTCCGACAAACGTTTTTCGGAGCAACCGACACCCCAGGTATGGAAGAAGATGTGAACTTTAGAACGTTGTTTCTGCGGAATCTACATAGCAGCGTGAGTGGACATCTTGACGTGCTTGTCTGCCCACGAACAATGTCCACTCGAAAACTCAGAGACTTAGTCCACAAGGCTTACACCAGGCAAAGGGCTATAGATGAAAAGACTGTAAAAACACACACAATCTACTCCGTCTCTGAACACTGCTCAGAGCCAGACAGCAGGTGGCAGCACGACTATGACGGTGCTCATCCAACGCGTCGGACCGAGCGCTCAGAAAGATTCTGGAACCAGCATCATCCGCCGTCCAGAACTCCAAGCCCAGACCGTCGAACCTGGAACCACTCTCCCCAGAACACTGGTGAGCCAGAGTCTTCTTACACAACAGATGAAGACAGTGCAGCCACGTCTGACACAGACACAGAAAACGAACACTGACACCTGCTGCCTCAAGGTCCTGGACTGAACTGCAGTTGAGTAACCAGACCAATGTCTGCGCCACACACAGACCAACCACCCTCACGATTGCAGTGACTACACAGCAAAACAAACTTTACCAACTACACTGCACGCCTCAGAGCTGCTTACGCTACCTTCGCTGTGTTAAAAAGGTCATGCGGGCCTCTGAAGAACAGACTTTTTCTATGCCGCCACTTACCCCTCCACCACCCTCGCAAGCCAACTGAGCTCACTGGCAGCCAGTGCCTCAGACAACTGTCTGCCACCACGCACAAGCTGCGTTCACAGGACTTCAGTACGCATTGTGCACCTGTGCCATCACAGCGCCACAGCTTGTAAGGCCACAGCGCACAAAGGGGGGTCAGGCGTGCCGAGAACACATCATGTGCTGAACACCGCAGCACCAAACCCACGCATGGCACACCAAAGCATGTGGCATACCAACCTCAGCGAAGCAACAAGATGCCCTAGCCAACCAAGGACATCCATCGCTGAAGTTTTTCCTCCCTTTCTCTCTCTCTCTCTTTTTCCTCCAACAGGATGCTGTGGTGGTTCGTTAGAAAGCAGCCACAATCGGACATCACCAGATCCGGCATCCGGCATCGCATGGGGAGAGAGCAACCCCGAGCCCTGATTACCAAAGCAGGACTCACACTCCGAAAGTGTACATTCGACTTAAACCCAGCAACGTCGAAAGAGCACATTACCTCACCGAAATGTGAACATCCACAGCCAAGCTCACAAAGCCGTGTCCGGTGGTTTCCTATGGAACCCCGAAAAGGGGGGATCCCACACTATCGACCCCCCTCAACCTCATTTGAGCTGAGTCATCAGCCTAGCAACCACCTGCCATCTGACCATTGTTACCGTGATGAGTCAACTAGGCCCATACACGCCCTATCAACTCATCAAGGGGGGACTGTAACGGAAAGCAGATGATCAGGTCTGCCTTTTTGTTGATTAATCAAATCTAATCAACAAACAAAAGGTACTGATTAACCCCTCAAAACAAAACAACAGTGTTAGCAGATGCTCGGTCAGGTCCCCTGAGTTAATCTCATCAACTCAAGAAGATATTCACACTGAAAAGGAAGGACAAAGTTCACCACGCGGTTCCACGTGTGCACGACTCTGCATACACACACACAAAACACAGACTCCTTATCATGCCCGACCACTTGTGGTCAAAATTACCTTTTTAAAATGTTTAAAATGTATTTCTTGCTGTGCTTATGATACTTATACCCGAAATACGATATCTATAAGCTTTATTGATATGTAATCAGTTTAATATGCATGTAATCACGAGAAATCCTGTTTCTTTGTGTTGTTGACTAACAGAATTGTCATTCGCGGTATTGTTTTGTTCAGAAGAACACAACGGTGCTGAATATTTAGCACAGAATATTAGAGGATGCATTATTTGATTAATACCAGTTTTATAAATGTTTATGAACGAAGTTTATTCCGCCAGCATTAGTCAGAAGAGGCGTGTACCTTTCCAAATGAAAGGACATGACCACAATACGTCCTCCCAGGCGATTGGGTCACGCACGCAAGGGGGCGTGACTTGAGCTCCTTCAAAACACAGCGGGCTCTCTCACCTCTCTCTCTCTCACCTCGCTCTCATCTTTCCTCCTCTTCTACCGGCGCGACGCTTCCCCGAGGAACATCCCGGAAGGCCTCGGACAAACACATGTTCGAGTCGTAGCAGCCGTTCTTTTGCAACTAAGTTATATTTGCCTCTTCCTTCACGGAAGATGAAGACGAACTTTCTCGGTAACGTTACATTTCAGTGAGCCTTTTCAAGCTTCCCGCGACACCGGAAGACGCATTCGAAACAGGACCTCGTCCGCGCTTTCAGCATCAACC
Organism: Scardinius erythrophthalmus; assembly: GCF_964197995.2. Lineage (NCBI taxonomy): Eukaryota > Metazoa > Chordata > Actinopteri > Cypriniformes > Leuciscidae > Scardinius > Scardinius erythrophthalmus. The sequence continues at coordinate 28,045,132 of NC_138231.1, forward strand.
AAACAGAGAACAGACGTGCAAGTATATTTATCTGATAAAAGCTGCTTTTCTGGGGTCCGTCGTTTAGGTTTTGTATGTAACAATTACTAGCTTTTCCCTTCTCTCTATTTCTTTCTTTCTTTCTTTCATTTCATTTTATTCTTATCACGTATGTTAATATTGTTTAAATGTTTGTTTGTGTTTATTGTTTGCATTTTTACGTACGTTTCTAGTCGTAGCTCATATAATCTTTAGTCACATTTATTAAAATCCATTTATACTTTTCACTGTCTCTGTGTTTGAAAACCCACCATTCTAAAGTCAATGAAACAAAAGATATTAAGCTACAAGCTCGATATTAGACTACATTCAGTAGTTTTAATTAATAAACTCATAAAGTTTACTGTTCGTGGCCAGAACCTAAACTTTCTTGGAGTTTGTAAAGAGATAACCCTTCTTAACTGTGATAATCTCACCGTTACTCGCTGGACGAATAACGATTAGATCAGTTACAGAACCAGTTAATCTCTATAATTGATAAAATAAATGTACATGCGACTTATGAATTATGACCATGAGTCATAATTATTAATATTTCCAAAATTCCCTATATTCTTGAGCTAATTCAAATTTACCCAAAGTCGTATTCGCTACAGTTTAATAAATTTAATTATTAAGTACTTAATTAGAGATTGGTCAAAGTTGTGAAATTGGAAATGCAAAAATTAAAATTGTAAATATACAAACTTTGTATATGAATTTATGTACTTAATGCATTTTTATACATAACTTCATAGTTATTATACACAGAAAAACGATTAATTAAAAGATAATTACTGTAGATAGACAGCATTATTATAAAATAACTTTATAAAACCCTAAATTTACAGTTTAACTTGAAAGTTAAATGTTTTTTTTTATGTAATTTGACATAATTTATCAATTTTTCCACAGTTTAATAAGCCATTATCAACAGTAATGTAGTCTGTAATTTAATTAATTTTGACTGTAAAGTCAATTCTGTATTTTCACGGTTTTTGCCTGTAATTTTGTGAAATGGTTATTTGCTGTAATTTAACGGAATCCGTCTGGAAACTTTGCTGCCAGAGATTTACCGTTTGTATACAGGATTTTTTTTTTTTTTTTACAGTGTAGGCCTAGTAGCTATGGATTTTACTAATTTTACTAATATATAGGTAAACATATAGGTGAACATATAGGTGCATATATGTGCATATATGTACATATAATATAGGAAAACGGCCAATTTTATATATGTCATATTAAAAACCTATATCAAAACCTATATTGAAACATATATGTTTATATTTCCATGTGGGAACCATTGCTTATTTTTGTTACTTTCAATATTGATTCAGTATCGGTGACCTAGAATCAATTATAGTGTAATCCCAGCAAACACATTTACGTTGTGGCAATGTCTGTGGCAAGTTACATATAAACTATGGTAACGTCGCTGTCTACGTGCTCGCAACATTGTAACAATGTAGAATTGTAAGACTGTAGTTCTTGCACAATATTCAGCAACTGCGAGACGACATTCTGACAATTTTTTTTTTTTTTTATGCTAGATATACATCCCCCATTTAGTATGTTATGTTTTGAGGTTATTATTTTTTATTTTTTTTAATTAGTCAGATGTTAGAGAATTATATACTTTTTAAATATTGTTTATCCTTATAATTATATAATGGACCTAACAGTAAATTAATTATAATCAACACCTGCAAGTATACACTTTGAAGAGAAAAATGACAAAAGGTTACATTAATTCAAGTTTATTAAAACTGCATATGATAATCAAATTGCTCTTCCAAAAGTCATTTGTTAAAAAAAAATAAAAGAAATTAGTTTGTTTATTTATTTATTTAAGTATAATAAATAAAACATAAAAAGCAAAGAACATTTAATGAACAAAACCAGGTTCTGTACATGGCAGACAGGGGAGCGTAGTCAAAAGCTGGGCGATAAAGGTCAGTTACCGGAATCAGTCCAGTAACATCAACAAAGAAACGAATGACACTAAATAGCAGACAAATCAAAAGGAAAAACTAAACAGGTGTGCGAGCGGTTACAGACATTTTTTTCTCTGTGCTTTTCCCAAAAAAAAAAAAAAAAAAAAACCATAAACGTGCAACAAAGCACCTTAATGTAAGTCGCGATCTGTTCAAGGATTTTTGAAATGTCAATTACACATCATTTAAAGTAATTATGCCTTATAACTTTGCCATAAAGTTAAAATATTTGTCATACCTGACCAGAAGATGTTCACAAAAGAACACTTTTCCTAACGGAAAGTATTAAAGGATGAATACTAAAAGAAATATAGCTGACGTTAGCATACACTCGGACTGTAATTTACACAAGATCACATGTATTATCGGCTAACATTATTCTGCTCCTTCAGTTAGACTGAACAAATAAATGTCACGTTAGACAAGGAACTTGTAGGTTGTGTTTGAATATTTACGTAAACGCAATTCTCTCGTATCCTTGCTCGATGAAAAATGAGACGGGCATGTCACAAACTGCTCCGAGACACGAAGGTCGAGATCCAAATGCAGCTTTATTTAAGGCGTAATCCAAAGAACAGGCAATAGGTCAAACACAGGCAGGCAGTCCGTAAAAATAATAAGACACAGGTGAATGTGATAATGAGTGTTGATGAGTCCGGGCAGTGAGTTCTGGGAAATGTAGTTTGTGAGTGAAATATGATAGTCTGGTGTGGAGTGCTCTCAAGGGCACTCCAGCTGGTGACCGCTACATAGCCCACCCTCAAAGGAGCGGCTTCCAGACGCTCTAAAATAAAATAAAAAGTCTAGGAGGGAGGTGGAGCAGAGGCGGACCTGGGGGCGGGATGGAGGGCCAGGCCCATGGAGCGGAAGAGGGCCTGGAGACTGCGGCAAGACGGGAGGCCAGGGCGGAGCAGGCGGTGCAGGCGACGAGGGTGGAGCAAGCGGTGCAGGCGGTGCAGGTGCCCAGGGCAGAGCAGGTGGTGCAGGCGACCAGGGTGGAGCAGGCGGTGCAGGCAACCCTTCAGGCGACCAGGGAGGAGCAGGCTGTGCAGGCGACCATTCAGGCGACCAGGGAGGAGACGACCCTTCAGGCGGCCAGGGAGGAGACGACCCTTCAGGTGGCCAGGGAGGAGCAGGCTGTGCAGACGGCCAGGGAGGAGATGACCCTTCAGGCGGCCATGGCACAGGAACAGACACAGGCCCAGGAACAGACACCGGCCCAGGAACAAGAACAGACACCGGCCCAGGAACAGGAACAGACACCGGCTCAGGAACAGGAACAGACACCGGCCCAGGAACAGGAACAGACACCGGCCCAGGAACAAGAACAGACACCGGCCCAGGAACAGGAACAGACACCGGCTCAGGAACAGGAACAGACACCGTGGCAGCGGCCATCTCTGCTGAGGGCTCAGGTTCAGGCGTGTCAGTGGCCATTTCTGCTGAGGGCTCAGGTTCAGACATGTTGGCGCCATCTCTGCTGAGGGCTCAGGTTCAGGCGTGGCGGCGGCCATCTCTGCTGAAGGCTCAGGTGACTTGGCGGTGGCCATCTTGTCCGGAGACACTAGCTCAGCGGCGGCCATCTTGTCTGGAGACACTGGCTCAGGGACGGCCATCTTGTCCGGAGACACTAGCTCAGCGGCGGCCATCTTGTCCAGAGGCACTGGCTCAGGGGCGGCCATCTTGTCCGGAGACACTGGCTCGGCAGCGGCCATCTTGTCCGGAGACACTGGCTCGGCGGCCATCTTGTCCGGAGACACTGGCTCGGCAGCGGCCATCTTGTCTGGAGACACTGGCTCGGCGGACATGACGTGAACAGACTCTGGATCGGCGGACGTGACTTGAACACCGGCAGCCATCTTGTCCGGAGACACTGGCTCGGCGGCGGCCATCTTGTCCGGAGACACTGGCTCGGCGGCAGACGTGACATGAAGAGACTCAGACTTGGCAGGCATGACACGAAGAGACTCAGACTTGGCAGGCATGACACGAAGAGACTCAGACTTGGCAGGCATGACGTGAAGCTTCTCTGGATCGGCAGGAGTGATGAGAAGCTCTGGATCGGCAGGACTGACGTGAAGCTCTGGATCGGCAGGACTGACATGAAGCTCTGGCTCGGCAGGACTGACGTGAAGCTCTGGCTCGGCAGGACTGACGTGAAGCTCTGGCTCGGAAGGACTGACGTGAAGCTCTGGCTCGGCAGGACTGACGTGAAGCTCTGGCTCGGAAGGACTGACGTGAAGCTCTGGCTCGGAAGGACTGACGTGAATCTCTGGCTCGGCAGGACTGACGTGAAGCTCTGGCTCGGCAGCGGCCATGGCGGGATGAGGCTCTGGTGTGACTGCGCTGGTGAGCAGTGTTAGCACTGGAGTTGCCAACATTAGAGTGGGCATGACGTGAAGTAGCTCAGGCATGGCAGGGCTGAGGTGAAGCTCTGGTTGGGCAGGGCTGACGTGAAGCTCTGGCTCGGCATAATCTGTGCTGCTGGATTCATCTTGGAGTTCTTGGCTGCTGGATCTATCTTTGGCAAAGTTTTCTGTCACGAACTGCTCCGAGACACGAAGGTTGAGATCCAAATGCAGCTTTATAATATGATAGTCTGGTGTGGAGTGTCCTCTGGTGGCTCTCAAGGGCACTCCAGCTGGTGACCGTTACAGGGCCAACTGGCGGTTGAAATTTAAAAGGCTGATTTTCGCGCTTCAGGGGAGTGACGTGTACATATGTCATCCAGTGGTTGTGCAGACACCCTAGGCACAGCCTTAAAGGAGAACTCCGGTCAATTTTAACATTGAGCTCATTTTTTTGTACATTTGGAGTGCTGTCAATACAGAGAACAACGACAAAAATCGGTGTTGCCTACACCGAGTTATTCTATTTTTAAAATTTGCACCCTGTTGACTTCAATGGGGCAAGTATTAAACCTGCTTTTAGCCTCTTAACATCCTTGATGTGTCATTACAAGTGCACAGAAAATGTGAGTGATTCCTTCAGAGTGAACACGAGTGAATCTGACTGCAGTAGATGTGAAAGATATGTATAAAAATGATGTTATTTAAGCCAGCGCAAATACCTGTGTTTACATCCTGTTTTCGGTTGAAGTCCAAAGTAGTCGATTGCCGAGTTCACGCGCGTGATCATAGGTAACTAAACCTATGCGCGTGAACTCGGCAATCCACTACTTTGGACTTCAACTGAAAACAGGATGTAAACACAGGTATTTGCGCTGGCTTAAATAACATAATTTTTATACATATCTTTCACATCTACTGCAGTCAGATTCACTCGTTTTCACTCTGAAGGAATCACTCACATGACCTGTGCACTTGTAATGACACATGAAGGATGTTAAGAGGCTAAAAGCAGGTTTAAAACTTGCCCCATTGAAGTCAACAGGGTGCAAATTTTAAAAATAGAATAACTCGGTGTAGGCAACACCGATTTTTGTCGTTGTTCTCTGTATTGACAGCACTCCAAATGTACAAAAAAATGAGCTCAATGTTAAAATTGACCGGAGTTCTCCTTTAAGCAATGGCCCTGAACGGTGGTTCAATGTCAACATTGTGACAACACTGTAACAACCTTCACCACACACCGTAGTTATAGCAACCTTTTGGCAATTTTGTTAAAACGTTGTTAGAAGGTTGGGTATGTTGTGCCAACCTTCTGTGTTTGCTGGGGTGTTTGCTGGGATGTTGATTCAATGGCATTACCATTGATTATGTTTTGTTAATTTCAATATTGATTCAGCATCGGTGATGTAGAATCAATCATAGTGTAGTGTTGATTCAATGGCATTACCATTGATTATTTTTTGTTACTTTCAATATGTATTCTGCATCGGTGATATAGAATCAATCATAGTGTAATGTTGATTCAATGGCATTACCATTGATCTTTTTGTTGAAATCTTAGCATTGTTTCAACATTAATCATGGGTGCAAAAGACATATTATTGAACCAACATCACTTTGTAACACTAATTCAATGCAATTAGCATTGCCCCATCAACATAGACTCAACATCGTTTCAATGATTGCTTGGATGCTAGGCACACATGCACTTTTTTTCCCCCTTTTTGTCTACTTCCATTTTTTAATAGCCTCTGCAATGGGTTTTCAATTGGTCATCGTGCCACAACCAAGGGCATCTTTGACTGAGTACTGGATGTTTATAGACCTCCAAACTATGTTCCGACCTCTGCCCACCAGTTTAATGGACAACACAGTTCTCATGGCCTGTCAGACTTTTTTTCCTTTCAAAAGTAAATCTTTACAGTGTTATGATGAAGTAGAGCATTGCAAAGGCCATGGAACTCAGAAATGATGGAGTCTCCATTTGCTGTTGGAGGCCATTCCAGTCCATTTGGCGAAACTATAAACCGATGTTGATGGGCTGGACAGAATTTGTTTAGCTCTTGTTGTAAGACCAGATTGTCCACTTTGACTGTTTTCTGTAATGGAAGCGATTGCAAGAACTACCTTCAGAAACAGGTGTCACAGGAAAGTCAGGCACTTAGCATGGAGTTTTTGTCAGAGGCAATGAACTGTAGCTCTACACCATAATGCTCCTCTGAGTCTGCTGAGACATTTCCAGTGCTCAGGCTGGTTTAGAAAAGAATTTGAATCATGCTTGGCTCTTGGCATTGAAAAAGCACACATAAGCAATGGTTCTCTTACACTTCTTTGAGACATGTCTCTGCAAGCTTTGATCACTAGGTCATTCAACTGATCGTTGACACAAAATCTCAGAGTTCTGAGAACAGAATTCAAATAGTGTCCCATTCAAACTAATTGAGTTGTGAAGTTATTTTGTTCTCAGTTGTGATTTTTGGTTTCACTGCTACTAGCCTACGAGTGCTACCACCTTTGCATAAAAGTTTATTTGATTTAGTCACAGAATTCTCACTCTTTGTAACTCCAAGGTCCCCCATTGCCAAATACAATTTCCAAAGGTCCCCCTAGAAATGATACTTCCCCCTGTACTCTTAAGTTTTTTTTTCTTCTTCTTATAAATGTCTTGATGAGCATAATAAAATATTACTTAATGAATTACTGCATTTATTTGATTAAAGATTCAGTAAAAACTGTAATATTGTAAAATATTACAATTTAAAATAACTGTTTTCTATTTTATTTTTAAATGAAATTAATTTAAGTATTCCTATAAATAAATAAATACATACATATGTATGTACATATACATACATACATAATTAAAGGGTTCCTATTATGCTTTCTCTTTTTTTACATTTTAAACTTTCTTTAGTGTGTAATGTTGCTTTTTGAGCATGAAAATGGTCTGAAAAGTTACAAAGCACACTCCTAAGAAAGTTTTTCACCATATCAGAAAGCAGTGTTTCTGAATTCCCTGAAACGCCTCGATTGTAGTCTTTAGTTTTCTTCCAGGAACAAACACGTAACATTGTTCCTCATTTAAATAATCCAAGGCATATGGGGAAAAAGGCCTGGTTGAGTTGCATTAGTAGTGTGTTTAAACTCGCGTTCATGGTAAAGGACGTGTAATTTCCGAAACAAGCTTGAAGCAGTTGACCAATCACAATGCACTGATCCAGCAGACCAATCAGGGCATATTGTGATAAAGTTGATAGTTGGGACTTATTCTTTTTTAGTAAGTTTACAGAGTAAGTTTAGTAAATTTATTAAGTGCTCCTAATTGGCCTCAGTCGCCCGGTTCAGATGTTTTAGTGACTGTGATGCTTAGATCTAAATTAAAATGGGTGTCTGAGCATATGTGACCATGTTTCATTGCTGTTCTTTTCTCATCTCATATGTATTATGTTCTGAATTTTACGTCCAACTGATAGGAAGTGGCTGGAACTCAAAGAGGAGGTGCCACATGGCGGGATTATTCCACTTAACACTCTTACAGACTGTCTCAGTGCTCCACAATCTGCATAATGTCGTTAAGCTTTTAAGATTTATTTAGAGTGGACATTAATCCATTTTCACACCAAATGATGCTCTGTGAGGCTTCCAGACAGAAAAGAAAATGCTTGCAAGGGACAGTTGTAAAATTTCCCTTTCCATCTTGGTAAATCTGCAGTATTAGTTTCACAAGAGCTGGAAAAGCAGGTCTTAGTGCTGATTTGTTTTTTTAATTTTACTGGATAATTTTAAAATGTGCCCATGCTTGTTATTGTGTGTTTTAGCCCTAGTGTATTTCAGTCACCACATTTAATCAGCTGTTCTTGTATCTAAAATTGTAGGAGTGATTATACATTGAGGTATAATTTTCAATTTGAACATTTAGTTTTGTTTAGTGAGTGTATATATTTTATATATATAGCCTACTGTATACACACTGTTTGTACAGAGTCTAGAAAGCTTGTCTTTGAATGCTTTCGAGAATATTTGCTTGAATTTTGAACATTTGCCTGGAAAATGCCTCTCTCCTTGAACATCCAGTCTTACAAAAGAAGAAAAATAATTTAACATTCAATATGAAAACCTTCTATATCGTGTGCAGAGCCGTCTCTGATCTTCCACTGGTGTTGCGTGCCTGCATTGAAGTTGCACACAGGGTCCTAAATTAACACTTACAAGTGCCAAATGCAAGTGAAAAAAACGGCAAAGAAAAACTGTAGTTATTTAACTTTATACAGAACTGCAGCATAATACGTGATTTAAATAAAATTGCTGGTTTTGCTTACGATTCAAATAAAGATAAGGAAAACAAAACATTTACATAACTGTAAAATGTACCGTCACAACCTGTATACACCAGATAAGAGTGATGCATCACGTCAAAAGCAAATAGAACTAATTAGAATTAGGGCTCTCAATGTTAACGGATTAACGCATGATGTGATACATTTAAAATCCTTAACAGGTTAAAAAACATACGTACTAAACTTGCTCGGTAGCTCAGCTGTACAGAATTGTACTTGTGAAGCGGAGAGCTTTGGTATGAATCCCTTGAAAGGCGAGTCATGATAAAAGAGCTCAAAGACAAGAGTTCAAAAACAAGCTAAAGTGCCATGATTACGATTGTGTTTTTATGTCACATTTGCTTTTGTTAACTCTATCAGGTAGGTTTGGGGTTTTGTGTAGGTGTCGCCGCCACTCACCGGACATTTCAATTCAGAACTGTGGATACTTTTTTTTAATTGACTTCAAAATCAAAAAGAACATTCAAAATTGATTGTTTTAACGCTGTCATTCTTTTAAAAGGATAAAGACAAATATATCACTTTCCTCAGCGGTTATTCAAACTGATTTTTTTTAAATAATGGATATAAAATGGACATCGACCTGAAGAATGAATGCTATATTAGATGCAGGTAATATAGCCATTTAGTCGATCTCTTTCATAATTCTTTACTCTACATACCGTTATACAATAAGCTTAAGCGACTAAACGTTCCTTCGTTACTAGTTCTAAAGTGATGTTTTAGAATTTGTAACGGAGGCTCGGGCTCAATTGTTAAACTGTCTACTTGAGATTTTAATCCGTGGCGGAAGGAAGTAGTACTTTCATTTTCTCATAATATACTGTACATTGCACATCACCACACCGTTCAATGATTCTCAAACGACTCGTTGGATAAATCAGTGTCTCTAAATCCCTACTTTCCAAGAGCCTACTCTGCTCTGATTGGCCAGATGGCCCAGTGTGCTGTGATTGGTCTACCGCATACAGCGCCTGTCAGAAGCTACATGCCCATTTCCATAACTGAACTTCAGCTCTGTCTGGAGACTTCCTACAGATTGAACTGTAAAGACAGTGACAATGGCGATTTTGCCATATAAATCTGAGCGCGAGTCCGATGATGAAACATTGGAAGAACTAATCATTCAACCAGTTTGCCCAGCACTAACGTGAATGAATGTTGTAACAAATGTTTGTAAAACAAACCTTGTTAACAAAAATCCTTTATCTTTACTCAAAGTAGTAAGAACGACAGACAATTTGCATTAATAGACAGTTCTCTTACGAGAGGTCTCTCGTATTGCGTAAGGTTAGCTTACGCATCGGGAAAGTCTTCTTTCTTCGAGATCTGAAGCCAAAAAATTATCCTTAATTTTGTATTCATTGTCAACGCAGTGCAGCAGCCGACAGACCTAGGCAGGCTGTATAAGCGTGCTCATTGGCTGCTCGGTGGCAACTGCTTAAGCCTATCGGTGAGCGCTCTGAACGCGGCAACCAATGAGGGCGCTTCGCGCCCTCCACACCCTTCTAACCGTCAGAATGGGTGCGGCCAGCGTGTATATATTCAGCGCTCACAGGCTAAAATTCTGATTTTCTTGTCTTCAGCGACGCTCTTCGCATCGCTGGATCTTGAGAGCCGCCGCCGTTGAAACCAGCGACCAGCAAGCTTAGGACAGCGCCTGAGGAAGCCGGCCGTCTTCGCCGCCTTCAGCCATCCGTGCCTGCTACGCTATCCGGCGACATATCCTTTACATTATTACTGTTACTGTGTGTATTCTAAAAGAGCACGAGGCGTTTTACAAAAACACTTTTTCCTGCGGCTCGTGCCGCGCCCCGCTCAGCAACGGAGACCGCCACCTCTCTGTGCTCTCCGCCTGGGCCGCGGGCACGCCGCCACCGCACTCTCCGAGTGCGAAGAGCTTTCAATGTCGACCCTGCGGGCTCGACTTGAAGCTTTCGACCAAGCTGTCGCTCCGCCTGTCCCTGCCGGGCCGCGCAATAAGAAGCGCCGCTCGCAGCGACCACCGGAGACTGTTGTGACTGAGGAGCTCGCCGGAACCTCTCCCTCGAGCTCTCTCTCGCCCTCTCCCTCCCGGCCGCTCAACCGCCGGCTCTCGCCCGCGCCGCCGCCGCGTCAGGAGATGAGGCGAATGTGATAGATACCCGTACTCTCCCTCTGTTCGAGCCGTGCAACTACGCCGCTCACAAGGGATGGCAGAAGCGGACGGTCTCGGAGCGAGTTTCCTCTCCCTCTGTTCGAGCCGCGCAAACTGCGCCGCTCACAAGGGATGGCAGGAGCGGACGGTCTTGGAGCTCTCTTTACGTTACAAGAAAGCTACTCCGTCCTCGCGCGTCACTCACCGGTGAAAGGGGAACAGAGTGTTTTCGTCCCGCCGTGGCCTGGACTATAACCTCCATTTCTCACACATTTCTCAGTCCCCTCTTAAGTTCAGGCGACTGGAATTGTTACTATTGCAGTATACGAGCTGTGTTATAAATACACGCTCGCCTGCAAGCAAACGCTGTCACAAGACATGATGACGCTAACCGAGTACTAATGTATTCGCCCCTGTGGCTCAGTGGCGGAATCCTAGACTGTCAAGCTAGAGACCCGGGTTCGGTCCCCGCTCTCGCGGCAGATAAAAATTTATGCTGTTCGCTTCTCCGAGCTCGCGGCCAGTTTTTCTTACATACAGAAAGCAAGCCCGCTCTCTCCCTCGTTGGGCCGCGCAGATTGCGCCGTTCAAGGGATGACGAAGCGGACGGTCACGAGCAGCGTTCAGCGTGCGCGCCTCACTCACCGGCGAAAAGATAAGAGAGTGTGTTAGTCTCGCTACGGCTGGATAACCGCCAATTCTCACACATTTCTCAGTCCCCTCTTAAGTTCAGGCGACTGGAAATATTACTATTGCAGTAAACGAGCCTGTTTTAAACACACGCACGCCTGCAAACAAACGTCGACGCGACACATGAGGTCGCTTTTTATATGCTCGCGCTAACCGAAAGCTAATGTGTTTTCCCCTGTGGCTCAGTGGCAGAATCATACGCTTTCGTGCGGGAGATCCGCGTTCGATCCCAGCTCTCGGGCAGATAAATTTATGCTGCTTGCTTCTCCGAGGTCGCGGCCAGTCTTTCTTACTTACAGAAAGCGAACCCGCCTCTCGCACCACACCTACTCAGGGTGCTCGAGTATTTATGAGCGTCTAAACACGAGAGAAGAAAAGACGGTTAGCCCCGCAGCTCTGCGGCTGGACCACCGTCGAAGCTTCACGCACTGTCAGTCCCCGTTGCCACGGCTACTGCAGCTGTTTACCTCGCAGTCAACGAGCCGGTATATCTACCCGCTCGCCTGCGCGCATCCCAGAGAAATTTCAAAAGAGCAAAATGTCTGGTTGCACGGCTGACGCCGTATGTGTTTCTAGTACAGTGAATGTGCCCACGTTTCTGTGCTCACCCCTGTACACAAGCACCGTGTCTCTCACAGAGCCCACTCTCATGAAGCAGGCAAAAGCCGCTTTAGTATTAGAAGTAGGTCACGTGTCCACTTCTCCGTGCCCACACCTACTCACTGCCCGCTCTGTCACACGGCCTCGCACGACCGGTCATGTTTTGAATGTAAGTCCTGTGCCCGCCCTCGAGCGCTCACACATACTAACTAACATTTTTGCCCCGACGCCGCCATCGCGCGTCGCGCCTCACACTATATGTTCCCCGTCTAAAGCCACCGGGACACTGTGTGTAAAATGGCCAGCTATCGCTGCGTGCGAACCGTCCTTTATCTAAGCACCAAGAGCGCGCGCGCCGCGCCCGCCCCTCCGTTTCGAGCTCTCGAGCCCGCGATGCGCGGCGATCGGAGCCCGGAGGCCATTCTGCCCCTGGCTGCACACGCAAAAGCGTGGGAAGCTATTCCAGGCGCATCAGAACGGGTGCTAAGCACAGTAAAACAGGGCTATACTCTGCAGTTCGCTCGCCGCCCTCCGCGCTTTCAAGCGCGTATCGAGACCAGAGTGAATGTGGAAGTAGCACATCTACTTCGAGCAGAAATAGCTACACTTCTGTGCAAAAGGGCTATAGAACCGGTTTCCCCTTCCATGAGCGAGTCGGGCTTTTACAGCCGTTATTTCCTCGTTCCCAAGAAGGACGGAGCTCTCAGACCAATTTTGGATCTGAGACGTTTGAACAAGGCTCTTATGAGAAGACCGTTCAAAATGCTCACAACCAGACAAATTCTCGCGCAAATTCGCCCGAGGGACTGGTTTATATCTATCGATCTAAAAGACGCGTACTTTCAGATCCAGATAATACCCCGTCACAGGCCATTCTTGAGATTCGCCTTCGACGGTCAGGTATATCAGTACACGGCCCGCCTGTCGACACAGCGCGCGCGCTGCATTCGACGCCTGGCCGCGTCACTCCGGCTGGGCAGCACCGTACCTCTCAAAACATTTCAGAGGTTACTGGGTTGTATGGCCTCAGCCGCAGCAGTGCTTCGGCTGGGTCTTTTACGAATGCGCCCGCTACAACGCTGGCTGAATGCCCGAGTGCCTCACAGAGCATGGGCTTCCGGCAATGTTCGCATCAGAGTGTCTCAGAGCTGCGTTTCAGCTCTGAAGCCCTGGTTAGCGGCCGACTGGTACCAGCGGGGAGTGACAATGGGAGCTATCTCACACCGCAAAGTTATCTCGACGGACGCTTCCACCTCAGGCTGGGGCGCTCTGTTCGAGGGCAAACCGGCTTTTGGCCTATGGTCAGACCGGGAAAAATGCCTCCACATAAACTGTTTGGAGATGATGGCGGTCGAGAACGCGCTCAGGCGCTTCCTCCCATTCATACGGGATCACCATGTGCTAGTCCGCTCGGACAACACGTCCGTGGTATCCTATGTGAACCGACAGGGCGGTGTCAGATCCAGTAATCTGTGCAGGCTGACAGAACGCCTTCTCGTGTGGGCTTACTGCTCGCTGCGCTCGCTGAGAGCCGCGCACGTGCCGGGCCACCTGAATGTCGGTCCAGACAGACTGTCCAGGGACAACATTCCCCCGGGAGAATGGTCTCTGCACCCCCAGACAGTCCAGTTTCTCTGGCGCCTATTCGGCAGAGCGGAAATCGACCTCTTTGCGTCGAAAGACAATGCTCAATGCCCGAAGTTTTATTCGAAGAGCGAGGACGCGCTGTCCCAGACATGGCCCAGCCTCCCGCTGTATGCTTTTCCTCCGATCTCCCTGTTGCCACAGGTCATTTCGAGGATCAGAGAAACGCACCACTCAGTGCTGCTTATAGCCCCGCGATGGGAAAACCAAACTTGGTACCCAGAGCTAGTGAGGCTGTCGCACTCACCCCCATGGCCGATCCCGGTGAGAAAGGATCTCCTCTCCCAAGCCGGTGGATCGATCTGGCATCCCCATCCAGAGCGCTGGTCGCTGCATGCATGGGTGATCAACGGATACCCGTTGACCTGTCAGAAGGGGTCATGAACACGATCACACAGTCGAGAGCCCCCTCCACGAGACGGCTCTACGCATCTAAATGGTCTGTGTTTTCTAAATGGTGCGCTACTAAAAACTTGGATCCGCGCGCATGCGGGGTCCCGCGGGTGCTCTCCTTCTTACAAGAGCTGTTGGAAAAGGGCAGATCCCCTTCCACGCTCAAAGTATATGTGGCCGCTATTGCAGCGTTCGCTGAGACGACGCGCGGCCGGGCAATGGGAAGGAATGAGCTCATTATCCGCTTCCTCAGAGGAGCTAGACGGATGAATCCCCCGCGGCCCCCCTCGGTTCCCTCGTGGGATCTGTCCTTGGTCCTAGCGGCCCTAAAGGCTTTTCCCTTTGAACCGCTTGAATCCGCGGATCTAAAGTATCTATCGCTTAAAAAACGTTTTTCTGATAGCTCTGTCTTCAGTCAAACGAGTGGGTGATTTGCACGCGCTATCTGTTAGCCCTGCATGTCTTGAGTTCGGGCCGAATGACTCGAAAGTCATTCTCAGACCGAGACACGGTTACATCCCCAAAGCGATTGGAACCCCGTTTAGGGCACAAGTCATTTCCCTCTCGGCTCTGCCAGCATCCGATAGTGGGGACAGTGATAACCTCCTATGCCCTGTCCGGGCGCTGAGAGTTTACATCACGCGCTCCGCCGCTTTCAGGCGTTCAGAGCAGCTCTTTGTTTCCTTCGGCGGACGCACCAAGGGTCTTGCCGCCTCGAAGCAGAGCTTGTCCAGGTGGATAGTGGACGCGATAGCAGCAGCTTATGCCTCCAGACACCTGCAGTGCCCTCTGGGCATCAGAGCCCACTCCACTAGAGGCATGGCCTCGTCGTGGGCCTGGTCCAGCGGAATTTCTATTCACGATATTTGTATGGCGGCAGGCTGGGCCTCCCCGTCAACATTCGTGAGGTTTTATAACCTGGAAGTTCCTGCCCTACAGGCAAAAATACTGTCAGTATAAGTGACATGTATGCTCTGCCCATTTCTCGTGTGCAGACTACGTTCATATGCTGGCGCTATTCTGGTACTATACTCAGGGTGAAGTGTTTGACTAAGACCGGCTGATCCGCTCTGTTTCCTATTTCCCGTTACGCACTGTTGTCGGTGCGAAGACAATGAATACAAAATTAAGGATAATTTTTTGGCTTCAGATCTCGAAGAAAGAAGACTTTCCCGATGCGTAAGCTAACCTTACGCAATACTCGTTCCCTCTTCTAGAGAGAACCGAGGTTACATTAGTAACCGAATACGTTTTAGTTAATGGTGGCCCACAGCTGATTATCAGAACTATTTCACTAAGACAATAACAAAAGCCAGATAGCAGGAAACTTACACAATATAAGACACAAAACTAGTATTTTGAACACCCGGTAGAAAATGTATACAGCAATGATTATTTTATACTTAAAGGTTGTAATTCTGAAGAGAAAGCTGATCCAAATAAACTGGGTACAGACCCATCTTTCACGAGCAAGCGTTTCGCGAATCCCACGTTGAACTCCGAGATTTGAGAAGCAGTCGTCAGTAAAATGACGTTTGAGGGCTGGTCAAGTTGTTTGTGGGCGGACAAAGTACAACAAAGGCGGGAATTATGCAAATGTATTTTCTAGTGACATAGAACCGTAAAGCAGTATAGGATTCGAATAAAAAATTACTCATATTAATGGTTCAGAGTCGATTCTTTCTTTTGGGAGACAATAACTTTATTTATTGTGCACTTTCTTCTTTACAACTTTGCAGAACGTTAGCATTCACAAACAGCTATATTACACACTGCATGAAAGGGAATATTAGAAAAACCATAATGGGGCACATTAAAGACACTCCGTTGTTGTTTCTTATTTATTTACCTGTGCTGTATACCTGTGTAAACACAATATCCCACTCGTAGCCGTGTGATATGGCTGTGTATCAACATGCTGTGATTACCTACGGCCGTATCGAACTGCTCCTCATCTGATATTGCTCATATATACACTCACCTAAAGGATTATTAGGAACACCTGTTCAATTTCTCATTAATGCAATTATCTAATCAACCAATCACATGGCAGTTGCTTCAATGCATTTAGGGGTGTGGTCCTGGTCAAGACAATCTCCTGAACTCCAAACTTAATGTCAGAATGGGAAAGAAAGGTGATTTAAAGGGACAATATGTAGCTTTTTAGGTATTTTATTATCTAAAATCAATATTTTTATTCATAAATATGCCCTCAATGGTTTACAAATACCTATGCCAATGATCAGACTAATCCTCGTAAACGAAGAATTTATTATCTTTATATACATGGGACGGGTAGGTCCACAGAGGCTTCCATGTAGTTCTGCCATCTTGAAAAACTATAATAGCAGAGAGGGACAAAAAGTACTAGGCCAACGCGTTTCCACAACGCATTTCGTTCAGAACCAGCGTCACATGACTGAAGTCAGCAGAAGCGGAGAAGCAGAGCAGAGAGAGGCGCTTGTCACTGCCGCGGCAAGTTTAAAAGGATGCACTGCACGGTTATTTATACACCGTTCATTCATACATACATATGAGTCACAGGATAAGGAGTCCTCGTCGTCGAAAAAATCTTTCAAAAGAGATGCTGAAGTTGCCTGCTTTCTTCTCGACAGGTAAGTCAATGTTACGGTCTTAATTACAAGCTTATTTGTCATTGCTTTGTTGTGAACTTTATTATATAGACAGTAGAACATTTATAGTTATATCTATTTATCTATTCTATTCATAGTAAGTTAAACAGGCTCTTTGATGAATAGCAGCTATTGAGTAAAGGAACGTTAGAGAAGGCACGGATGATGATGATATCTAACAATGCACGTACTTCAAAAATATAACGAATAAAGGCGGCATTACTACTAACCATAGTTAATGTTTTTCACAGTCAGTAATTTATTCTGTAACATTCTTTTTTTCGTTGATTCAAGTTTCAGTTTGTTTTAAATAACAAACCTGTTCACCCGAAGGAAAACTCGAAGTGCTATTATAAGACATCCTGTCATAGCTTTTTGGTACATAACGGCAACCGTAGATGCAACGCACATTTGGAAAAGTGAGGCGCTGGGGAGCATTATTCGTTTGAATGCAAAATACAGTTTCACCACTAGATGGGAACCACTGATTTCAGATAATAACCTAGATGTGCTGTGTTTGACAGAAACCTGGCTAAAACCAAACGATTACATTACTTTAAATGAATCAACCCTGCAAGATTACTGTTATAAACATGAGCCTCGTCTGAAACGCAAAGGGGGTGGTGTTGCTGTAATTTATAGTAATAGTTTCAAAACCACTAAGAAATCAAGTTTTAAATATAATTCTTTTGAAGCATTGGTGCTTAATGTAAAAATATATAGGGTAAACGATTGTTACGTCCCGTATTAAAGGGACGGGTTTTGGCACGCTCTTTTAATGTTGGTTAAAGGAAACCAGCTCCAGCCGACAGATCACCAACGACACAAACTAAGTTCCACAAGTATAATTTATTTAAAGTGGAAAGAAATAGATAAATTAAGGAGCAATGGCTTCAGGGTGCCCCAAGGACAAAATAATAAACAAAATAAACTTATAAACAAACAGACATAAATTACCTAATCCGGGAATAAACAAAATTACAAAGTAACTTCCCTAACTCCCTATAAATAAACAAATCACAAACAAGTCAAAATAAATGGCAGGACACCCCTACGCTCCTAAAACAGAACCAAATTAAATCATCATAAACAAATGAACACAATAAACTGAGGGTTTTGGGATCTGCCGACGGGAGGAGGAATCCGGAGCTCTTCACGCCAACAAGCCAACGCCAGAATGAGCTCGCCATCTTCTATAAGCGCCGCCCTTTTAAAAGCAGCGAATCAGTAAATCCACCAATCAGACTCCACCGATGACAGCCAATCCCTGCACACATATACAGAACAACACCCACACAAAACAGATACCCAGGATCGTAACACCCCCACACATTAAAAAAAAAAAAAAAAAAAAAAAAAAAAATTACAGATTTATTTTTTTTTTTAAACAAAACCAAAAGAACGAGATAAGGCATCTGCTAGTACATTGTCCTTGCCCTTTTTATAGCGAATCTCAAGATTAAAATCTTGAATAATCAAGGACAAATTGTGAATCAAATTGTGATCAGTAAAAACGATCACGGGAATAGGACTCGATCCCACGTAGCCTTCGAAATGTTGTACCGCCAGAAATAAAGCAAGTGCTTCTTTTTCAATAGTACTATAGTGTAACTGATATGGCAAAAACTTTTTCGAGAAATAGGCTACAGGATGCTCAACTCCATGAATATCATCCTGCAAGAGGACTGCTCCAGCTCCGGTAGCACTAGCATCAACATCCAGTTTAAAAGAACGTGAATAATCTGGTGCAGATAACACTGGATCACTACACAACAGACACTTTACAGCTTCAAAAGCATGTTGACACTCTTTAGACCACAAGAATTTTTGCGAGGCACGGAGCAGATTAGTTAATGGTAAGGCCACATCAGAGAAATTTCGGCAAAATGCTCTATAATAACCTGCCATTCCTAAAAAACGGCGGAGATCACGCTTGGTTTGAGGCACAGGAACATCAATAATTGCCTGCACTTTCTGGACTGCAGGACGTACTTGTCCTTGTCCAACACGCTTACCCAAATACAGAACAGTTGCCTTGGCAAATTCACACTTAGACAAATTCAACGTAAGGGAAGCATTAAGCAAGCGTGTGAAAACAGCAAAGAGGGTATCCATATGTTCTTTCCAGCTAGACGAATACAGGACAATGTCATCCAAATAGGCTTTACAGTTCTTAACGTCAGCAAGGATGGTGTTCATTAAGCGCTGGAAAGTCGCCGGCGCGTTCCGAAGCCCGAAAGCCATCACAGTATAATTCAGAAAATTGTCTGGAGTAACAAAAGCAGATATTTCGGCTGCACGTTCAGTTAAGGGGACTTGCCAATACCCCTTTAAAAGGTCGAGCTTTGTAACAAACTGAGCCGATCCCACGTTATCCACACAATCTTCCATTAACGGCAGTGGAAATGAATCAGGTTTTGTGATCGCATTTATCTTCCGGTAATCCGTACAGAACCGATGCGTACCATCAGGTTTCGGAGCAAGTAGACAAGGCGAGCTCCAAGCACTTCGGCTCGGGACAGCAAAATCATTTTCCAGTAGATATTTCACTTCAGACTCAATGATTTTTCGTTTAACTGGATTGACTCGATACGCATGTTGCTTAATGGGTGGATGTTCGTTCACATCAATATCATGCTGGATGACATTTGTCTGAGTAGGCACATCCGAAAACAATCCTAAAAAAGACTGGATCAAACTCACAATGTCATCTCGTTGATTCGCAGATAAATGACATAAGTGAGAATTAAGATCGGATAAAGTTTCAGAATTATTCAATCTGACATCAGACACTGGCATACTCCGTATATTTAACCCGTCTTCATCCCCACAGGAAGGTACCACAGACAGAGAAGCAACTGGAACAGTAGAGCTGTTTAACTCCATTTGTTCATCACGAACAACATAACGCTTCAACATATTAATGTGGCACACTCGGGTTTTTCTCTGTCGATCGTGTGTACAGATGATGTAGTCAGTATCACTGAGCTTTCGCTCCACAACATAAGGTCCCGAAAACTTTGCTTGCAATGAAGAGCCAGGCAGGGGTAACAAAACAAGGACTTGGTCTCCCTTCACAAAGGAACGAATGACTGTTTTTTTATCAAAACACAGCTTCATCTTTATTTGAGCATTTGATAAAGCTGACCGAGCCAGATCTCGAGCTTTATGCAGACGTTCTCGAAACGAGCTAACATAATCTAATATATTGCACGATGGCTTTGTTTCAGACAACCAGTTTTCTTTGAGCAACTTAAGTGGACCGCGCACTGTGTGCCCAAAAACTAACTCTGCGGGACTAAACCCCAGAGACTCTTGTACCGTCTCACGTACAGAAAACAACAACAGTGGTAAACCTTCGTCCCATTCTTTCTCGGAATCGACACAATATGTGCGTAACATGGTTTTCAATGTTTGGTGGAAACGTTCCAATGCTCCTTGAGACTCAGGGTGATAGGCACTGGAAACGATATGTTTAACATGCAACTGAGACAGAATTTGATTAAACAACCGGGACATAAAATTGGTTCCCTGGTCCGTCTGAACAATTCTCGGAAGCCCAAAAGTAGAAAAGAACACCGTTAAAGCTTTTACAATGGCTTTAGCTCTCAAAGAACGAAGTGGTATCGCCTCTGGATAACGAGTTGCTGTGCACATGAGCGTAAGCAGGTAAGTATGCCCTGCTTTTGTTTTCGGTAGAGGCCCGACACAATCCAATATTATTCGCTCAAATGGTTCTCCGATTGCAGGAATCGGCTTTAGAGGTGCTGGGGAAATAACCTGATTAGGCTTCCCAACCGTTTGACAAGCATGACATGATCTGCAATATTTTGTAACATCAGACTTAATTCTAGGCCAAAAGAAATGACGCAAAACTCGATAAAGCGTTTTAGCCACACCTAAATGGCCAGCCACATTATCATGCGCCACACTTAACACCTGTTCTCGAAAACATTTAGGAACGACTACCTGGTACAATATGTCCCAACCTGAATTATCCGACACTGAAGGTGTCCATTTCCGCATTAATACCCCATCCTTGAAGTAATAACCAGTTGACTTATTCACAATTTCTTTTGCATCTACAGCAGAATCTCGGCAAAATTCGAGCGACTGATCTTGTTTTTGCTCGACAGCCAACAGCCTTCGATCTACAGAAAGTAACAAATCAGCGGAACCAAATTCAGCACCACTGCTAGTGGACAGCGGTTTAGACGCGGACATTTCAGACAGTGATGTACCAGAATCAGTCACGTTTTCGTCAGCAAGAAAAGTGTCAGAAAGATCAATTACGGTGGGAAATTTTTGTGATTGAGCTCGAGTAATCACACAAGCAGGAAACACGGACAAATCTACCGCAGCTTGCTTACACACAACGGACGTTTCATCTAGCGGATTCTGAATGACTTCAGGAAGAGGGAAAACTTTTCCACCTGCCAAGTCATTTCCAATTATCAGAATTACGCCATTAATAGGTAACCGAGCACGAACGGCCACTTTTACAAACCCAGTAACCCATTCAGATCGAATATATATATTATGCAAGGGAATCTTTTCTACTTGCATAGCAATTCCCTGCACTAACACGTCAGAACCACAATATGTTTTCTCTGAAAATGGCAACGAGCTCTCCAAAATAAAAGACTGCGCTGTCCCAGTGTCACGCAACATAGTAGCAGGTACTTGATCATTTTCCAGATCACTTAAAGAAATCATTCCCTGACCAATGAAAGGCTTAAAAATTGCATCAATTTCTGGTTTCGATGGTTTAGCAATAGTTTGCACAAAACCGACTCCTTTAGGCTGTTTAGTCCTATTTTTCTTTCTCAAAACAGGACATACAGCAATCAAATGACCCGCTTTGTGACAATAAAAACACTCACGATCATCAGGTTGCACTGATGGCTTCAAGAGTTTAGACGATTTAGAGGTTCTCTCTGGATTGACAAAATTTTATGTTTCTCGACGAGCAGGTCCAACGAATATGTTTTTGTGAGTTAATACAAATTCGTCAGCACACACAGCGGCCTCCGTAAGAGTTACAACTTTTTGCTCATTCAAGTACACCACAATTTTATCGGGCAACGAATTCTTGAAGTCTTCAATCAAAACGAGCTCACGAAGCTGCTCAAAATTTCTCGTCTTGCTGGCCTGACACCACTTATCAAAAAGTGCGCTCTTCTCACGCGCATACTCAACGAACGTTTGATTGGCAGTTTTCACATGTAAACGGAATTTTTGGCGATATGCCTCAGGGACAAGCTCATAGGCTCTTAGCACAGCGGTTTTTACTTTTTCATAATCTAAACTGTCGTTAAGGGATAAAGCGGAACAGACTTCCTGAGCTTTTCCAGTTAAACGACATTGCAACAAAAGAGGCCAAACTTCCTTCGGCCAACTCAAAGCAGCGGCAACGCGTTCAAACGCACCAAAATATGAATCAACCTCGGCCTCCCGAAACGGTGGCACGAGGTTGATTTGTCTACTGATATCAAAATCCGGAGAAGTTGCAGAAGGCCCAGGCAACGATGAATCAGAAACATGATGTAAACTCCGACTAGTTCGAACAGCAGCAGGTAGTATTGGTTTAGACTCACCGAGCGGTCGACCAGCCTGTGTCTCTAATTCACATTGTCTAAAACGCAAAAGCTGGGTAGTATGTTCTTGACGTTTAATTTCCAAATCCAGTTGTTTCAATTGGATAGCAAGTTTTAAATCTTCCGTACCTACCCCACTAAGTGAACTAAGCACTGGATGCCTGCTCGAACCCTCTTCTTCATCACTTGCCCTACCTTCTATGTCCCCATCCTCACTTTCAGGATTTTGAACTGCTGTTAACACACCCTGTTGCTCCAAAGCGGCCTGAATTACGTCCCGCACTTCTTTTTTACGAGCTGACTTTACTACCGGAATTTCATAATAATCAGCAATCAAATACAAATCCGCTTTACGACATAATTCTAAATCTCCATACGAAGGCTTTCGCCGAAAGGCCTCAATACTAAATTCCATTTCTCTATACCCCTTTCCCCGATTCTCAAAAAAAAAACTGCCAATAAAACGTCTGCACCAGCAAAAGGAGAAAAAAAGAGAGATACATACCATTGGACGAACTTGTTACTATAACGTGTCCCAATTCGTTACAATAGGACGAGCCCCCATTTGTTACGTCCCGTATTAAAGGGACGGGTTTTGGCACGCTCTTTTAATGTTGGTTAAAGGAAACCAGCTCCAGCCGACAGATCACCAACGACACAAACTAAGTTCCACAAGTATAATTTATTTAAAGTGGAAAGAAATAGATAAATTAAGGAGCAATGGCTTCAGGGTGCCCCAAGGCCAAAATAATAAACAAAATAAACTTATAAACAAACAGACATAAATTACCTAAACCGGGAATAAACAAAATTACAAAGTAACTTCCCTAACTCCCTATAAATAAACAAATCACAAACAAGTCAAAATAAATGGCAGGACACCCCTACGCTCCTAAAACAGAACCAAATTAAATTATCATAAACAAATGAACACAATAAACTGAGGGTTTTGGGATCTGCCGACGGGAGGAGGAATCCGGAGCTCTTCACGCCAACAAGCCAACGCCAGAATGAGCTCGCCATCTTCTATAAGCGCCGCCCTTTTAAAAGCAGCGAATCAGTAAATCCACCAATCAGACTCCACCGATGACAGCCAATCCCTGCACACATATACAGAACAACACCCACACAAAACAGATACCCAGGATCGTAACAACGATAAATCACGTTTGAGATTTGTGCTGGCTACTGTATACAGGCCACCAGGGCACCATACAGACTTTATCAAAGAATTTGCGGACTTTCTATCAGAATTAATATTAACTGCAGATAAAGTACTAATTGTTGGTGATTTTAATATACACATCGATAATGAAAAAGATGCATTGGGATTGGCATTTAAAGACATTATAAATTCAATTGGAGTTAGACAACACGTGTCAGGACCTACTCCTCGTCGTAATCATACTCTAGATCTAATATTATCACACGGAATAGATGTTGATGCCGTTGAAATTCTGCAGCAGAGCGATGACATCTCAGATCATTACCTAGTCTCATGTAATTTGCATTTAGCCAAGTCTGCAAAGCCGACTCCGTGTTACAAATATGTTAGACCTATCACTTCTGCTACTAAAGATTGCTTTATTAATAATCTTCCTAATCAGTTTCATCATCTCAGCATCTCAGATAGCTTAGAAGAACTAGATATTACAACAGAAACATTTAACTCTCTCTTTTCCAGCACTTTAGACACAGTTGCTCCGTTGCGCTTAAAGAAGATTAAAGAAAATAGTCCAACGCCGTGGTACAACGAGCACACTCGGGCCCTTAAGAGAGCAGCCAGAAAAATGGAGCAACTGGAAGAAAACAAAACTAGAGGTATTTCGCATTTCATGGAAGGAGAGCTCAATTGCTTACAGAGAGGCTTTAAAAGCTGCTAGATCTGCTTATTTTTCAACCCTATTAGAAGAAAATAAACATAATCCTAGGTATTTATTTGAAACGGTGGCTAAACTAACGAAAAATAAAGCTTCAAGCACCGAAGTTTCCAAGCAACACAGCAGTAATGACTTTATGAACTTCTTTACTTATAAGATTGATAATATCAGGGACAAAATTATAACTATGCAACCGTCTACTACAGTATCACATCAGGCAGTGTATTGTAGTCTCCCTGAGGAAAAATTTGATTCATTCGTTGCTATAGGAGAGGAAGAATTTACTAAACTCATTAAATCATCTAAATCTACAACATGTATGTTAGACCCTATACCGACTAAGCTACTGAAAGAAATACTTCCAGAGGTCATAGATCCTCTTCTTAATATCATTAATTCGTCTTTGTCTCTAGGATACGTACCAAAAAACTTTAAGCTGGCTATGATTAAACCGCTTGTTAAAAAAACGCAACTTGATCCTTCAGAATTAGTCAATTACAGGCCGATCTCGAATCTACCTTTTCTGTCAAAGATATTAGAAAAGGCAGTATCCTCACAACTGTGTTCCTTTCTTGAAAGAAATGATATCTGCGAGGATTTCCAGTCAGGATTTAGACCGTACCATAGTACCGAAACAGCTCTCGTTAGAGTCACAAATGATTTGCTCTTATCATCCGATCGTGGTTGTATCTCTCTATTAGTGTTACTCGATCTTAGTGCTGCATTTGACACCATCGACCACAACGTTCTTTTAAATAGATTAGAACATTATGTTGGCATTACGGGAAATGCACTAGCATGGTTTAAATCATACTTATCTGACCGTTATCAGTTTGTAGCAGTAAATGATGAGATGTCTCATCGATCACAAGTTCAGTATGGTGTACCACAAGGCTCAGTACTAGGACTGCTGCTGTTCACTCTGTACATGCTACCCTTAGGAGATATCATTAGGAAACATGGCATTAGCTTTCACTGTTATGCCGATGATACTCAGCTCTATATTTCTTCAAAACCTAACGAAACTTATCAATTCACAAAATTAACGGAATGCATAGCGGATATAAAAAATTGGATGACTTGTAATTTCCTACTTCTAAATTCTGAAAAAACAGAGTTTCTAATTATTGGACAAAAAACTTCCTCACGTAATAATCTAACACTCGATGGCTGCTCTGTTAAGTCTTCGTCGTCGGTTAGGAACCTGGGTGTGCTCTTTGATACCAATCTTTCATTTGAAAGTCACGTGTCTAGTATCTGTAAAACTGCATTTTTCCATCTTAAAAATATATCTAAATTACGCCATATGCTCTGATTGACAAATGCGGAACAATTAGTTAATGCGTTCATGACCTCAAGGCTAGATTATTGTAATGCTCTACTGGGTGGTTGCCCTGCACGCTTAATAAACAAACTACAGCTGGTTCAAAACGCAGCAGCTCGAGTTCTTACCAGAACCAGGAAGTATGACCATATTAGCCCGGTTCTGTCAACACTGCACTGGCTCCCTATTAAACATCTGTAACTGATAAAGTAACTGATTACTTACAAAGCACTGAATGGTTTAGCTCCGCAGTACTTGAGCGAGCTCTTAACGCATTACAGTCCGTCACGTCTATTGCGATCTCAAAATTCCGGCCAGTTGATAATACCTAGAATATCAAAATCGACTGCTGGCGGTAGATCCTTTTCCTATTTAGCACCAAAACTCTGGAACAGTCTTCCTACCATTGTCCGGGAAGCAGACACACTCTGTCAGTTCAAAGCCAGATTAAAGACACATCTCTTTGACCTAGCTTTCACATAATACATTATAGACTTCTATAATTTAATGTTAGGCTGCATATAGTAGGTCAGCCGGAACCGGGAACACTTCCCAAAAATCCTGATGTACTCATTACATCATGAGAAGAATGGCATCTACGCTAATTTTAGTGTCTGTGTTTATCCCGAGGTTTTCCTGCAGCCTGCCGGATCCAGGCCGTACCCAGATCTGACGAAGGACCTTCGCCTGGACCGATGACAACGCAGTGCTGAAGTGCCAACTAGTCTCTCCCTATGGAGGATCCCACTACCACTCTACAGATAAGGCGTTGTCGGGAAAATTCGTCTCGTGGTCCTACCCCAAAGCAACAAATAAAATAAAATTCCTTATCAAAATTTATAAGGAAAGACAAGTATTTTATTTAGGCTTGGCTTGTAGGGAATTCCAAACCTGCGTATATTCAAACGCACATAACCATAGAACCCATTCTAAATGTGCATGTGAACGCCATCAGCGTTTCTCACAGGTTCGCGTTTAAAGTCTGTGTAGAGAGAATGGTGTCGTCTTAGCGGCCCCTAATTTAATAACAAATGATCATTGCGACGGAAGCAAATCAATTAAAACTAACTTTAGATGGAAATAACTTAACTCTGCTGTAAAGCCGAAACAATCTCTGTTACCTTAAATTATACGCTTATCTCTGTAAAGCTGCTTTGAGACAATCTACATTGTTAAAAGCGCTATATAAATGAAGATGACTTGACTTGACATGGGAGAAATTCCCACTTAGTGTCCCTTTAAGCAATTTTGAGCGTGGCATGGTTGTTGGTGCCAGACAGACCGGTCTGAGTATTTCACAATCTGCTCAGTTACTGGGATTTTCACGCACAACCATTTTTAGGGTTAACAAAGAATGGTGTGAAAAGGGAAAAACATCCAGTATGCGGCAGTCCTGTGGGCGAAAATGCTTTGTTGATGCTAGAGGTCAGAGGAGAATGGGCCGACTGATTCAAGCTGATAGAAGAGCAACTTTGACTGAAATAACCACTCGTTACAACCGAGGTATGCAGCAAAGCATTTGTGAAGCCACAACACGCACAACCTTGAGGCGGATGGGCTACAACAGCAGAAGACCCCAACGGGTACCACTCATCTCCACTACAAATAGGAAAAAGAGGCTACAATTTGCACGAGCTCACCAAAATTGGACAGTTGAAGACTGGAAAAATGTTGCCTGGTCTAATGAGTCTCGATTTCTGTTGAGACATTCAGATGGTAGAGTCAGAATTTGGTGTAAACAGAATGAGAACATGGATCCATCATGCCTTGTTACCACTGTGCAGGCTGGTGGTGGTGGTGTAATGTTGTGGGGGATGTTTTCTTGGCACACTTTAGGCCCCTTAGTGCCAATTGGGCATCGTTTAAATGCCACGGCCTACCTGAGCATTTTTTCTGACCATGTCCATCCCTTTATGACCACCATGTACCCATCCTCTGAAGGCTACTTCCAGAAGGATAATGCACCATGTCACAAAGCTTGAATCATTTCAAATTGGTTTCTTGAACATGACAATGAGTTCACTGTACTAAAATGGCCCCCACAGTCACCAGATCTTGACCCAATAGAGCATCTTTGGGATGTGGTGGAACGGGAGCTTCGTGCCCTGGATGTGCATCCCACAAATCTCCATCAACTGCAAGATGCTATCCTATCAATATGGGCCAACATTTCTAAAGAATGCTTTCAGCACCTTGTTGAATCAATGCCACATAGAATTAAGGCAGTTCTGAAGGCGAAAGGGGGTCAAACACAGTATTAGTATGGTGTTCCTAATAATCCTTTAGGTGAGTGTATAACAACAGAAAAGGGCTGTTGTTGGCATTAAATGATTACCTACTGTCAGAAGAAGAGTACTCCTGTATAATGTTAATAAGTCTATAAACCTAGAATAGCATTATTGCCCTTGGTGTTGCTGAAGTAGCATAGTCCGCATTAGCTGCATCGTTGCACTCATCTGGCTTTATGAGTCTTGTAGATATTTCTACAGAGAAGTGCATCATCCTCCCTATCACTCTTAAAAGTAAAGGTTCCAAAAGGTTTTTTTTGCAGCGATACCATAGAACACTGCATGAAAAAATATACTCCTGTATACACTGCTGGAATTCGGAAGAATCCGGGAGTATACTGGCCGGATAGCTCAAATTCCATGGGTCTGTATATATCCGTATACATCCGAAATGATACCAAATCGGATGTATGTTGTGGACGTATACTCCCGTGCTACAGCCATTTGTTGCCATGGCAAGTAATCCCTCAAAGGTTTTTTCAAGAGAACATTTTCACACCTTTGTGCACCTTTTGGCCTTCCCCCCTATTGGTCCTTTTCTTTTAAAACCACTCCCATTACCCAGACCACTATTGGAGGACAGGATACATTGAAAACCCAGGAAAGTGATTTGATTGGTTACTTTTAGAACATAACCCACCCTAGGCCTTTTCGCACAGTGATTTGATTGGTTATAGGCCAGCTATGCAGATATTGCTCAGTATACACTAAACCCCCCTTACCCCAATTTTAATACATTCAAATATAATTTTAAAAACACACACAAAGAACAATGAGAAAGTCTGACATTTTTATTAAGGTAAATAAAACATTACAAAGAGCATTATAAACAAGCATTAAAAAGGAATGGGGGAACAAAAATATTTGAGGGGATGAAAATTTAAAGGAACAAAAACAAATATAACATGAACATTATAAACATACATTAAAATGAATGGGGAAAAAGAAATGTTAACAAAGGTGTAAAGGAATAAAATACAAAACGTGGAGATCAGCAACATGCACATAAAAAAGGAACAAATATACAAAGTATACAATATAAAACAATTTAAAATCAATAAATAAATATAGAAATTAAAGTGTATATATGTAAATATTATTTTTTTCAAACTGCCATGATGCACTGGTGGTGTGACGTAGCGTGGGTCAGCCTCTAGTCTGGTTTGTAGTACCTGGCAGAGAGCAGATAACTCTGTGGTTCTGTTTGGTGGAGACCTCAGCATCCACACTGGCCTTCCATCAACAATAGCATCTTCATCAGACATCAGTTCTATTGTTGCAGTCTTCCACAGTTCCCTTTATGTGTTGGGTTTGTACAACACTGGACATGGTCTCCAGCAACTGCAAAACATGACAGTAATTTAACCACTAAAACACAGAGAGGAGGACAGTTACATTCTGAAGAAGAAAAAAACAACAACTGCTTAACCAGTTTCTTAACTTACCCGTCTCTTTCTTTGACGGTTCTTTGCAGTGTTCTTCATAGTGTTTCTTTTCTTGGCCTTTTCAGGCTGAGCCAAAGAATACTTCCTCCGCAAAGTCTCAAAATACGTCTTGCAACCTGTTAAATAAATCATAAATAAATGTAATGCCAATAAAACTAAGTAAAACAGAGGACATTAAAATGATTACAACATCTTTAAGATTACCTTTTGCACATTCAGGGTCAACGTCTGTAAAAGTTGTCCTTAATTCTTTGAAGAGATAAGTGGTCACAGCCAGGTTATGTGATGAATTTATTCTGGGGGAAAAAGTTGCAGGCATCATTAATGAAATTCAGTTTTAGTATTTCAAATCCATATAGTGGTAGATTAAACTAACATTTACAGTATACAATACGCAGTCTTACCCGGTTTGTGGATCGTATTTGTGTGGGTTGTTCTCTGAATTATGGAGGCGCTTTACGGGTTCCTGTAAAGTTTGAAATTAAAAAGCGTTTAAATGGATTCACAATCTGCAAGAACCTCAAAAGTGAATTTTCAGTTTGAATAAGTTGGCCATCACAGTAAACATAAGAGACAAAACATATCAGTTCATAAGTCTTTAAGATGTCACTCAGCGCCTCTGATATCTTACCGGTTCGTGCCGCCTTCTGCCTATACAAGGCCACCAGTGCAGGTGTGTGTTGGTCAAGCACAGCATAGAACTGGTTCCGTATGTTGACGTTTGTGATGCGTTGGAACTCAGCACAAAGCTACAAAAACAAACAAAAATAATTATATAAAAAGACTAATACTCGATTTGCAACAGAAAACACATTTGTGATGCAACATGTTCCGTTAAAATACATTGTTGAGCAACATGGTCACATGCAAAGTGATAGTTCTTACACACAGTGAATAGTGGCATTTGCTGTTCCATTTGAATGTGATACATATTAAAAATTTGGCAGTGAAATATGTGTGAAGAGTGGCAGAAAAGAGAAGTGAGTCTGTTTTACCTGTGATTCAATCCGAAGAGCCGGCCATTTCCCCAAGAAGTCCTTCACCTGCACAGATAAAACAATCAATATGAAACCAGTCAAATTATGCAATCAACCTCTTTAATGACAAATTAATGATACAGAAT
Source organism: Scardinius erythrophthalmus (assembly GCF_964197995.2). Lineage (NCBI taxonomy): Eukaryota > Metazoa > Chordata > Actinopteri > Cypriniformes > Leuciscidae > Scardinius > Scardinius erythrophthalmus. Next base: position 28,075,589 of record NC_138231.1, read on the forward strand.
TTCAAGTGAATGTAACTTACCGATAAAGTTGCTCTCTGGTGACAATGTAGGTCTGCACATGCACACAAAAACAGACAGCAAGAGATTTAATTTTTAAGAGACGTTTGATTGATGCTAATGAATTAGGCTCCAAATAAAAGAAATGGTGAAAAATAGTTACAGACTAAATTAACATTTGAGTCACCTTGATTTTGGGGATGCTCACTGCACTCCTTCCACTTAAACCTATAATGAAAAGACGTTTGTAAAGGGTTTAATAAAAACTTGCATAGTTCATTCGGTAACTATTATGTCCATAACCTTAACTTTGTTTGAGGAAAAGTTAACGTAACTGCTAACGTTAGCCACTAGCTCATTTGGGTGCATCAGCATGTAGATAACATCACATTGAACTTGCCAGAGCAGGGCGCTTAACAAAAACAGCAGCAACACACTCAAAAACAGAAGGACTATCGCTTGCTGAAAAGAGTTATTGACTAACGTTAACATTATTGCCCTGCCACGACATTAACAGTACACAGGATATTATCTGTAACTAGCAGGCGGACTGACGGCAATCGCGCCCGCGGCACCGTGCTTGCAACTTAAAAATAGCCTCGTCTAAGTCAAATATCACGTGTAATATGATATTCTTACAATATTACAACAAGCAAAGTAGTTTTGAAGTGTTTTGGTTTACTTACAAGTTGTTTCATTCTTGAAAAACGTCGCTCAAGAGGGTAGCCATCTTGGACAGATTTTTAGCTTCACAGTCCAGCTTAAGTCAGTTCAGTGGTGATTCATTTTGTTGTATAAATAAATAAATAAATTTAAATGTGGATATATATAGCCACTTTGGAGAAAACCGTGATGTCATCGTCCAGCTCAGCTCAGATCTCATATAATAGTGTCAACGCAGGCAGATCAATAATATTGTTGAATATTAAATTAAATTTCCCCAACTAAGCAAGCTAAAAGCCAATTGTAAAAAAGGTGACAATTGTTGTTGTCTGCAATTTGTAAAACTTCACAATAAAATTTGAGATATTCTGAAATGTTTGGTTCATTTTTCTTTATTTGTTCCATTAAATTTATTGCTGGGAAAAAAAATAATCGCGATTAATCGCATCCAAAATAAAAGTTTGTGTTTGCATAATATATGTGCGTGTACTGTATATAATTATTTTGTATATATAAATACACACATATTGTCACATGCCTGTCCTGTCCTGTGCTGCACATGGGTGTTTGTTATGTTGGGCCATGTGATCGTGTCTATTGTCTAGCCCCTCCCAGCTTGTTATTTGATTATTGGTTAATTTATCCCACCTGTTAGTCTCATTACCCTCCTTTGTTTGTTCCCCTATTTAGCTTCCTTGTGTTTGTAGTCCTGTGCTGGTTCGTTGTCCGTGTTACCTGTTTTTGATGTTCCTGTGCTGTTGGTATATGAGTTCTGAGTTTTTGTATTTTGTCTATGTTTGTTTATTAAATCTTCTCTGCACTTGAATCCTCGTCTTTCGTTCACTCGCCCGTGACAGAACGAACCAGCCAAAATATGTGGATTCAGCAGAACGAGATTTTTCCTCCGGGGGAGAACAAGGGAAACTCCATTTCCCTGTTTGAATATTTTGCCAGGTGTGCTCAGAGAACTTTGGAGGAGGAGAGCACCATGTCTGACGGTGATCAGATCGGAGGAGGTGGTTCGGTGGTTTCGGAGCCGGTGGTCAGGAGACGGAGGAGGAGGAGAAAGGCGCCACTTCAACGTCACGTCACGTCTGCCGATCCAGAGACTGTTCACGTCACGTCTGCGGAGTCTGTATCCCTTCACAAAATGGCCGCCGCCGCGAGTGTTCTCGTCACGCCTGCCGAGCCTGTGTCCTCGGACAAGATGGCCGCCGCCGAGCCTGTTCACGTCCAGTCTGCCCAGTCAGAGACTGTTCAGGTCACATCTGCCCAGCCAGAGATGGTTCAAGCCACGTCTGCCCAGTCGGAGATAGATCGGGAGATGCCCATTCTCATGGCCGGGGGGGCACTGATCGGCTATTTAGAGCGTTTAGCTCGGATCCTGGAGACGCCCTTCAAACCTCCAGTGTCTGTTCCTGAGCCGGAGCCAGTGTCTGTTCCTGAGCCGGAGCCAGTGTCTGTTCCTGAGCCGGAGCCAGTGTCTGTTCCTGAGCCGGAGCCAGTGTCTGTTCCTGAGCCGGAGCCAGTGTCTGTTCCTGAGCCGGAGCCAGTGTCTGTTCCTGAGCCGGAGCCAGTGTCTGTTCCTGAGCCGGAGCCAGTGTCTGTTCCTGAGCCGGAGCCAGTGTCTGTTCCTGAGCCGGAGCCAGTGTCTGTTCCTGAGCCGGAGCCAGTGTCTGTTCCTGAGCCGGAACCAGTGTCTGTTCCTGAGTCTGTGCCTGTGCTTGTGTCTGTTTCTGTGTCTGTTCCTGGGCCGGTGGTGTCTGTTCCTGAGCCGGTGGTGCCAGTTCCAGTGCCCGAGCCGGTGGTGCCAGTTCCAGTGCCCGAGCCGGAGGGGCCAATTCCAGTGCCCGAGCCGGTGGTGCCAGTTCCAGCTCCTGAGCCGGTGGTGCCAGTTCCAGTGCCAGTTCCAGTAGTGGCAGTTCCAGTGCCTGAGCCGGTGGTTCCAGTTCCTGAGCCGGTGGTACCAGTTCCAGTGCCAGTTCCAGTGGTGCCAGTTCCAGTCCCCGAGCCGGTGGTGCCAGTTCCAGTGCCCGAGCCGGAGGGGCCAGTTCCAGTGCCCGAGCCGGTGGTGCCAGTTCCAGTTCCTGAGCCGGTGGTGCCAGTTCCGGTGCCAGTTCCAGTAGTGGCAGTTCCAGTGCCTGAGCCGGTGGTTCCAGTTCCAGTGCCTGAGCCGGTGGTACCAGTTCCAGTGCCAGTTCCAGTGGTGCCAGTTCCAGTGCCTGAGCCGGTGGTGCCAGTTCCAGTGCCAGTTCCGGTGGTGCCAGTTCCAGTGCCTGAGCCGTTGGTGTCTGTTCCAGTTCCTGCACCGTGGCCGCCCGAGGGGTCTTCACCGCCGTGGCCGCCCGAGGGGTCTTCACCGCCCTGGCCGCCCGAGGGACGGTCTCCGCCCTGGCCGCCCGAGGGAGAGTCTCCGCCCTGGCCGCCCGAGGGAAAGTCTCCGCCCTGGCCGCCCGAGGGAAAGTCTCCGCCCTGGCCGCCCGAGGGAAAGTCTCCGCCCTGGCCGCCCGAGGGAGATTCTCCGCCCTGGCCGCCCGAGGGAAGGTCTCCGCCCTGGCCGCCTGATGAATTTCCCGCTCCGCCCTGGCCGCCTGAAGGAAAGTCTCCACCCTGGCCGTTTGCACAGCCTGCCCCGTCCTGGTCTCCTGAACCCCGTGGACCACTCTGGTGTCCCAGACATTTTGTTTCCCCTGTCCCGCCCTGGTCTGTCCCTCCCGTCCCGCCCTGGTCTTGGAGCGTCTGGTAGCCGCTCCGTAGGGAGGGGGTAATGTCACATGCCTGTCCTGTCCTGTGCTGCACATGGGTGTTTGTTATGTTGGGCCATGTGATCGTGTCTATTGTCTAGCCCCTCCCAGCTTGTTATTTGATTATTGGTTAATTTATCCCACCTGTTAGTCTCATTACCCTCCTTTGTTTGTTCCCCTATTTAGCTTCCTTGTGTTTGTAGTCCTGTGCTGGTTCGTTGTCCGTGTTACCTGTTTTTGATGTTCCTGTGCTGTTGGTATATGAGTTCTGAGTTTTTGTATTTTGTCTATGTTTGTTTATTAAATCTTCTCTGCACTTGAATCCTCGTCTTTCGTTCACTCGCCCGTGACACATATGCATGTATATATTTAAGATTTTTTTTTTTTTTTTTTTATTATTTATATTTATATATAATATAAATTGTGTATAAATGTATATACAGTATATACATGCAGATATTTCTTAAATAAATACATGCATATGTGTGTATTTACAGAATAATTATACACAGTACACACACATATATTATGCAAACACAAACTTTTATTTTGGATGCGATTAATTTTTTCCCAGCACTAATTAAATTCCTTTGTTTATTTCATTAAATATTCAGATGTTTTTGTGAACGTATATGTTCAGACTGGGTGTTTATTTTGTCCTGTTTTTATAAAAAATATTTGATTAAGAGACTTTTTTTCATGCAGTGGTTTTAAGGCCCTGACACAGGCGACGTGAGCCAACCCTAGAGTCGGCTTTAGTCATTGCTAGTTCTTTGACGTCGGTTTTGTGTTTCAGGTCCTTAAGAATTTATTTATTTTTCTGTACAAAAAGCTTGTTTGCTTTAGCCTATAGTAATCCAGAGATAATTCTCAACCCTGAAGTCCTCCCTGGCCACCCCTCCCTCTGAGAACAGCCAGCACCTTTAGTGTCAGTCATTAACATATGAAAGGTCTTCACACCTAACAGTTGTCAGTCCTCTCACACCCAGCAGTGTTTCAGCTGTATATGTCCGTGAAATTTCACGGATTCCTGTATATATCCGCATATGTGAGGTTTCCGGGTTTATCTGGAAATATACTGTTCCATGTTACTCTGATCCGCTTTTTCCCGCATACATCCGGCAAACATCAAATTACACAGGAGTTTACCATGCCCGTATTTTGCCGGATTTGAGTCTTTTCATGCAGTGGAAGATAGATAACATTTTGGGTTCTAGAAAAAATATTTATTATAAAGGCCATACTTGATGTAGGCCTATTTTCCTTAGATATAAGCCAAAATGTTACTTAGTGGGCCAATATATGTATAAACTCACACTTATTGCTTTTTACAACTTAATTTCACCATAAACAAAAGCTAAACTGGATATAATATGAAAGTAGAATTTGATTGAATTTGAACAACAACAATTTGAACAACAACAACAAACTGTTTTTATTTATTTTTTCAGTGTACTTGAGGTTCTGTTGCAGTGGATATGTAGATGAAATGTCTTTGTAAAAACAGAATTTAAACTTTAAACTTAAATTAGTTGATGTTTAAAACATAGATTTCATTAAAAGACTAAAGGCAGAATCATATATACTGTAGATACAATTACAGTTCCACATACCTTAAAACATAATATTTACTTACTGACATAGTAACATCTACAACAAATTATCTATTCTCCCATAGTAGAAATGATTATGCAGATTATGGTATTAATGTCAAGAAGTAGCGAAATATAGTCGCACATGCGGAGTAGAGCTTTTGTTTTGCCAGGGCGTCATATACGTTCCATTCAGCTGTTGCTTAAAGACACTAATGTGCCAATAAAGTGCCCCATTCTATTTCTGACGTACTCCGACAACAGGACAAATGGATGTGGAAAGATGTATCATTGAGGTGATCTTTTTGGAACGTTTGTTACAGTTTTTTTCGATTGCTAAACGACAGTGGGCACAACTGGAGTCACATGTGCAAAACTCTAACTACAGTCTGCACAGCAGCAGTTCATGTGGACCAAACTCTAGTTCGTTTTTCATTGCTTGAACACAGTTTTCAAAACTCTACACACTTATCCCATGACTTTAACCACAACCTGCACAACACTGTGGATTTACAGCACTTTGTTCAAATGCTAACACACTGCTGTCAAAACTGTGAACCACACATTCAAAACAGAATAGATTTCAGCCTTGTGCCTTTCAAACACTGCTGATTGCAATCTCAGCTGAAAGGCTCCCATACACAAAAAAATATATTTGAAATATATTTTTGGAATATATGCAAATATTCGAAATTGGCCCAATAAATATATTTTAGTTAAATATATGTAAATATATTTCACACTTACTGTAACATCATATATTTTTGTTATATTTCAGAATATATTTCAAAATGATAAATATAAGTGACCAACAATGCAAATATATTTCAATGTATTTGGAATATATGCCACATATATATATTTCAATATATTGTTTTTCTGTATGGGTGGAGGTGGAAAGTGTTTGGTCACCACCCACATGACCAAAGGTCTCTTTTGGAAGCCATGCGTGCCGGATGTGAGGACAGGACTGCCAGGGATGGATAAGGCACTCCAGAAGGTTCTTCCCCAGGTGCATGGCAAGAGAGAATATTAGATGTGATGTTGATGAAAACCTGTGGCCTGATGCTAGAGAGAGGCAGGATTAGCCCCTCAATTATTTGTTCGAATTACATTACATTACATTATATTACATTACATTACATGTTCGTATGTACTTTTAGTTTCTACCTTTTTTTTCTCATTACTGTAATTCCGTAAATTACTACAGACTATTGAAGCAAACTGCTAATTTTCATTTACCTTAAAGAATTGTTATGTTCTAAAAAATTAAATAAATCATGTGAAAAAATGTCACTCTTTTCTTTGAAGAAAATATTACTTTGTATGAAGTCACTGAAATTGCTCAAACTGTAAAGATGAAAAGTTTGTATTTTCTGTATTGGTGTTTGATGCTAGTGTTTTTACTCTCAGTGTGTTCTGAGTGACAGTGTGTGTTATCTCAGTGAGGGTTGTGTGTAGTGTTTGGCTGCACTGAGCCTGTTTTGAGCTGTGTGTTAAGAGTTGTGTTGCTTGGAGTGAGTTTTGCAGGTGATGTGAACTGTTTAGCTCAGGTGACTGTTGGTAGTGCAGACTGTAGTTAGAGTTTTGCACATGTAGCTCCAGTTGTGCTCACTGACGTTTAGCAATCGAAAAAAACTGTAATTGCAGAATTGCTATAATTTTTACACATACAACATTGCGGTCGCACATAACTAGACAGTCAATCTCGCAGAACATCAGGGTTAAAAGCTTAAAAATTGCTTGCATTAGTGGCTTTATTTATTATTCCAGATCATGCACAACTCCGACCACAATCATCATTTCAATTATTTCTGTTATAAAGCATTAAAAAGGATGTAAGTGCAAGAGCAAGATTCAGGACTGAGTCAAACATAATCTGCTGTGATTTTGACTGCTGGGAAGTCTTGTTTTAATGTCTTTATAAAGTATTCATGTTCAGTGCTTGATGCATTCTGAATGTTTCTGGGTGGTCTGTGTGACTGATTATAGTAATAAAATAAAGAAAAGGTCAAATGGAAAGCTATTCAGAGGTACCAAAAGCAAAGATAGTTGCAGGGTGATTATATATTAATTTTGGAGCTTTGAGAATATGATGGCACCCTGCATTTATCAACGTTGAGCCAATTATGGAAATGCTGAGGGGAAATTGCAGTTCTGGCGTGTCTTGTTGTGTCTGTGTTTCTCTGCTTTTAAAATATGCAAATAATGTTGAACATTTGAACTTTAGTTCAGCTACTCGCAATACTTTGCAGATTTCATTTAACATAGTTTGAGTATGTTTAAGTAAAAAAATAAATAAATAAATAAATAAATAAATAAATATATATATATATATATATATATGGAATTTAGCTTTAATATTTTAACAGTGGTGAATTAACGTAAGCAATGGTAATTTATCAGAATAGCATCATACATCACTTAAAAAAAGATTATAATAAAATGAACAAACACTATCAAACCACCTGCTGCTAGATGTTATCAATTTTCAACATGGTTAAAATGGCCACCTCCTGTGTCTTGCTAATTTCATAGTTTGTTTTTGTTCATATTAAAAATATTATGTCAAACAATTTTCACACAATACATATATAATTGGTTTGTTTATTTTACTGTTTTTTTTAAATGTTTTTAATTAAATATCTGTGCTAGGGACAAAAGAAAAACAATACATTTTTTGACAAAGTGTTTTTACAATTTGTCAAGTTAAAAAAATTGCAGGTCAGAATGACCTGAATCCCTAAAATTATAGATATAATATATATATATATATATATATATATATATATATATATATATATATATATATATATATATATATATATATATGTTTTGTTTTTTTTTTTTGTCCAGAAAGCTTTGGTCACTTAATTTTGATAATATTTTGTTATATATTATTCTCCATTGTAAATGTTTAAAACCCTTTTGCACGTACGATCACACCGATGTGATCAGTCTAGGCTGGTCCCTGGAGCGTACGATCACACCGGTGTGATTAGAACAGTTAGTGCATCACTTGATCAACTGCTCAATTCAAATGTGCTTTGGTGCATTGGCTGGCACTGAGCCAGAGACAGGCATGCTCAGAGCTGTCATATATCACAACTTTTCAGTGTTTTCAACCACATAATGTTTATTTTAGGTTTCAGACATAAATTCACATAAGTACTCCATTATACCCACATTATATGACCGCCCATTCCTAGGTGTGTATGCATGTGAGTGTGTTCTGCATGGGGGACATTCTATAGTTTCATGCCTTCATTTGTGTGTGTGTGCTTGTTCTGCATTGTGCATAAAAAAATAAAATAAAAATAAAATCCTAATCCCCCCCCCATTTCCTATTCATTCCTATGGGGGTCAAATTGACCCGTGAGGGAAGGATTTGTTACAATTTTTATTACAACCACATGAACTCCACGAATCCAGTCATTTGTGTGTGTGTGTGTGTGTGTGTGTGTGTGTGTGTGTGTGTGTGTGTGTGTGTGTGTGTGTATTCCAAGTTCAAGTGTGACAAAAGTACTAAGGTCTTGGACCACTCCTATGAACACTTAATTTTTGAGAAAATGTTTTTCAGAATTTCAGTTCAGACATCTCATGGACTAATTCATTTTGAAAATACAATCTCTAAAAGTGAGGAAATAAATAGAGAAAAAAGCAGGAAAACAAAATACTGAGCCAAGAATAGAAAAAGACAGAAGTGTTCCAGTATGTGAAGCACTTCACAGTGAAGTCATGCTTCTCTGCTGGAGCTGTTATTCTGGATATGTTCTCTTTGAAACTAACACAAGGTGTTTGAATGCGTATGAATGAGTTCAGAAATCCTCTGGTGAGCAAAACCATCTGCTCAGTGTCACCCTTGCAAGACCTTTACCCATCTCTCCATTCCAGAATAGTAAATGTCACCCTCCTGCTTGAGGGATGCAATGATTCTCCACGAATGACAATGAGAGATCTCACCTCGCTAACATTCTTAATGGGTGGGGAGGAACCTGACTCAAACTCTGATATATGGAGATGACATTTTGTGAAGATTTACGTTTGATTGGGCGCACTCACTCTTTATAATGCGGAACTGCAGAATGCTTCGCAATGAACAACTGAGGTTTCTCATTTGCTTTCCCCATCTGTGTCTCTGAATAATCCAGCAGATTTGACACATTGTCTGTCATCACAGTAGAAGCTGTTAACAGCGTTCCCTCCTCAGGAGCGATGGTCTTTTAGAGACAGATGGCAGCTGTACTGGGGTGTGAGAAATCCACCTCACGGCAAATCAATGTGTATTTGACCTCCTCATTCACACTCTTAACACGTTTGAATATCTGTCAATATGACACTTGCCTGGGTATGTAAGTTTGTGTGTGTAGCATTGGTCTCAACATCTTGCTTTCCACTATTTGTCTGATGTTGCCACAGCAGACAATCTACAGTAAAATTCAACAATATATTTATTTATAAAATGCACAGGTATCATTTTGAAGCTACTTATTTTATATGGAAGCCGACACTCTCAAGGTGCTTTTCCACTGCACGGTACAGCTCGGTTCGGCTCGGTACGGTTCAGCTCGGTACGATTCGACTCGGCGCGGAACGGTTCGGCTCGCTTCGCTTTTCCACTGCCTGGTACGACTCGACTCGTTACAGCACGGTTCGGCTCGCTTTAGCTTGTTTGCTTTTCCACTACAGTTAGTACCGCTTCAAAGTGGGTGGGACTGATCATTATAGTTGCCGTCTATGCTACCATGACATCATATTAAATGCGAATTTTTCATTCCGTGTTTCCCCATCCACTCCTCGGCAACTGACGAGAGGAACGTCTGCACCTCGTCCACTGACCACGATTCAGCTATTTCTTTTTTTGAAGTTTATACTCTTTTTTGAAGCAAATATTTTTAAAACAGGTTGGCTGTTGTCTACTGGCTATTTAAATCTAGTGGGTTTAGTGTCTCGTGTTGTAAATACAATGATGCTGGTAGAGATGATTCTGTCTGACCAATCAGTGATCTGCAGTGTTTTCACGTCACATTTTAGTATCGGTACAGTACGCTTGGAATCTCAACAGAGGTGGTACCATTTAAAGCGAGCCGAAGCGAGCCGTACCGTGCCGTACCATGCAGTGGAAATGTGCCATAAGTGAGCCGTACTGAACCGAGCCGTACCGTACCATGCAGTGGAAATGCGCCAAAGCGTGCCGTACCGAACCGAGCCGTACCGTACCATGCAGTGGAAAAGCGCCATTAGAAAAATAGTTCACTTGGGTTCTATTTAGAACCATAGGGTTCTTAACTCAATTTAAAAGAAGCCTTTATGCCACAAAATAAGTTATTACAAGGAAACATGTCTTAAATGATTTAATGATACATTCATGTTTAACTGTTTGTTTGTTTTTTAATGATAAAGTATGTTTACAAGTTGTTTAAATCATAAAATGTAATAATACAATAAAATAAAATAAAAAAATATCTCAGGTCTTTATTAACATTCAATACCCTCCTCCTCATTCATTTTTTTTTTTTATTTAGACATCAACATTCTAAATATGCCTCTTAATATTCAATTAATCATACAAATATGAAAAAAAAAAAAAAAAATTACAATAGAATGCCTATTTCCCAATTCATTTTTTTTTTTGTAAAAAAAATGTCAATAATTTACTAATTTACTTACTTAATTGTCAATAACAATAATTTGATATTTGATGACTGAATAAGTGCAATTCACCTTTATTCCACAAGGAAGCAATGTCTGATACACAATGATGAAGTGACATTTCACTCAAAGTTACAGAGAGAAAACAAAAGAATAGGAAGTATCATCAGCAAAACTTGAAATGGCTCAGTGATTTACTGCAGAGCAAGTACTGAACGCAATCAAATATTAGTGTCACTGTCACTTGATGCTGGATCTGGTAAAAAAGCTGTCAGCGATCAAAATATTGATTTTGAAGATGTTGAAAATGATAGTTTTGAGAATATTTTTGAGATTGCGAATATGAGCCAGATGCTGAATGTACTGGGAAATTAGTATATGAGTGATTATGGTATAAGATATCTGCTCAAACTTCTGAAACTCCAAAAGTTAACAAAATATGCTTTATTTTATTCTTCTGTAATTGTTACTCTAATATCAGGAGAATTTTATATTATCGCGAGATCCATCCGTTTTAGATACAGTATATATCCAGGTTAGATAAAGAACCGAATATGTAATAATGATTGGCGAAACATTCATGCATTTAAGGGTTAAAACTAAATTAAAACCAATCTATATATTGATCCCATGACTGGAACCCCTAAATGGTTCTATATATAATAGAAGTCCTGTTAGAAGTCTTTAAGGTTCCTATAGAAATTTTGATAATACTTTAGTTTAGCCCCCTGGGGTCGACAATCGCGCTAGCTCGCTTTTTTCCTTATCAGTGCTAAAGAGACTCAAAATACTCTGTTGACTTTGATCTTGCATACAAGTTTCATACATCATTCGATCCTGTTAAGTGTGCATTTTTTGTGTATACTCACAATAAAACAAAGTGTTGTGCTTTTTGCCAAATAAAGATAAATAAACATGATGCGAGTTCTGCCTTCTCTCTGTCAGTGAAGTCCATTCTGAAACGCGTTGGAAAATGAACTATAACTCAGTGAATACTCAGTCAAACAGGCATACAGACATACAGGCATGACGTTTGAATTCTAATTAATTTATATAAAAAAACAAATATTCTCAGTTTATGTAAAATGTATGAAAAGAGAGAGATGTCAGTCGTTCTCATCTCAGCTCATTATGTTTTAATGTGACCCCGCCCACGGAGAGCGCGCGCTATTCAAACGCAAATGATCTGAGGCATCCATGCAAACATGTCAACGCCCACATCAGCTGGATAAAACACACCGCGAGTAATCAGAGTCATGTACTTTACGATGCTGTGAGGAATAATACTATCTTAATAATAATCCTGGAAAATTTACCTCAGAAGTGCTGGAACTTTCATTTCGAGGAGCAACGGATCCAGCGGAGGAATAGGTCAGTTCTATATTTGCTTTGTTCTAATCACAATAGTGTCTGTACACGCAAAAAAAACTGTTTAAATATGACTTGAGTTTTTGTGTGTGAGTGAATGAACAGCTTTTACCAAACTCTATTGCCATACAGAGATGAGTAAAAATCGACTACAAAATTCGGATAAATTATAAAGTTTTTACTGTAAAATACTGCCACATCAAATAAGCTTATAATGTTGGCAATTTCTGCTCATATGGTAAAAAAAAAAAAAGAAAAATTATATATATATATATATATATATATATATATATATATATATATATATATATATATATATATATATATATATATATATATATACATATATATAAAATGTTTTGTCAAAAATAAAGTCATCAACTAAGATGTTATTATAGTGTTTGTTCCAATGTAGCCTAGGCTATATTCAAACTAATGAATCCTTAACTTTGAAATACGTATGATAAAATGTATACTTTAGTTTTTACAAAGAAAGATTACATGGGAAATATTGTTAAAATTTTAATTGTTGTAATTAAAATGTTTCATAAAATAACCTTTTTAATAAAATAGCAAAAAAATATATATATACAAGGATAGACGTAAACAAAATCTTAAAAGGTCAATAAAAGCCTTCTCTTTAAATTATTTTTATTGTGTTTTATTAGTGACACATTTGGGTAGAGAATATATTCCAAAACTTTCTGAAAATACAGTATGAGAACAATTAACTGCACAATTACTAGAAATGTTTACCTTGGATATTATACAATTTGCAAGCAAAATTTGTGGAAAAAAAACAACAACAACAACAACTATATATATATATATATATATATATATATATATATATATATATATATATATATATATATATATATATATATATAACAATTATATATCCAATAATAATTGTTATCGGATATATAATTGGTCCAATTTTCACTATTAACTAGTTGCTTATTAGCATGCATATTACTAGGGTATTGGCTGTTTATTAGTACTTATAGAGCACATATTATATGAATGCCTTATTCTGCATGACCATATTCCAATACCTGTACTACATTACTAACTATTAATAAGCAGTAACTAGAAGTTAATTTAGGCAAAAGTTGAAGTTAATAGTTAGTTAATAGTGAGAAAGTGGACCCTAATCTAAAGTGTGACCAAACTTTTTTTCTAAGAGTGTTTCCATCTTGTTCACAATTATAAAAAACTAATAATAATTGCAATTGCAAGATATACAGCGCAATTATGGTTTTTAATTATGTAAAATAAAGTAACAATTTTGAGATAAGAAGTTGCAATGATGATAAATAGCTCAAATTATTGAAATTTCACAATTGCGAGATATAAAGTCCCAATTATAAGACATACAGTTGTGAGAGAAAAAAGGCAGATGCAAAGTCATCCGTCTGTCCATCCATCCACTTTTAGTCTTTAACTGATTTTCACAATGTTGTTCTTGGTTTCTTGACAAGTTAAAAACGGCAGTAGCAACAACAGCAAGCAAAAAACTTGCTTGTATTACTGTTCATGTCACCCTTTATCAGTGTAAGCCAAGTTGCTGAATACTGAATAGGGAGTGAAGTGTAAATGTAAGCAGTCTTTATTAAAATTATTTACTAAATTATGGTAATTCATGAATGTTAATTCAAGAGCCTTTTGCAATGGTGCCAACCAACCCAAAACACAGGGACTGTTGGCACAGGTTGTTGGTTTGGTTGGCGAAGTATTAAAAGGCTTATGAGGGAAGCAACACAGAGAAACAGAAAATATTTTAAACTCCAGTAAACACATATTTGTCTTATATAATTGTTTTTATCTACTTTTAATGTTTTTAGTAATGGCAATGTTTTTCTAATGTCTCTATACAAGAAAAAAAAAATCCTATGGTATTGTAGTATTAATATGGTCAAATATATTTGTAGAAAATTCAGTTACAGTCTATTGGAGAGTGGACTTCATTTGACTGCTCATAAGATATTAATTAAATATTGTCACAGATGTGCTTTGTGGCTAGTAAATCTATCAATTTTGAGTTTGTGGCAACACATTTTCTGCTTGTGTAAAACCACAATTTATTCATCATGCTTTGTCATTACAAAACTTTCTCTCTTTTATTTATTTAATTCCCATCACATCTCAAATTATGTGCTTTCTGTGATGGAAATTATATTTTAAACTGACTGAGACGATAGTTGGCACAATTTTCTTTGTTGAATATTGGGTAATTTTAAGATAACCCATCTGTGCAAATGAAAGCTGAAGTACTGAAAAAAAGCAGAAAAAAAGACATATTGAATGTCACAAATTATGTTAATAATACTCCTAAATTATGTTAATTCTTGACTAAAGTGTCACTTACGATTGTGCCAACAAACCCCAGCACATGGATTGTTGGCACCATTGTTGATTTGGTTGGCACTGTTACGAGTGCTGGAATAAAAAGGGACCCAAGAGCAGATAAGCAGATCACTCAATTTATTGTCCAAAAAACTAAAATAAAAAAAAAATAATAAATGGCAGCCGAGCCACCAAGCAAAGGGCGGGACCAGAGGCAAAATCCAATGGACAGGCAGGGGTCAAAACCAGAGGCAGATCCACAGGTAGAGCCAAGGCAATAGTCCAAAATAAGAGCAGAAGATCGAAACTGGCTGAGCAAGCCGAAACAGGATTGAGGACAGGGACTAGGCAAATCAGAGGGAAAAAAACAAGATTAAATAAACAGATAAGGCATGTAAGATAGGCACGACTAGAACAAGACTGTTTTTTACGACAGTAGTGAAATGGACAGTAACCAAGACACACTGACAGAGAAGCAAAGAAAGAGAGAGAAGCATAAGTAGTGGAGAAAATCAATACAAAATGGGAGACAGGTGTGTGTAAGGAGAGCGCAATCACTGATTAGAATGAGGTGCAGCTGTGATGGCAGAAGTGAGAGAAACTGACAACTAAGACACAAAAGAAACACAACAGAAAGGCTGATGATCAAACCAGAGTCCTGACAGTACCCCCCTCCCCAGGAATGGCCATACCTTTTGTCCACAGATGTACCTGGGTGCCTCAGCCCAACGATGGTCCGCCGGCATCGATTGATAAATGCCTGAACTGAGGGAACCGCAGCTTCAGAAGCCTGTGAAGGAACAGAGGGGGTTGATATCCAAAACAGCAAGAAAGAGGAGATTATCCAGTGACGACACCGCCAATGTATTGTGAGCATACTCAACCCATGCAAGCTGCTTGCACCAGGACGAGGGATTATGAGAAGCCAGACAGCGAAGGGTCCTCCTGAGGTCCTGTTTCGCATGCTCGGTCTGGCCGTTGGTTTGTGGATGGAATCCTGACGACAGACTAGCAGTAGCGCCAATCTGTTGGCAGAACTCCCTCCAGAAGTGGGAGACGAACTGGGGTCCCCTGTCCGAGACCACGTCCTCCAGAAGTCTGTGGTCCACGACCACCTGGGCAGTCTCCCTGGCTGAGGGAAGTTTAGGGAGAGGAATGAAGTGGACTGCCTTGGAAAAGCGATCCACTACACTGAGGACAATCGTATTGACACTGGACTCCGGTAATCCCGACACAAAGTCCAGCGCAATATGGGACCAGGGACGGGATGGAACGTGAAGGGGTTGGAGCAAACCAGCGGGTACAGAGGAACTAGAGGATTTGTTTTGAGCAGGCGACCACAAAACCATGAACATCCTCCCCATGCCTGGCCACCAAAACTTTGGTGGATGGCAGCCAATGTTCTCCTCACTCCTGGGTGACAGACTAGCCTGGACGAGTGACCCCCCCTGAACCCCTGGCCGAACCGACTCCGGAACAAACCAGCCCCCCCCCCCCCCCCCTCCGGTACCTCTGCCCCCGACTGAGCCTGTCTGACACGTTCCTTGATGCCCCAGGTGACGGAGCCCACCACACAACCAGGTGAAAGGATGGTGTCTGGCAGAGTTGCGTCCTCCGGAGCAGGGAACTGACGTGAGAGCGCGTCAGGCTTAATGTTTTTGGAGCCCGGCCGGTAAGGGCCAAAGCGGCCGAAGAAAAGTGCCTAGT
Source organism: Scardinius erythrophthalmus (assembly GCF_964197995.2). Lineage (NCBI taxonomy): Eukaryota > Metazoa > Chordata > Actinopteri > Cypriniformes > Leuciscidae > Scardinius > Scardinius erythrophthalmus. The sequence goes on from NC_138231.1 coordinate 28,091,661, forward strand.
GAGCCTGCCTGGAATTCAGTCGTTTGGCAGTTTGGATATATTCCAAGTTCCGGTGGACGGTCCATACCAGAAAAGGCTCAGCTGAACCCTCCAACCAGTGGTGCCACTACCCCAAAGCCAGCCGCACTGCCAACAACTTACGATTGCTGATGTTGTAGTTTTGTTCTGTGGGAGACTATCGGTGTGAGAAATATGCACAAGGATGCAATTTGTTTTCAAGAGGGGATTGTTGAGACAGAACTGCTGACACCTTCCTCTGACTCATGAACCTCTACAACGAACTGCCGGGTAGGATCTGGAGTTATTAAAATAGGTTCCGCCTCTTAAGGCGAGACACGGCAGGCAAAAACATCGATTTTTATGCAGTGGTCAATTTTGAGAATTTTTGGGCTAGTTTACTCCTTCAATATGTGTTCTTTCAAGCTGCTATAAAGAAAACGTTGAAAATATACATTAAGATGTTTATTTTATTACATTTTGTTTACTTGCGGCTGTAAGTTTCTCCCGAATTTACCAGGAAGTTAGCATTACAATACGACGCGCCGAGCTCCGTCTGTTTACTGAAGTCTGTCATGACCGGTATCACCGTGAAGCTCTGAGTCTCCTGCACAACGCTATGTAACCCAAATATGGGCATTTCCTTTCTATCAGTAACCAATCGTGAATGTCCAAAGGGGGATTTAAAGCTACGACGATTTCTCATTTAGAGCTATTTAAATCTTTAACTGCCGTTTTCTCAAAATGAGTTTTTGTCATTCTCCAGTAGAAACATCGCAGCCTATGTAGCACCTATGTACACCAAACTTTCCAGTTATACACTTAGCAGTATTCTGAAGATATTTTCAGAGGGATTTGTTAATAAATCATTCCTGGCCTGATTTATGTGACATTTTAATAAAAAAAATATGGTGAAAATCTATGTTTTATGGCTATGGACAGTATATTTTGATTTTATAGGTAATGAAAGTATATATCCTGAAATCCCTCTGAGTTTTTATTTTCATCTTGTGTGTAAACAAAATGAAAAAATAATTTTTCACCTGGCTTTATCATATGTTCAGATCTATCTACCGAAAATATATGCAAAATATTGCATATTTAATGAGATAATGCCTAATTTGCATAATTAAACATACAAATTTCTAAAACTTATAATACATTTTTTTTATATACTTGTGAAAGTAATCAACTGAGGAAGTTTCATGGTGATATCTATTATTTTAAATGTTTACCCTATTCACCTGTAGTGTCTCGCCTTAAGTTTATCAAAGGCCGCATGACGACCAGCAGAACAGTTTCTTTGTGGAGTTTAATGCTGTCAGAGGAACCGCCAACTGGCCAACTGAACAGATAAATTGCCATAATAGCTCTAATAGAGTTTACTGTAAAACATCATATATTGTGTCTTTCATCATGGTTGTTGTAGAGCTTTGCTGGAATTTATTTTCGAGGTATCATGTCTAGTAATGGATTTATTTCGAAGTATCATGTCTAGTAATGGGTTTAGCTACAGTAACGTCTTCAGATAGTCTGCTTGATTCTTTCCATCCAACGCTATCTCACGACGTACGACTCCGTAAGATTTGTTTAAACCCCAGTAATGGGTAGGTTTAGGGGCGGGCTCAGGGGTAGGTCATTCGTACAAATTTATACGAATTGGGCAACTCGTAAAATATGCAAGATTTAGCAAAAATCATACGAATTCGCTCGAGTGAGGTCATATGAATTTGTAAGAATTAGCCACCTCGTAAAATTCATTGAATGTTTTATGAGCAGTAGGATAACCACAATTATCCGCACAGAAAAGACGAAGTGCAAAAAAAAAAAAATGCATGCATGCAGTAATAAATATTAAAAATCTATAAAAAAATTGCATAATAATTGTTCTCAGAAAAATTGTCCTCATATGATATTTCAATGTGTTGATAGTTGATGTGTGAATAGAAAGACCACCTAAATGTTGTGTATTATCAAGCACATGTTAAATGTGTGAAGGTCAAACAAGGTGTATTTAAGTTCAGGTAAGGATATGTGTTAACAGGGTGAAAATGCTGGACACCACCACATCTTTGCTGGAACTTCTCGCTGTTATCTAATTTTCCAGCTATATGTTCACTTTCATGAAATGGTCAGTTTTCATCAAGTGTAAAGATGCTTAGAAGAACAATGTCTCTTGCCTGCAACACAAAGCATGTCGGCAGGCTCTACAAAATCTCTTTGATGCCTTTTTACGGCCAAAGATGAAAGATCTGTGCTTTCATCTCCTCTCTTTTTGTATTCGCTGTTAAAATGAAAGCTCTTGCGTTTGCCACATTTGCAGAAGTCTGACATGAGAGTAAAATCAAGAAACCCTGCACCCTTTTTACCAAGGCACATTGAGTAAATCTTTGATTGGCTGAGACTGCTTTGCATTTCAAAGTCATTGTTCACTATAAAACTCTCCTGTCTACCTTTGAGTTACTTGGCGCTAATGGCTATTTACCATCCATTGGAGAAGCTTAAATCTTGTCTTTTTAACTCTGACAGAGCTAAGTTAGATGCAATAAGACTATATTTTTTTGTTTCGTCTGTTTTATATAAAAACAGCATTTAAACAGGACTGTGAATGCATTTATGTATGCATGTGTTTACATTAAGTTTGTGCATTCTGCATGCTGCACAATTTATCATTCAGGCTCTTGTCATTTCTAGGCTGGACTTTTGCAATGCTTTCCTGGCTGGACTTCCATCAAGTGCAATCAAATTTGCAATATATTTTAATATGTTAAACTGTGTTAAATTAAAACAACTTCAAGTACATTTAGTGCAATTTAAGTATATTTCTTCACAATTCATTACTTTCATACTTATAGAACTAGTTAGAATATTTTCAAAGCTTTATTTTAATGTGCTTCAATAACATTTCAGTAGCATTTCAGCTCTTTAGAAATGTATTAGCATTACACTACTAATTTATTATAAAGGTGTATATTCGAAATGGTATATTAAAAAGTGCAAAACTCAATACATATAAATGTTAAGACACACACATACACACACTTTGAAATCTAGAAAACGTACTTGGTTACTTACGTAACCTCGGTTCCCTTAGAGATAAGGGAACGAGTACTGCGTTGAAAACGCTGTGGGAAAACTCCTTTTCTCGAGAATATTGAAGCCTTTATTTTAAAACGCATTGCTGCAGCACATGCAAGAGCTAGAAGCTCGCGTGAGCGTGCTGATTGGCTTGTGCAAAGCAACTGCACGAACCAATGGCGGAACAGCAGAGGAGCGCGAGCCAATCGGGGCGCTTGGCACTCTGCCAGAGTCAAGCGCGCGAAACTGCACGTGACAGAAGAGTATAAATACACAGAGAATCCGCCATTTGACAGGTTTAAATCGACTGAAGCGAAAAGACACCTGCCATAAGAGACAATAGCACGGCAAGGCAACGCAGTACTCGTTCCCTTATCTCTAAGGGAACCGAGGTTACGTAAGTAACCAAGTACGTTCCCTTACGAGAACGTTCTCTCGTACTGCGTTGAAAACGCTGTGGGAACACTATTTTAAAACGCCGTGCTTGTCGTCTTTGGCCAATCTGACTCACCGAGAGCTCCAGGAAGTACAGAATAGCCTAGGATAAAGAGACCGAATCTTCGGGCCCTTAGATATCCAAACAGATAAAGCTGGGCCAAGGGCCAAGGGCCAGTAAGAATCCCACAACACGAGATGACAACCAGTGTCTGAGTCAAAAACTAGTCTGGGTCCACAGAGCCAGCGTTAGATAGAGACTACTCATGCCTATAAGGCAGGTACCATAGAGGTCTAAGATGTGGACGGAACGGACCAGCCGGCCGCCGCATACGTTATATAGCGCATAACGTCCTGCATAGACATTTTCATAACTAGTCTGGATCCATAGAGCCAGGGCCTAGCTAGAGAGAATTCGTACCTGCGGAGCAGGGACTTTTGGGTTGTAACGTTTCACAAATGTGGACGAAACAGACTAGCCGGTCGTCGCACAAGTGTGACAGAAAGAATGTCAAAACCAGCCTGGGTCCGCAGAGCCAGAGCTTAGATAGAGAGAACTTGTGCCTGCAGAGCAGGAACTTCCAGGTTGTAAAATCTCACAAATGTGGACGGGACGGACCATCCGGCCGCAGCACAAATGTCTTCGATAGGAACACCACTTGACCAGGCCCACGAAGAGGCGACGCCTCTCGTGGAGTGAGCTCTAACACCTATGGGACATGTAAGGCCCAGTGAGGTGTAGGCCAGAGCAATGGCATCCACTATCCACCTGGACAGCGTGAGCTTCGTGACAGGAAGACCTTTGGTTCGGCCCCCGAAGCAAACAAAAAGCTGTTCAGACTGTCTGAAAGAGGCTGAACGCTCTAAATAAATTCTCAAAGCTCTGACAGGGCAGAGTGTGAGAACATCACTGAACTCTTCTGAGGTGGGAAGAGCTGACAGAGAAATAACCTGGGCTCTGAACGGAGTTGAGAGCACCTTAGGAATATATCCATGTCTTGGCCTAAGGATGACCTTAGAGTCATTGGGGCCAAATTCCAGACAGGAAGCGCTAGTAGAGAGCGCCTGTAAGTCACTCACTCTCTTGACTGACGCCAGTGCCAACAGCAGGGCGGTTTTCAGGGAGAGAGGTTTTAGGTCGGCTGACCGAAGTGGTTCAAAGGGAGGTCCCTTAAGAGCCTGCAGAACCAAAGAAAGGTCCCATGCTGGGACAGATGGCGGCCGAGGCGGGTTAAGCCTTCTGGCGCCCTTAAGGAAGCGAACTATAAGGTCGCATTTTCCTAAGGAGGCTCCGGCTTCCAAAACATGCTGTGCAGCAATGGCTGCTACGTGTACCTTGAGAGTGGAGGGGGATCGACCCGCATCCAGCATCTCCTGGAGAAAGGATAGCACTCTTGGAATTTCACAAGTGTGTGGGTCGAGGTTTCGAGCTAAACACCAGCTGGAAAACACTGACCATTTATGGTGGTAGAGGCGTCTGGTAGACGGAGCTCTAGCTTCCCTGATCGTGTTCAGGACGCCCTCTGGGAGGTCCTGGGGTACCCGTTGAGTGGCCAAGCGTGTAGGGCCCACAAATCGGGACGGGGATGCCATATAGTCCTGCTGGCCTGAGCCAGAAGGTCGCGCCTCACTGGGATTGGCCAAGGGTCTATCACAGACAGCCGTATCAGCTCCGGAAACCAAGACTGGGTTCGCCATAGAGGAGCTATCAGGAGCACTGCGCATTTCGTGTCTCTGATCCGTTCGATGACCTGAGGGAGCATCGAGACCGGAGGAAAAGCATAGAGGGGAAGGCTGGGCCAGTCGTGGGCCAACGCATCCCTGCTCTTTGAAAAGAAGATTGGGCAGTGACGATTGTCTTCTGAGGCGAAGAGATCTACTTCTGCCTTCCCGAAGACCTCCCAAAGTAGGAGAATCGTCTGAGGGTGGAGAGACCATTCCTCTGGGGGAACCCTGCCCCGAGAGAGCATGTCTGCTCCCGTGTTCAACGTGCCCGGCACGTGAGCTGCCCTGAGCGAGCGCAGATTGGTGTGAGCCCATAACAGTAGCTGGGTGGCTATGGCAAGCAGGTTGCGGGACCTGAGGCCGCCCTGGCGATTTATGTAAGAAACCACTGACATGTTGTCCGTCCGGACCAATACGTGGTGTCCAGCCAGGTATGGGAGGAAGGTTTTCAGGGCCAGAAAAACTGCCCTCATTTCGAGGCAGTTGATGTGTAGGCGTTTCTCCGAGCTCGACCAGAGGCCGGAGGCAGGCCTGCCCTCGTACAGGGCTCCCCAACCTAAGTTGGAAGCGTCTGTTGAAATCATCCTCCTCTTGGAGACCACCCCCATACTCACGCCCTGCTGAAACCAGCTGGCGTTCGTCCAAGGGGCCAGGGCTTGAACACAGCGCTGATCCACCTTGATAGTCAATCGGCCTGAGTGCCAGGCGCGGGGTGGCACCCGAAGTGCTAGCCATAGCTGAAGAGGACGCATGCGCAGTAGGCCTAGTTGGAGTACTGATGATGCTGAGGCCATAAGGCCAAGGATCCTCTGAAACGTTCTGAGGGGTGCATGAGAGCCCTCCGTGAACGATGCGGCGAGCCGCTGAATCGATAGAGCACGGGCCGGGGAGGGCCATGCTCTCATAAGAACGGAGTCGAATACTGTCCCCAGGAACATGATACGTTGGCTGGGTGACAGAATACTCTTTGAAAAATTCACCCTGAGCCCTAGACATTCTAGATGGCTGAGGAGCCAGGCTTTGTGAGTATGTGACTCCGCCTCTGACTGAGTCAGAATGAGCCAGTCATCGAGGTAGTTTAGAATGCGCATTCCCCGCTGTCTCAGGGGGGAGAGAGCTGCATCCATGCACTTCGTGAATGTACGAGGTGCCAGAGCCAGTCCAAACGGTAGAACCGTGTACTGGTATGTCTGTCCCTCGAAGGCGAATCTCAAGAATGGCCTGTGGTGGGGATTCACTTGAATGTGAAAGTAAGCGTCTTTCAGATCTACTGAGAAAAACCAGTCGCCTGGGCGAATTTGCGCCAGTATATGTCTGGTCGTGAGCATCCTGAACGGCCGTGACATGAGAGCCTTGTTCAGATGTCTGAGATCTAAAATGGGCCTCAGGCCGCCGTCTTTCTTCGGAACGAGAAAGTAACGGCTGTAAAAGCCTGACTCGCTTAGAGAAGGGGAAACCCTCTCGATAGCCCCTTTTGCTAGCAGACTTAATACTTCGGTGCGGAGGACATGACGTAATGTGCTGCTGACCGAGGTTTGAACCACAGCGCGAAAGCGCGGGGGTCTGCGTGCAAACTGAAGCGAGTAGCCGTGCTTTATGATGTTTATCACCCATTCTGAAACTCCTGGGATAGCCTGCCAGGCTAGAGCCCGAAGAGTTAGAGGCATCATTATATCTGGAACGCCCGGAGACGGGGGCTCGAACTGATATGAAGTCAGGGGAGAAATTTTGCTCGTTTTGTGCTCTTTGTGGGTCGCTGTTAAAACAGCGTTTGGGTGCAGGGGTGCGTAACACGTGACGGGCCCATTGTCTGCATACACAACTGCTCCAGCTGCCTGAACTGAAGAGGGAGCTGTGAGAAGCACTCGAGCGATCTTCGGGGCCGGTCCGGCCGCGGCGGGACATAGACCCCTTTTCCTGCCGGTTAGGACGGCTTCTTGGGCTCATGGTCGAGCGTCAGCTTCGGTCGAGGGCCCTGGCGCCTGGGAAACGGGAATCGTTTTGCAGGCTTCAGGCGTCGAGTGGTGTCAGCCGCGGGGAGGGGCTGGAGAACCTGAGACGCGGGCTTTTCCGGTCGCGGCGTGCTCTTGGGGCGCCGTTGGACCGAGCTAGAGCGCTTGGGCAGGAAGTGCCTCATAGCACTTGAAGCTTTCTGAGCCTCCGTGAAGCGATCAGCGAAGCCATTTACAGAAGGGCCGAAGAGACCGGATGGAGAGACTGGAGAGTCGAGGAAGGCGGTTTTGTCAGCGTCCCTGATCTCTGTTAAAGTAAGCCACAAGTGGCGCTCTAAGACAACCAGGCTAGACATGTTGCGGCCCAGTGCTTGCGCGGTGGTCTTTGTGGCCCTCAGCGCCAAATCTGTAGCACTCCTGAGGTCTTTGAAGGTGTCTGGGTCCGGGCCAGACTCGTCCATAGTGCGGAGGAGCTTAGCTTGAAACACCTGCAGGGTCGCCATAGCGTGGAGTGCAGAGGCGGCTTGGCCGGCGGCAGCATAAGCGCGGCTGGCGAGAGCCGAAGTGGTGCTGCACGGCTTAGAGGGGTGCACGGTTTTAGCCCTCCAACTCCCAGCAGTGGGAGGGCATAAGTGTGCAGCGACCGCTTCCTCTAATGGAGGTAGAGAAACATACCCTTTCTCTTCAGCGCCGTCGACAGAGGAGAGCGTTGAAGAAGCTGAAGAGCGCGTTCGCGCTGTAAAGGGCGCGCGCCAGCTTTTAGTGAGCTCATCATGAACTTCAGGCATGAAGGGGGCGGCACGTTGACGAGGGGCCTGTTGGCGCCCCGGCAGGTACCATTCGTCGAGGCGGCTTTTGGTAGGCTCAGCTGGGGAAAGCCAGTCGAGTCCCAGTTCTTCGACAGCGCGAGACATGACACGGAAGAGTTCGGCGTCGATGCTCGCTCGAGTGTCAATGGGATCCAGCTGAGAGAGGGGGGCGGGGTCCGCGGAGCCCGACCATTCCTCACTTTCAGATGCCGCCATAGAAACAGCGTCGTCCAGTTCTTCGGACAAACCGAAAGAGACGAGACCTGCCGCTTCAGAAGAGGGGCGTTGGTCGCTCTGTGAGAACAGGACTGGAGATGAAGGCGCGGGCGAAGCGTGCGGGGAGAGACCCGGCGTGCATTCATCTAGATGAGCGCGTTCAGGAGGCCTCTGGTCGCGCTGCTTCTTCCTACGGGGCTCACGGGGCGCCGAAGATGGAAGGTGGGCGGGAACACTCAGCGAGGCGGCGGAAGATCTGGCACGGAGCGTGGCAACAGGCATTCCGTCACAGTGGAGGCAGCCGCCTTTAGTGAGCGCTGCCTCGGCGTGCTCAGGGCCGAGGCAGGCAACACACAGAGAGTGTGTGTCAGAGGCGTGCAGGGAGACCCCGCATGAGTCACACACGGTGAGCGGCATTTGAAACAACGCCGCGCGCTGTGAAAACAGCGATTTGCTCTCTTAGAATGCTCTTTTTGAGTTAGAAAAAGGATACTCGTCGGATGCCACAGGGAAACGCTCAGCTTGGCAGACGCCGGGATGCGAAGCAGTTCCGCTGGAAGGCTGTTCGACGACGAGCGGCTTCACTCGGAGAGAATCAGCGACGAGGTGAGTCGAAAGCTGAAGGAGATAAAATCTGTCAAATGGCGGATTCTCTGTGTATTTATACTCTTCTGTCACGTGCAGTTTCGCGCGCTTGACTCTGGCAGAGTGCCAAGCGCCCCGATCAGCACGCTCACGCGAGCTTCTAGCTCTCGCATGTGCTGCAGCAATGCGTTTTAAAATAAAGGCTTCAATATTCTCGAGAAAAGGAGTTTTCCCACAGCGTTTTCAACGCAGTACGAGAGAACGTTCTCGTAAGAGAACTTTAATATACTATCTTGTTGTGGACATTACAAAAGAAATGCCTTGAGTGCATTAAAAAAGTACAGCAGCATATTTAATCTCTTGACCAAAATACATTTTTATAATAAATGAAAGATCAGTGAAATGCTATGGTAGAGCTATTGCTATCCATTTGTTGAACATTTCAGTTATACCTTTATTAATGAAAAGCACACTATGGATATCATCTTACATCCCTGTATAAATAAGCATCACAATGCAATTTTCTGAGAAAAAAAAAAAAAAAAAAAAAAAGGAAAAGTTACTGAAAAACAAAGTGCAGAAGTGAATAGGGCATTATTTATAAGCTTAAAGTCCCTGTAAAGGCAATTCTAAAAAAAAATTCTAAACACATTATAAATGTTAGAAATGTATTGCTAAATCATATTACAAAGACTGTGCACTGTGAAGTACTGAATTGTGGAGTTAGAACGTTAAACAGTTTTTCACCGTTGCTGTGTTCCGGATTTTTTGGGCGGGGCTAAAACGGGGGCTCGATGACGCACTGGAGCCCCTGAGCTCCTGGACACGCCCCTACTTGATGACGCACTGAAGCCCCTGAGCTCCTGGACACACCCCTACTTGATGACGCACTGGAGCCCCTGAGCTCCTGGACACGCCCCTACTTGATGACGCACTGGAGCCCATTCACATCAGTTTGCAACTCAATCGCGAGTTACTGTCAGTACTATTAGTTATTACATCCTACAGTTTGCTAGCTAGCTATGCCTTCGTCACGGAAATGCGTATTACCTGGATGCGATCACGTACAAAACAGATCGGTGTCCTTATTTAAATTTCCGAAAAACTATCATATCAACAAGAGGTGGATTAATTTTGTGAAGAGCCACCTTGATGGAGAGCTGAGGATCACCGCCAAAACCCGCCTCTGTAGAGATCATTTTACACGGGATAGTTTTATAAACTTTCGTCGGAGACAACTGGGATTCATTCACTGATAATCCGCTGTTACTGGTGAATGTGGCCGAACCGACTATCTCCCGCCTCGGCCTTCATCCTATCGTTGCGCCGACAACTGGTGCCATCGTCGGCAGTGCGTGCCCACCAATGAGTGTAAGTTGCCTTGTGTGCTTATGTTATAATTATAGTAGGTAGTCCAGGATCGAACATGTATGGCTTTGTAAAACAAATTAAGCTGCTAGGAGCATCCTTTCCGGCTGTAGCGGTGACAGTTGAGTGTTGTGAGCATAGACTGTAAAAAATAGGTTGTGAGTCGACGGCAGCGAGCTTTCCTGCGAGTGGGCGTGGTTTCAGCGCAGCCAGCGGACACGCCCCCAGCGTTTGAGAGCAGAGACTACTGCTCATTTTTTCAAGATTTTGATCGCTTATTTTATGTACTTGCCGGCTTTTTTTATCATTAAAATTTGGCTGGGTGGCTAATAACACATTTTTCTGTGGTGTGACAAACTCAGAACACATACTTAATTTTGACTTTACAGGGACTTTAAGCCTGCAAATGGCAAACTTAATCCACTCAAAGAAATAGATGAGTTTGAATGTCACATTTTCATCTTAAAGTGGATGGTCACTTCTTTGAGCATGACTCACATTTTCTGCAACTGAGGGCTTGCGATTCAGACACTGTAGTATTTGAAGACTGCTTTATCACTTGATCTGTGAAAGGGAAGAAGAATTTATATGAAATTAACCAATGATTAAATAATCTTTTTGTATCCATGTTTGATTATGTATTATAATTTGCATATATGACTTCTCAGTTTACCTTTCAAGGCTTTGACTATATCATTATCAAGGTATGTCAAGTGTCAATTTTTTATTATTTTGTCTGTCGTCAATATAACATAAGTTTAGAAAAGGCCCAAAACACCACTTACAGTGAGCAGAGTTAAGTCACAAAGTCACTAATATTTTATTAATACTACTACTACTAATAATAATAATATATTGTTATATGAAGCAATAAAGCAACACGTGTGTATTACAGAGTATTTTGTATATGTTGTGTGTTGATAATGTGTGTGTGTGTGGTTTATTTTAGCATAGGGTATTTCCCATTAATGTCTATTGTGGTCAGAAAACATACTACTCTCTTATTTTCTTGTCTCTGCACTCTGATGTCAGTTTGTCTTCTATAGCAGCTGATCTGAAAAAAAAAAAAAAAAAAAAAAAAAGAAAAAACCTGGTGGGTAACATAATCAAAACCCTTCACAGACTCAGCTTTCAGATGTATGCTCTCTTATAAGCATCCCTTTTAACAATTTAATCTGTGTACCCATCTGTAATTATATAAGGTTGTTAAGCTTAAACAAATATAAACACCAACCAACAAACAAAAAATCTTACTTTTGAAAAGCAGACTAAAGCACTTGTTCATTACATAAATATTTAAAATATATTACAGTAGGCCTACACATGGTTATAAATATGCATACTTAAACTGAATCATTTTGCTATGTACTTACACAAAGTACACATAAAATATACTTAAAGTGAGAGTAAAAAAGAGTATGTTTTCTGTAAATAGATATGTCTACAGATAGATATTAAAACACAATGTCATGAAAATTTGTAAGCATTTTATGAATTGGTGAATTTATTTGAGTTCATTAATGTTGTTGTACTTGAGACCTGACACCTGTCATTTGGCTGGACCGGAGCACACCACATGACAATGATGGGAAACCAGGCTTAATTCCCCCCAAAGGAAAGCATTTACACTGTCTGAATCATTTAGACCCTCTTCAAATATCTGTCTGTGATTTAGACTCAACCTACTCAGGTCTCTGTCTTAACTTGGACTCAACCTACTCAGGTTTGGATACTGCCGTTAAACCAGGCTTGATTTACCTCAAAGTAAAGCATATTTACACTGAATCGTTCAGACCTGCAGGTCTCTGTCTTGAATCAGACTTAACCTTCTTCTAGTCCCGGTCTTAACTCTGGCTCAATCTACTCAGGTTTCAGTCTAGAATTGGATTTAACCTAATCAGGTCTTGGGCTGGACTTGGAATCAAATGATCTGATCTCGACTGCTATTTATACAACCTTCTCAGACAACCATGAGTGTTAGGTTTAGATTATTTAGATGTTTTACCTATAAAATCATAAATATTCATAAGGGACAGGTTTAACAAATTCATACAAAATTGCAAATTAAGTTTGAGACTTTTGGTCCTATCAGACAATCAGCGTTGTTGCGGTGTCATTTTCCTGTGGCTCCAGAGTGATAAGTCAAATTGCATCCACTGCTCAGGTGATTGGATTTAGAAATTTCTGTCAAACCATGGTGGTTTCAAATCATCTACTTCTTAAAGGTCCTGCACCAACCAAGCAACTGCCATTGAAATGAATGGGAGTGCTATTAGACAGCTTTCTCCAGGTATTAAATAGTTCCTCTTGTCTCCACTTTCAATGTTGGTGTGAAACAGAGCGTTAGGAAACGGAGGCAGCAGACTTGGCATGTACAATGAAACCATTCTGAATAGAGACTGAGAGATCCCATGCAGGGCTAATATGCTTTACACTAAACTTAGCATTTACGTTCTCATTCCATCTTTCTCTCTGTCCCTCCTACACAGATCAGAAGTGCTACTACACAGTTCCACCAGCGCTTGTCAGACAGCACCTACCACCGAAACGCAATTATTACAACCCACCCTGCCTGAACAAACCCCTGTCATTGATTTATCTTCACCCACCAGTCTCTCTAAATTAAGTTATTACTTCGGGGAGAGTTGTTCAACGTCATGTCGCCCCAAGATTCTCTGTTTGACATGCTTGAATCGGTTCATCTCATTTCAGGAGTTCTCTATTTCTCTCACACACTCATCCCACATTCATGCTTACAGAATTGTCTGTTTTTGAAGACAAGAGAACAAGATCTGTGGTGTTTTCTGCGGCAAGCCCCTGGGTGTTCCCTCCCACAAAAAGCTGAAGCAATAAAAAAAAGAAAAGTGGTTTATGTGCAGAGGAGCACAGGGATGTCAGCACAATCTTAATAGAAAAAGAATAAACAGAGACACATAGAATCACCCATCTTGGATTCAGTGTGTGATCTATGGAAACAGCCTTTGCGATAGTGAAAACAAAAGTGTACTCTACAATGAGCTACGATATAAGCCCTGGGCCTGGTTTCACAGAAAGGGCTTAGATTAAGCCAGGATTAGGCCTTAGTTCAAACAGGACATTTAAGTAACTATTATAAACGTTTCTTAGAAAAATAACATTGCTGGTAAGCATCTTTTGACAAAACAATGGCACTGACATATTTGAATTAAAATATTAAATAAAATATTTATCCACGTTTTAAAAATAATCATTGGTTGGCTTCCATGGCTGTAATATGCTGTTCAACCTGACAACCTGGAGTGTCAAAACACTATTGGGTAAATTGGCAGTGGCCCGGGATCACAGAGACCAAAACAAAAACAGAACAAACATTTCAAAGAAGAATACCATAGTCAAGTCAAGTCAAGTCATCTTCATTTATGTAGCGCTTTTAACAATGTAGATTGTTTCAAAGCGGCTTTACAGTAACAAATGGATAATTTAAAGTAACAGAGATTGTTTTGGCTTTATAGCGGTTCTTGAATAAAGAAATTTTCCAGCTAAAGTTAATTTTGATTGATTCACTTCCGTCGCAAGGATCATAAGTTATTAATTTAGAGGCCGCTAAGACAACATCATTCTCTCTACACAGACTTTAAATGCGAACCTGTGAGAAACGATGATGGCGCTCACGTGCGCATCAAGAATTAATTATATAGTTATGCGCATTTGAATATATGTGTGCAGGTTTGTAATTCCCTACAAAACAAGCCTTAAACAACTTGTCTGGCCTTAAAATTTTGATACAGAATTTTATCACTTCGGGGTAGATACGCGAAACCAAAATTATCCCGACAATGCTTTATCTGTAGAGTGGGAAAGGGATCCTTCACAGGGAGAGACTAGTTGGCACTTCAGCACTGTGTTGTCATCGGGTCCAGGCGAAGGTCCTTCATCAGATCTGGATACGGCAGGTTGCGGGAAAACCTCAGGATAAACAAAGACATATTAAGGTATCTTTGTGCTTCAGTACAGTCAAAACAATTACATACAGCACCTTTAAGATTAGTCTTTCTGTTGAACCTGTTCAATTCTCTCTTTGTGAATGTATTTTTTTATTATGAGATCACACTGTATAACAAGAACATAATATTGGGAAGATAGTGGATAGTTTGGTCATTAATTGAAGCTTAAAATTTATAGAGTCTTGTTTTGTAACAGCTTGTTCCTGAACTAACCACAGACTCCTCTCATCACTGTGAGTGAATGGTAATCACCTAAATAACACCCTTCAAAATCCCTACATAATAGTCACATTAAGCACTAACGTGTCTCTTCATTATTTGTTTCCCAAAAAAACTCATACAATGGGCTAACAGTTTACTTTCTAACACAACTATTCCCATCTAGTCACACACAAAGCTTGACTGTTTCTATCCAAATTAATTCCAATTATTTGGTGACAACAACAATATTTATATTGCTAATATGAGTTCAGTCTACTGTAAGTCCGTCTAAATCGGTCCAGTGGCGGCATCCAATAGAACGGGTGAAGATCTCTGCGCGTTACTGTCTTTCCTTTCATGCAACACAACAAGATAAAATTAAATACATTTTCTCATATTGTGACCTTCACTGACTCCATAAATGAAAAAAGGTTTTAATGATATCAGAGCATCATTAAATGTGAGCGAATGTTTGATTATTCTTTTTAACTCTTTACTTATATTTTACCCGTTCATAATAGGAAACTATGTCGCTCTGAGGTCCTCACGCCTTACGTTTAACGAGGGTCTCTCGATCACAAGCTTGTCAATTTTGGTCACCAAACAGAGGTAATTGGCTATATACCTGAGATGGTCGCTAACACAATCAAAGATACTTTTGGTATAGCCCCCGTCGTTTCGCATACACTTGAATTTAACGTAACGTTGACTTCAGGCAGAGGTATGGCCACTATTACAGATATAAGTTGACCAACATTACTTCTCTTATAATAGCTTTGGATTGGCCATGCCGTGGCAAGACACACCCAAATTTAGATTGGTCAAACAGCATTTTTACAGTCCTAACCGGAAATGCACTTATTGTCTTTGCGAACCAAGTACACTTGAATTAATGCCAAATATTAGTCATCACTAATAGACGCAGACTTTGCGGTAACATACGAATCAGTATGTTCAAATCAGAACAATTTTAGAGTCAGTCAGAATAAAATCAAATGTTTACAATTGACCAGGTAATAAAACAGAGAATAAATCATTGGTCAATCATATATAACAACAAGAATTCAGAAATTGAGGAATTGTAGAAATATTTACCTGGCAACGAAAACTACACACAGCGATCATGGGAAGTCTACTTATAGAATCCCCGAACCTTTTGCCAATTTTCCTTTTAAACAGATAATTCAATATGCTTAACAAATGGTGGTGTTTGTCTTTATAATTACATTTTGGTCCCCCTATTGAGGGGTTCACAACTGTGGGATCAGAATTTGTGATTGAATGGGTCCTTGAAACCTGTGGAAGAGAATACTTATTTACATACAGGAGGTAGTTTGAATGGAGGATCTGGGGGAGGGCACACCTTTTAAAGGGAACATAATATTTCTCATATTCTAGAACTTCTTGGAACTTTGTGTTATGGCTGGGAGACCATTTTACCAGGCGCACTGAGACATTTTAAATTATACCAAACATGTATAGTTACTTATTTGACATATTTAACATTGCATAGGTTTTTAGTGAGTTTTAGGTGAGGAGGAGAAGAGACTGCCCCATCTCATCAGGGGGAGATGATGAGACTGTGAAAGTGAGGTGTGATCTGCACGGTGTGCTGCGTCTCGGATGTTGCTGTTACATATGCAAGAGAGAGTTCAAACTGTTAATTCTCAGGAGAGCCTTTTGTTTTCCCGAGGGGAAGCCCAGACTTACTGGCACCTGCCTTACACTACCAACGACTTTCTTAACAGATGTATTAAGTAGACTCATTGACATATCTGAGACAGTACATTTTCTCATTCTTTGAGTACATCCACCAGCTGGAGTGCCATTGATATCCACCAGAAGGCACTACTACCAACTCCCTTGCTTTTCCATCATGAACTTAATTTCCCATAACCCATTGCCTGGACTCGTTATTATTTGATCACATCCACATCTGTGTCATTATCTTCTTAAGGTTTGCTAAGCCCTGAGTGTTCACTCTCACTTTGTGAAGTCTTGTTTGTGTTATATTGCATTTCTGAGTGCTTTTTCTGGTTTTATGGTTCTGGTTCTTATGCCTGCTTTCCTGGATTTCCCTTTTTGCCCTGTGTTTTAACCAGTTGCCACTTATGTGGATTATGATTGTGGATTATCCATAATAAAGCTCAGTTTTTATCTTCTAAGTGTTTGTCAGAGCAGTACTTATCAACAGTACTATTCAGCTTTTTAGTTTAGAGTGTACAAGCTAATGTAAGTTATGCTTATCTGAAAGTGAATAGCAAAGTGCAGTCATTTCTTTTTAGAGGTTATATTAAATAATACATTAAGACATTTTTGGTTACACTTTATTTTACAGTGTCATTGTTACATGTTACATGTACTACTGTAGTAATAACAGTAAAGTATTATACAAAAGTGTTATGCATAACTGCATGTAAATAACCCTGAACCAAATTATAATCATTTAGTAAGTACATGTTCTTAATTATTATTACTAAAAAAGGATACCTTAATATAAAGTGTAACCGAACTGTTCATCCAAAATCTCACTGGGACATTTTTCTAAATATCTTTTGTGTTCCACAGAATGAAAAACATAGGCATTTGCAGGTGTCTCTGTAAGACAAAAGTTCTCTATATTATTCCTGCTGAAAGACAGCTTTTCTATGCAATATGTGAATATGTAAATTTACAACATTTGACTACACATGATACTACATTCGTTTTTAATAGGCATTTTCTTATTCTTGAGGATAATGTTATCTGGCCTTGAACGTTGTTTTTTTTTTTTTTTTTTTTTTTTGTGTGTGTCAACTTTTAATACTTTCTACAACAAAACAAATTTATTAGTAAAATTGAAACCTTACCACTATTAAAGTATCTGCATTATGGATTCATGCTGCTCAGGTAATGTACACAGCATGTTGAATTTTAATGTATGCAACTGCATGGATCCTAGTGAGACTAATTTTAATTGTGTTGCCTTAAGTGAATTGGAACGAGACCATCAGTAGCAGGTGTCAACCTCTCTTCCATCCGACTGAGACTCAATAACATGTTTGAGATGTTTTCCTCCATCTCTCTCCCCACTGGTCACTTCATCACTAAGTGCTTTTCACCAGCTGTTATGCTGCCATTTACATTCTCTCAAAAGCATTGTGCTAAGTTGCACTTATAATACGCATTAGAATCCAGCTCTTCGTTTCAAGATTGTGACCTCGGCCTTTTCAGTCTCATGAAACATGTTCATCTCACTGAGCCAATGAATTAAATTGCATTTTGAAAGATGTAAATTAACTGGAATTATGGTTTTCATTGGCCAAGAGTGAGTCTGGAGCTGGTTTTGGTTGAGACAGAGTATATGTTTTGCCACAGACTGGATAAAATATCCGCTCTTGGTGCAGTTTCCTTCTCACAGCCTGTTCATGCAAACTGTTCAGGAACATTGACGGCACACCTTTTACTGACCCCTGTACCCAACCGTTATAAAGGGGAAAAGTGAAACAGCCAGTCTTATGTTGGCTCTCATATCACATAGAGATTTCATGGTTGCCAAACCAATTTAGAAAGAGGAGACGAAACAAAGTATCACCCTTCCCACCCCCACCCCCCAGATGAAGCTTGGGATGGGGTGAAACCCATGAGGAAATAACTTAGTCCCTCTTCCCTTAAGCTGTGGCTGTTGCTCTTGGCTAGACCTGGCAATGGTTCTTCATCATTGTTTCAAACAGTTCCAAAAGAGAAATAATGGGCTTTTGGAGTGTTGTCAATGGCTTGAGGGGAAAACGCCTGCTGTGAGAGAGTCTGGGCCTGCTTCATTCATTTTTTTTTTTTTTTTTTTTTTTTTTTCAGTTGGCACCTTTCCTTTTGTTTTTTAAAGTACAGCAATAATATTCCATGATGAGAACTGATCTTAGATTAGTTTGTACATTTCAAAGTCTCTCATACACTGCACAGAATGTGTTAATCTGCTCAAATCCATAAGCATCTAACTTCAACCTGAGGAGATTGAGATTAAAATAACTCATTTATGTGCACGTCTCCAATGGAAGAGACATTATTAAATTGCTATCAAATGTAAAGATCTTGACCTTTGGATCACAATTTTATGTTATAACTTGGCTTGATTTGGGTTTATTTCCTACTCTGCAGGAGATCCTTTTGATCGTGGCTCCAGTGTCGAAGAAAGAAACCCAGCAGACACTGAGCCTGAGGAAACTATGACAGATGTGAAGTTGAAGACAACATAGAGTATGACCCAGAGGTATTACTGTAGAAGGATGCCATAAAAATAGGAAAGACACAAACTCCAAGTAACAGCATAGTCGCAACACAGGCTTATTAGAAAAATGTGCCTGTGGTGACATTTCAGCAAAATTATGTGTTCAGTTTTGTCAGGAAAAAGATTAAAGTGAATCTGGCCACATTTTATTACATCGTGCATATCACAGTGATTCATAAATGAAATGCCCGGAAAGAGGCGCTGGAAAGTGCAGTGAATTGTATGATTGGGGACATGTTTGGATTTTTGCTAAATTTAGGTAGAGACACATTTTACACTGAGCATACTGTATGTTGCATAGTTTTGAAAGTATTAGAATAACGTCAAAGAATATTAAAAGAAAATAAAACAGTAATATAACATTTCTTCAAACCCGGGCTCCCTGTCTGGTGAAGGAACACATTCTATGGCCTCCTTTACCAGCAGGGAGTTTACTTCCTGTTCCAAAACCGACCCTGCTCTGGGTCGACTGCAATCCATGCCACCCCGCTGAATTTTGGTGGGCGGAAATCGAACTGCAGTCTGTAACCCTTCTGTCTCGTACACAGGACCCAAGGAGAAATATTCTGTAGATTTTTCCATGCTTTGAAATATTCTACTAAGGGAACCAGCTGGTTTCGGTGTCATATCATACACCATGTGTCGTATTGTGTTTACTGCTGAGAGGCCCGGGAGAAGATAGAAAAGCTTAGTACAACATAGGCAGTCGTTTAAGTCCAAGGTGGTTTTATTTTTACCAGCTGTTTCCAATAGTGCCACACTTGAAATCCACAATAACCTCATTAAACAATATTTTACAAAACAAAATACTCAGAAATAAACTTTACATGACATAATAAAAAATAAAAAATAAAAACATGCTGAGAGCAGCAGAACTAGGTTTTCGGCTGGTTTTGGGTATTGTTCGAAATTCGTTCCCGACCGCCTTAAGCGGCTCTCTGGCAGGATTCGGTCGAAAACAATTCTCGTAGTGTGGACGCGAGCGCTGCCTGGCCGCAAGCCTGTGGGGCAGACAGTGCAGCGTGCGTTTGCTGGAAACCTATATGTCCCAAAGCGCACTTGACGCCGGGATACAGACATCGATCTCCTGTGGGCTCCACGGAAGCGGCGACCTTGATTGCTCCGCTGCAGGTTGGGCAGCCCAAACAGGTCCTACAGTCGCTAGGACCTCTTTCCCGGAGCTTTCTTAGCCTGCAGGACGGCCCTCAGGTCGCCCTGCTTCTCAGAAGGCTTCGGTTGAGAGTGCCGTCTATGCCCCCAAGCTCCTTACGCTCTCTTTCTGTGTCTGCCTGTAGGCTGAGGAGCTGGTGGATGACTGTGGCTGCCCACTGGGGGCAAGCTTCTTCGACTTTGAGCGGAGAGGGAGATATTGCTATAGCTTCAGACTGTTTCTTTGCCTCCTGAAACCTGACACGGACGTTGCCGAACAGGCTAGAAGGCGAAATTGAGGTATCAAGGAGGAAAGCCCTGTCTAGAGACAACCTCAACCAGCTCCTCATAAAAATCCCAAAATCCCCACCTTTGATGCTGAGCACATACACTTCCTCGGAAGCAGACAGCTCAAGCATCGGGTTCTCCACTCTTGAGGAAGAAGCTGCTGGGTTGGCTTCCGCACGAGGCGGGGGAACATCAGAACTGGCAGAGGAATCCTGAGAAAGTAACATCATCACTGAAGATGGCCAGGCGGGAGCGCAGCACTCGGTTTGGAAGTGCATCACAATCCGCACAAGCAGCCCCATCAAGAGCTCCCAAACAGTGTACACAACTGGTGTTTGTAGGTACAACACCTCTTGTAGGTAGGCTTGCAATTGTAGGTTTGCAATGTTTTATATATATATATATATATATATATATATATATAGTGGACAGACAACACCAAATATGACAAACAGTGACAGAGAGTGCTTGCTGAAAAACAGAAAAAAATATGTGAAAATATAGTAAAGTAACTGAAGTCACTGATTGCTGTGCAACAAGCTGCATATACTGCATCTGAATAAACAATAGTTTTTGGCATTTTTGGGAACAGGCTGATATTCTTTCAGTCCCTTGGTATTGGCGCCTCCAGGGAATTTTTAAGGGGGAGGCCAGAGGGGGACAGTAAAAATCCAAGGGTGACACATACAAATAATGTTTAATGAAATTTTGTTCACACAAAGTTGGAGTAACAGAGAGTTCTGTAGAAGCCTGTTGAGACTAAAGCTACAAAATTCATCTATTTTAAAAGGGAAAAAGCATGGTGAAATATATACATGCTTACTTGTGTTTTGTCCATTTCAAGTTCAAATCAGTCCTCACACGAACACTGCAGTACAATTAAAGTGGTGCTAAAGCATGCATACATGAGCAAATTTACACGAAATATAAGCAATGAGCAAACATGAAACAAATTTACATGAGCAAATTTAGTGCAAATAGCCACTGCCTTAAATAAAAGGGGTGTTTTTTTAATTAGTAAGCTATAAAATACATTCATTTTTATGTAATGTTTATTATCAACCTGATGGTTCAGCACTTTGTTTAAACTGTTACTATGCATCTTGGTATCAAACAGAACCTGAGGTTAAACTACATCCAGTATGCAGCAGAAGATCAAACATGATCCTAATCTGCCATTTATGTGCTCAGTGCAGCACTTTAAATGTGCCTGGAGCTTGATGGAGCTGATCTGAGCTGGTGTGACCCATCCTCCATGTCCATGAGATCTCACAAGCCACATCATTCCTGCATGAGGTGGCAGGGAGGGAAGGTTGGCTGCCCCCAGCGTGAGATCCATGCTGCCACCCAGCGGGACAGCTGACAGGCCGGTAATTTCCTCTGACAGGTGACTGAGTGCAGGATCTGGACCGTGGTTGATTCCGACTTGAAATGAGTTGAGTGACTTTGCACAAAGGCTGCATTTATTTGATCAAAAACACAGTAAAACTGTAACATTGTGCAATATTGTTAAAAATTTCTTAATATCAGAAATGTTAAAAACAGTTAACTGCATTGTTTTCTTTTTCTTTTCTTGTGTGTGTGTGTGTGTGTGTGTGTGTGTGTGTGTGTGTGTGTGGAAACCATGATTTGTTTTTCTTTTCCAGGATTCACTGAAGAATATAAAGTTCAATGAACAGTATTTATTTGAAACAGAAATATATTTAATAATAATGACGATGTTTTACTGTAAATTTTTATGAATTAAATGTATCCTGGCTGAATTTTTGTGGGGTAGTACAACATCAGCTCAACTGTTTGCAACATTGAGTATAATAATACTCTGTTTCTTCAGCATCAAATCAGCATATTAGAATGATTTCTGAAGGATCATGTGACACTGAAGTAATGATGCTGAAAATTCAGCTTTGCCATCACAGGAATAAATACACTTTTAAAATAAATTTATATGGAAAAACTTATTTAAATTGTAATAATATTTCACAATATTACTGTATTTTGAATGAATCTTAATTATGCCAAACCTTTGACTGGTAGAATATATAAAAAGTAAAAAACATCAGAAGTGTTATTATGGTTTTGTTTCGTTTTCTCCAATGACAAACGCTATGTTCAGGAGAAATACTACAAATATTATTAAAGGGGTGGTATAATGCCCTTTTCACATGTCCCCAGAGTGTGTATGTGAAGTTTTAGCTCAAAATACCCCACAGATATTTTTATATAGCATTTTAAAGTTGTCACTTTTTGAGGGTGAGCAAAAACTCACAGTTTTTGTGTCTGTCCCTTTAAATGCAAATAAGCTGCTGCTCCCAGCACAGGGGGCGGAGCTTCAAGAGCTCATGTTCCTTTAAAAGCAAATATCCCTTTGCTTTGAACTTTGAGCGTTGTAACTTTGCAGAATTGTTTATGCTCAAACAGCAACATTACACACTAACTAAATTAAAAAAAGGGAAAACATAATCAGCCACCCCTTTAAAATGAGAAAATTTTCTGTAACACTTTACAATAAGGTTTTTTATTTGTTTTACTACATAAGTTAACATGAGCTAACAATGAACACTACTTCTACAGCATTTATTAATCTTTGTTAATGTTTATCTCAACATATACAAATATAAATATATTTTTTACGATAAAAAGTTGTATCTCTTAACATTGCACTCATGAACATTTGTATAAACTAACATTAACAAAGGTTAACAAATGCTGTAAGATATTGCTCATTGTTGGTTCATGTTAGATAACGCATTAACAAACAACCTTATTGTAAAGTCTTACCAGGATTTATTGGCTTTTCTTCACTGTAATCACAATACGTGACTTGCATGATGCTTTAATCTAGAAACTACAGTGAAGGTTAGTAAGAAACCGTTGCTATAGCTGCAGGGTCAGAGATCAAGAACGGTGTTAACTGTGATGAAGCACTCTACAGGATTTGATGACAGACAATCCAACACCTTTATTGGACAGGTAGATAGAAAAGAGATGACTTGGGCTTGAAGGTCGAAGCAAGTTGAACAAAAGCAGATCGTTTTTGGCCAACGATTATAACATGCACTGTTAATAATGAAAAGTTCATTCATGTATTATTAATATTTTAATAAAACTGTCAGTCGATTAAAATATTTATTCACAATAGGTGTGTTTATTTATTTAGTCTAGGTTTGAACACAGTATGTGGATAAATTAAATTTACTAGTAAGAAGTACATTAATGCTATTTACCCATCTCACTTACACTAAAACACAGATTCTATATTGCTCAAAATGCACACTTAACTCGATGGAAATATGAAATAATGAAGTGATAATTCCTCTACACTTTATAGACTTCAATAATGTGTAATATGCTTGTGTGCACTTCTATTTATATTTATACAGTATGAATGATAGGCCATATTTGTTGGGCTTTGATTATAATTACAGCTTAAGCGATTATTTATTTGAATACCATATTATATGTTCCTTCTGGCTGACAGATGTCATTGAAATAGGTGTCCTGATAAATCACACTCATCTTTGTGACAGCCACAAAGATGTAAGTTCTGTACACAGCAAAGAAGAGTCAGGGCAGTGCATGCTTTTTATCAGACATTCTCTCTGGCTTTCAATTGTTTTGCATGTTTTGAATGTTCTGCCATCAGGTTTACTGACATGTTTTTGCAGGGTGAGATTTGAAGAGTGTAGAATACACTGTGCAGTTACTCACATACTCACGCTTTAACACAGTCCTCATTTTAATAAATAGATTTAAATACATCTAACACGGATGGATGCCTGTCGCGATAATATAAAACTCTCCTAATATTAGAGTAAAAATGACAGAAAAATAACTATGATTAACGGTAACTATGAGTGAAACGTCACTTCATCATTGTGTATCAGACATTAACACCTTGTGGGACAAAGGTGAATTGCACTTAGTAATCAAAGATTAAATTATTGTTGTGCATAAAAATATACTTACACTGTAACACCTCGTGTCGTTAGCAACCATATACCATTTTTTACCAAAAAAATTATGTGAAAACAGGCATTCTTTTATATCTTTTATTTTTTGTTTTATTGTTTATAATTGATTGAGGAATACTAAAAAGGTTGATGCCTAACTTAAAAAAATAAAAAGAAAAGAAAAGAATGAGGAGGAGGGTGAATGACGTCCTGGGTCACCAAAGACCTAAACTCTTTCCCTGCCATTGACGGAAATTTCAGTAATTTCACAATGCTTCCCAGCCAGTGACTGAAATGTCCATCTTTCCATGTTATGAGGTAGGGGGGCGCTATTTTGCATCTTCTGAAAGAGTACTGAATCTCTAAATCAAAACCACAGGTGAAGAAGAAGCAGAAACAAGCGATAGCATACATTATGTAAGCAGATGCATATGTAAAATACCGCAATGATCAACATTGAACAGCATAAATCAAAACTGCCTATAATGTTACTGAATGAAATGTCGACCCAGGACGAGCTAAAGGACTGTGAAGCTTTAGGGGTGTTGATGGACTCGATCTACTCCATCTATGTTTTGATCAAGCGTGCCGCACAAGCCCTGAAAAGTGAAGCCAAAACGTCTCGATCGCCCCCCCGGTGACTGGTCCTAGTATAGGTCATAAGCCCCGCCTCCCTGTGTTATTCAACGGGACGTGAGACCAACTAAACAATTAAATTACACTTCAAATATCTTTTTTTCCAAATGTGGTTTCCCTAATTGGTAACACTTTATAATAACTGCACACTATTAATCATTAGTTAAGCATTAGTTAACAGTTCATTCATCATTTATAAAGCATTAATAGACATCAATTAGCAGTTTATAAATACGGCTATAAATTCTTTAATCTTGATTTATAAGCATATCTATAATGTGTTAAATAATTGTATTTTCATAATTTATTAATGATCACTTTATCATTTTTAAATTAAGTATTGCATTATTTACAAACTGGTTATTTAGGTGTTGTCATTGATTAATAAGATCACTTAGAAAGTGTAAGTAAATGTAGTAAATCCAGGTAGTTATAAAGCATTTATTAATGATCAGTACACTATGTGTGTGAGCTCATCTAAAGTGAGGACTAGTTATGCTTTGTAAAGCGTTTACAAAGGAGATTTAAAGGCTCACTGATCTTCTAAACAGAAAAAGGAAAGAAACACAACACAGTGATACAGAACATAAAAATATTTAACAGCCTTTAAATCTCCTTTGTAAATGCTTTACAAATCATAAATAGTCCTCACTTTAGATGAGCTCACAAAAATAGTTAACTGACCACTACTAAATGCTTTATAACTACCTGAATTAACCATGAATTACAGTAGAAATACATGTTAATAAAGCATTTATTAACACACTAAGTAACTAGTACTCTATGTCTGAATAATAAGATGTATGAATGTACATTTAAATAGTTTATTAATCATTTACTTACACTTTCCAATTGATCTTATGAACCACTGACAAAACCTAAATAACTGGTTTGTAAATAATGCAATACTTCATTTAGAAATGATAAATTGATCATTAATAAAGTATGAAAATACAATTATTAAACACGTTATAGATATGCTTTTAAATCAAGAATACAGCATTTATAACTGTATTTATAAACTGCTTATTAATGTCTATTAATGCTTTATAAATGATGAATTAACTGTTTACTAATGATTAACAGTGTGCAGTTATTATAAAGTGTTACCCTTTAATTTGCTGTCGTTTTTCTCACGCTGATGTAAGTTCAAGTGTCTGTTTTAAAAATAAGTTGTTTTTTAGTTAGTTACGTGATGCGGTGGTGTAACGTCATGATTGACAGCTGTGATTGACAGGTTCTCTGAGTGAAGTAGTCACTGAAGCACCAACTGACATTTTTTTCGGGATCTTCGGAGGACTGAGGAGATTGTATTTACTTTATTTTAACAAGCCTCTTGTCGTACTGCAATCAATTTTTTTCAAAAGTGCACTCAGGGAGAGTGCATTCTGCGAGAGTGAGGGCGGAGCGTTCATTTCGCGGTTTTACTTCCTGCTCACTACTGCGCAGGTCTGGTCCCGAGATCGCTACTGTGCAGACTCAAGTTCCAAGTTGTCAGCGCCATATCGGGACACTGGCGGCTTCAGTTCTCACCAATGGAAGAGAGCGAAGGGGCGTCGTCCATCTTTTTTTACAGTCTATGGTTTTGATCATCATTCTGAATCCGATCCAGATGTAGTCTTTGACAAAAACATGATTTTCTCAGCTGTCAAAATGTGCTTTTTTTTATGAAACTTACCCACATTCAAGTGTTGATAAAAAAAAGGAATGCATGTGTTGTTGTTTAAAAGCAAAGGGTCTTTTCTTTCTTTCTTCTGCATATTCAAATATTCATACAACAATATTCTGGGGGCCACAACATTTTTGTGAACATGATCAAAAATGCAGATGGTGACAGGCAACTTTTTTTATAAAAAAACTTTTTTTTACTTTTATAAAAGTTAACTTAACTCTTTCCACACAGAATTTTGTGTTTTTAAGTGTTACCAAGGGGTCCATAATGTCCTGTAAATTACACAACTTAGTGCTGCCCTCTTCTAAAATAAATGCACTACCCGTAGCATATATTGACGTCTAAACAGATAAACTAAACACAATATATCCCATGTTTTACAACAAAATATCTTTCAAGTTTGAATCGATAAACAGCAGGTGCAGGTAAAAGCTTGTCCAGTAAGACCTCACAACAAGACACAGAAATGTTTTACCACCCGTCAAAACAGTCTGGGACCATCAACAGCATGTGTCCAAAACCCCAGTGTTATGTCAGCTTAACTTGGACAGTGCTGTTCTCTGAAACTGAAATGTCCTGCTGGTGTGTGGGAAGGATGTTTGCTGGGGAAATCTTTGTGTACAAAGCTAATGTTTATCTTTGACATTGGGGTAAAGTTTTGGGGCTTTAAAGACAGCTGACAGCAGTGGGTGGGTAGTCGCTTTTCTTCGCTGACACCCCGTCAGGCTTAAAAGCTAGACAAGAAAAACAATAAAGCTAAAGAGACAAGAAAGATACCAGCATGAACTATCGAGTTTTGTCAATGTGAATTTGGAGATTGTCTCTTGTTTTTTTTTGTTTTGTTTTTTTCTTCAAACTAAAATATATATATCTACGGCTATATGTGTTTTTATTATTATTTCTTATACAAAATGCATTTATTTGTTTGATTAGTGATAAAATGTGGAAAAAAACAAATCTTAAAAATGTATTCCTTAAGTATTAGGGCAGTCGATAGTACCTTATATTTTCACACTGAATCTCCAACTTAACATAACATAACATGCATGTTGTGTTTTTGGTTCTTTCATGTTTGCCCGTGTGCCCAGTCATTTGACCCAGTTTCCCAGTGTGTCTGAGTGTTGTATTCAGTTCACCTGTTGTCTAATTAATTATCTTATTAGTCCCTTAGTCTAGTATTTTGTAATGACTGAGGCCACATTTACACATAGCCGGGTATTTAGAGAAACGAATATTTCTCCCCCTCCGTTTTCAAAAAGAACATCGTGCACACAACATCGTTTTCAAAAGAAGTTGTCGTTTACATCAACCCGCATAAATACAATGGGCGGCAGTGTAGGGAGAAGGATAAAGCCATGCAAGCCAATCAGAATCCTCAAAATCGACAACAACGAATAGCACGAGCGACTTCCTGTTCCTTTCAAAACAACAGACATGGCGCGAGGTTCGTTCGTGTGGACAGACAGCGAAGCAAATGCAAACAGGCCAAAAGCGTTTGCACAAAAGAAAAAATGAGTACCACTTTAACAGCATCCATGATCAAATAGTAGCCAAACAAACTCTAAACATAGGGCGCTCACATGACGTAAGCATTTTCTGGCGCATAATGTGACGTTTGAGAACCTAAAACCCCGTTTCTCCCAGTTGACACGGCAACACATAACCGGCGTTTTCAGAAATCTCCACTTTGGCCGGAGTTTTTAGAAATAATCGTTTTCTGGGATAAAAACGGCGTTTTCGTGTAAATGACAGGCCAAAACGCAGGGAAATATCTGCGTTTTCCCATCGTGTAAACGGGGCCTGAGACAAATCGGACACAAGTAATTGTTATGTTTAACAAATAATCTTTAAAAACCTCACCGACCACAAATTTAAGGTGTCTGTGACAACCCCCAAAGTAATATAACCAGGCCTCTGGTTGCCATGATTTAATGACTTAAAAGAATACAGAGCTCATTTGAAGTCATTTGAATCAGGCCATAGGAAAGACCCATAGCCCTCAAAATAGACTTTCCTGCATTCATTTATAGACAAACAGATCTAAAAATGAACATTCATTCCAGGACATTGTGTGTAGGCCTATGTGTTATTACTGTCATGTATAGTGTATCTTGCATTGTATTTTGGTTTATGCATGCCCTATGAGAGAACTACTAGTTAATGTAACCCTGCCTGTAGCATGTCTCCTATCGAATTAATACTCATTTAACAACTGAAACTTTAATGGACATCACCTCCTCATAGAATGCAGTGTGTGTTTGTAATATTAATCTGAGTATAAATGGATACAAGCGGCCAGGCCCACATCTAACCACACTTGAGACAAAGAGCCATAATTCCTCCCAACAGAGGAATTTTCCCACTTGGAAATTCCACCTTTATAAGATATTCCTGCTTATAAGAATTTTGACCAAATTTGGACCAACTCTCTTCACAAATCTGTTTAAGCTAATCAATATTTCTGGGTTGTCTTGTTAGCACAGCCCTCAATAGGCTAGGCCATGGCATCTCAGTTGACTCAAGGTCAGGAATCCTGAGGATTCCTGCATTCTAAGCATTTACATAAAGCCATTAAGCGTATGGAAAGTGATATCAACATTATAAACGCTCAGTTGGTTGACTTTCATTACAGTCTGTGTTGGTGTAAATCAACTAGAAACAAGTCGATTCCATTATTCCACTTGATTTCCATTGTGCTAACTGAGACTCTTCCACCCTGTCACCCAAAAAGCACTATTATTACCATACACAAACCAAATTAACTGGTTGTTATGGAGCGGCAAAAATGTGCATCTACATAAACATAGTTATGGATTCAACAATACTTTTCTTTGAAGCAGTGGATTTCTTTTTTTTTCTGACAAAGAACTACTGTCATCATTATTACAGTTATATGATTACTACAACATTATATCTGTTATAGGATGGATGGATGTTCTAAATGGCGTGGCATGTGCCACATTACACAGCATTTTAACTCAGTCTGGACAAATTACTTGTCACTGGAAACTTAGCACTATCATTGAGACCCTAATTTGCAAACTCTCCTCACTGGGACTGAGCACTGACCCTGTGCAGCTGGATCCGTGACTTCTTGACTGACGGATTATAGTTAAAATCCATGACCAGACTTCACACTCTGGCACCCTGAGCTCTAGCGCCCTGCAGAGACATGTCCTCAGTGCTCTTCTGGCTTACAACATCTTCTGTCTCCAGGCTCCCAAGTAACATCATCGAAATTCACTGACGACATCACAGCAGTAGGGCTCAAACAGCGATTTGATAGAATGCAGAGAAGTAGTTCCATTTTTTTTAATGGAATATTGCATTAAATGCTTTGCAGTATTCATGTGCCCTGTAATTTTTTATAAAAATAAGTACCCCTACCTTTTGGAACATCACAGCATTAGCAAACCACAAGGATCCAACAATCAATTCCCCTAGAACAAAGTCCTACCCTACATTCCCACCCTTGTTCGAGAATCGTATCAAGGAAAGAAAAGACTATCGCAACTTCCATATCATGCTGACTGTAATAGCACCGGGAATTATCAATATTTGTATAACTCTGCTTGTCCTTATTTTGAGCGTTCCAGACAGACAATCTATGCATTAGTGGTGCAGTTTTCTCACTGCTAGTTACATTGATACGTCAGCAGAGGGGACGTGATACTGTCTCTTCATGAGTGAGTCATTCAGTCATTGATTCAACTGATTCGTTAAAAAATGCTGATTTGTTTAGAAACGAAAAAAACGCGTTTTATATGAGTGCTTCATTGAATAATTAATTCAAATGATTTGTTCGAAAACACTGAGTAATTTAAAGTAGACATGTGTTTCTCTGAATTACAGCAGTTCAGCATTCGATGGCTTTGTTAGAAGCAATTTTCTTTGGAAGAACTTGAAGGCAAAGTAAGTGTCAACTCTAAAATGATGTACTGTTGAATGGAAGTCTGCTTATTTGTTACTCAAATAAAACATACCACGCAGGCGATAGTAGTTCAAACGTGACATTTTCAAATTAGCAGTGGAGCCACATTAAAGAAATACAGTAGCCATCACATATGAATGTATAAAAAGTACACAATCTTGATTCATAAATGGTATAGCCTATACATTAAATCATTAATATAATGTGGTTATGTATTAGGTATGACTGGGAAAAAGTTGTTTCCTCAGATATAACCATAATTATGTATGTCCTAAGCCAGAGCTCTCACTTAGCTCCAGTTTTGAAGTCAGCAGCCAGACATAATAAAACAATGAGCACCTGCCTTGAAAATTATTGCATTCCCACACCTGAGGCAGATTTTTCTTTTGTGATACGAGGAATGACTTAAGCCTGTGTAGCACACAGCTCGGTACTAGATCCTACAAAATCAAAACCATGGACCAGAAACAGAAGACCTGGATCGACTCAGATGATAGTAAAAATTAATAAAATAAATGAACCACTCAGACTGCTGGAATGTAGCTAATTAATAGGTAAGTGTATTTCTTTTCTCTTTGTTTGTTGTCTTGCATATGTTGTATTTTTCGAAATTGGCAGAATAAAAAAAAAAAAAAAATTAAAACCAAATGGATAACAGTAGCACACAATATTTGAAATAAATGATAAACACAGAAACAGTCAACAATTCCAAATGTTAGTTTCTGAAATTTGACCTCAGTGTCTCAATTTCAAGTTCAATGTCTCAATTTCAAATTCCAAAAAAAAATAGGAATGTTCATCAAAAATGAATTAATGAGTTCCCTTTCGTAGTCACTCCGAGTTACGTCGGATGACGACGAATGGGGTTTCGCTTAGAAAGCCTGTCATCTTCGAGTATATAAAACGAGCCAATGGCAATGAAATGCCATGGGTCTGCAGAATTTGCATAGCGTAAGTCCGCCCCATGTCGTGGGTATATAAGGAAGTACGCTGGCAACATGCAGATATGTTTTCGCTTCGGAGCCAAGAGTTTTCTTCACTCCTACAAGCCATTATGTATCATCTTCACTCTACGAGACGAGCGGCTCTTCAGTGTGTTGGTGTGACGGCGTGTTCCAGCGAGATCGCATTGCCTGCTGCTGATCTGTGCAGTGATCTGCCGACAGTGTGTGTGTTTCTCCCTGGGCGCTTCAGCACTCTGCTGAGCTTTTCCTCTCTCTAAAAGAGCTGCACGCGGCACGTCTTTTTCAAGACGGCTCGCCAGTGTATTTACTGGATGTGGGCGCGTGATTCATCTGCCTAACGGGCGCTGTTTCACGTGTTGGGCTTATTCACGCTCGGCAGCCCTCGTGGATGAGTCATGTTTTCTTTGCGGGAACGTGACCATCGCGATGTTTATAGATCGAGACTCAATGATCTCCGTGTGGGTAGAGTCCCCTCTGCCACACCCCAATCTATCTCTTCCTCGAGAGGGGATACTTTGGCTGGTGGCC
Source organism: Scardinius erythrophthalmus (assembly GCF_964197995.2). Lineage (NCBI taxonomy): Eukaryota > Metazoa > Chordata > Actinopteri > Cypriniformes > Leuciscidae > Scardinius > Scardinius erythrophthalmus. The sequence goes on from NC_138231.1 coordinate 28,123,396, forward strand.
AGGGTGATCTGAGGGTTACAGTGTGGCATAATACCGACGAGCATTCCTCGGGCCACGCCCCCCTCCACATCGCAAACCGTGGGGCTTCCGTGTGTGCCTGGTTCCTCTCGGGGACCCAGTGTTTTCATTCGGGGCTCCAGCAGGTGGTGTCATGTCACTCACAGCATCACAAGGCGGGCTGGATTCCTCTGGAAATGAGGATTTGACTGCGTTGCCTCCCTCTGGAGTGTCAGCGTTAGTCGGGTCAGATCCAGAGCTGATGGCCATGCTTTCCCGGGCAGCTGAAAGCATCGGTTGGAGTGGCATCGCCCTCCCCCCGAGCGCTGTAAGCTTACGATTGGTTCCTGGGTGCGTGTTGCTCCCAGCACTCGCTCCCAGTGCCTTTCTCCCGGACGTGCATCAGTCCCCGTGACTTATCGCACCCCGCAGGTGTCCTCCGCCTTCGCTGCACTCGATCGCATGGCGATCGTGGGCTGTATGTTCTCTGTCGCTATCGTGGCACAGGCATGCAGTGCTGTGTGTCGCCTTCGCCTTCGAGGCAGTGCTGACTCGGGAGTTCTGTCAGACCAGGCCGCCGTGGAACGCTGGTCCTTCCCTGGCCAACACTGACAGAATGCGGAAACTCGACCACGCCCCCACGCAGGGACGCTATGCCTCCCATGTCTGGGCTGGTCGATCCGCCACGCACACTACTGACCTCGCTCTACGGGCGACATCGGTACCTGCGTGATCCTGGGGCCAGGTGATGTCCACAGCTGTGGTCCAGGAATGGGTTCAACCAGGTTGATGTGAGGGGGTCTGAGAATTCATTTTCTCAGCTCCCCCATGTCCCAGGCTGGGCTCCTCGGCGGTGTGGTTGAGGACTGTACCCTACAGTCTTTGACCCCTCCAGAAGCGGACTGAGGCCTTCTGCACCGACGGTCATCTGTCCGTGCGGTCTCCTTAGTCTGCTCGCCGCGGCCGCCTCCCTGCGGCCCCTCCCCCTCGAGCCTTCACTGGCTCCGAGCAGGAAAGGGTTGCAGGAGGGTGGCACCGCCCGTCTCCGCCCCTTAGCCGGCCAAACGCCAGGCTAAGCAGCATTCTCGAGACGGGTGGCTTGCTCGGCGGAGTGGTTGAGGACTGCGCCCAACAGTCTTCGACCCTCCCCTGAAGTGGACTGAGGCCTTCTGCACTAATGGTCATCCTTCCATGCGGTCTCCTTAGTCTGCTTCCCGCCGAGGCCGCCTCCCTGCGGCTCCTCCCCTCGAGCCTTCACCGGCCCCGGGCTGGAGGGGGATGCAGGACGCCGGCACTGCCCATCTCCGCCCCTTAGCTGGCCAAACACCAGGCTAAGCAGCACTTTCGAGACGGGCAGCTTGGAGTTAGGGCTCAGTTCTTCTCAGGAGTTGGTAGCAGGGCCACTCCGTCCCCCGGTGGAGGGCCGGGGGAGAATCTCTTGTTTAAAGAACTGATGCCCCTTCCTCCGAGCCCCAAGAGGCTGTGGATGACAGTGCGCGCCGCTCACAAGCCTCGCCACTCTCGTCCCCCTCTGTCGCCAGACCCCTGCCAGAGCACGCCCCCGTGGGACGCTGGTCCTCCCCTGGCCTCCTCTGGCAGGGCGCGGCTAATGACCGTGCCCCCACACCGGGCAGCTATGCCACCCACGTCCGGGCTGGTCATTCCGCTTCGCTGCACCACCAGTGTACGTCTGGCTCGCTTGACCCCGCTGGTACAGCATTTGGGAGCTTTCCCAGACTGTCCCGTTGGGTCGCGAGATCATCAGGCTCGGCTACGCGATTCAGTTCGCGCGGTCTCCTTCTCGCTTCAGGGGAGTCCGCTTCACTATGGTCGGTGGCAATGCCCCTGTCATGAGAGCGGAGGTCGCCACCCTACTGGCGAAGGGTGCGATCGAGATTGTCCCTCCAGCCGAAATGAAGTCCGGCTTCTACAGCCCCTACTTCATTGTACCGAAGGCAGCGATCGACCTGAAGGACGCCTACTTCCATGTCACCATTCTTCCTCGACACAGACCGTTCCTACGGTTTGCTTTCGAGGGGCAGGCATACCAGTACGCAGTTCTCCCTTTCGGGCTAGCTCTGTCTCCTCGTGTCTTCACGAAGGTTGTCAAGGCAGCCCTTGTTCCTCTTCGGGAACACGGGGTTCGCATCCTGAACTATCTCGACGACTGGCTGATCCTAGCTCACTCTCGAGACCAGGTTTGCGAACACAGGGACCTTAGTGCTCCGGCACCTAGCTCGTCTGGACCTTTGGGTCAACTGGGAGAAGAGCAAACTTTGCCCCGTGCAGAGGATCTCTTTTCTCGGTATGGAATTCGACTTGACCGCCATGTGAGCGCAGCTTACGAGCGCGCAGTCACTGCTGACTTGCCTTCATCAGTTCGAGGGCAAGAGTGCGGTTCCACTGAAACTATTTCAGAGGCTCCTGGGGCATATGGCATCCGCAGTCACGCCGCTCGGATTGCTTCATATGAGACCGCTTCAGCTTGGCTTCATGATCGAGTCCCGAGGTGGGCATGGCATCATGGCACGCTCCGAGTTCCAGTGACTCCGACCTGCCGTCAGACCTTCACCCCATGGTCGAACCTCGGTTTTCTTCGGGCCGGAGTCCTTTTGGAACGAGTTTCCAGGCATGTTGTTGTATCAACAGATGCCTCCACCACGGGTTGGGGCGCCATGTGCAATGGACATGCTGCTGCGGGCACCTGGACAGGACCCCAGCGCCTTTGGCATGTCAATTGCCTCGAGTTGTTGGCTGTACGTCTTGCCCTGCACCGCTTCCGTGCGTTGCTCAGGGGTCAACACGTACTAGTCCGATCAGACAATACCGCGACTGTAGCGTACATCAACCGCCAAGGTGGTCTGCGCTCCCGCCGTATGTCACAACTCGCCCGCCACCTCCTCATATGGAGTCAGAAGCATCTGAGGTTGCTTCGAGCCATTTATATCCCGGGAGACCTGAACCAGGCGGCCGACGAGCTGTCTCGGCTTCGGCCTCTCGCTGGAGAATGGAGACTCCATCCCCAGACGGTTCAGCTGATTTGGGATCAGTTCGGGGACGCACAGGTAGACCTGTTTGCCTCCCACGACTCGTCCCATTGTGACCTGTTTTATTCCCTGACCGAGGGCACGCTCGGCACGGATGCACTGGCGCACAGCTGGCCACGGGGCCTCCTCAAGTATGCGTTTCCCCCAGTGAGCCTTCTTGCGCAGACTTTGCACAAGATCAGGGAGGACGAGGAGCAGGTGATTTTGGTTGCCCCGTATTGGCCAACCGCACCTGGTTCCCAGAACTTATACTCCTTGCGACAGCACCTCCCTGGCCAATCCCTCTGAGGAAAGACCTTCTTTCTCAGGGACGGGGCACCTTGTGGCACCCTCGTCCCGATCTTGGAACCTCCACGTGTGGCTCCTGGACGGGACGAGGTAGGTTTGAGCACCCTACCACCAGCGGTGGTGGCTACCATCACTTCCGCTAGTGCATCGTCCACGAGACATGCCTATGCGTTGAAGTGGAACCTCTTCGTCAGCTGGTGTTCTTCTAATCATCTAGAACCCACGAAATGCCCGATCAGTGTCGTGCTTTCCTTCCTGCAAGAAGGGTTGGAGCGAAGGCTGTCTCCCTCCACCCTCAAAGTGTATGTTGCCGCCATTGCCGCACATCACGACGCAGTTGATGGTAAGTCTCTGGGAAGACACGACCCAGCCATGGCACTGCTCTGTCCAGTACACGCACTCAGTGCCTACGTCGACAGAACGCAGTGTTTCAGGACCTCAGACCAGCTCTTTGTCTGTCATGGTGGGAAGCTGAAGGGAAAGGCTCTCTCCAAGCAAAGGTTGTCTCATTGGATAGTGGACGCCATTGCTTTGGCATACCAGCAGCAAGGTCGACCATGCCCCCTTGGTGTGACGGCCCACTCCACTCGGAGTGTGGCATCCTCTTGGGCTCTAGCGCATGGCGCCTTGCTAACAGACATCTGCAGAGCTGCAGGCTGGGCGACACCTAACACATTCACGAGATTCTACAATCTCCGAGTGGAGCCAGTTTCTTCTCATGTACTCGCTTCAACTAGCCGGTACTTGATTCTGCTCAGGTGTCTTCGCTTGCTCGCCATTCCTCTCCACGGACGGGATACTTGCGACATTCTCCTCAGGTGAGCCTAATAAGCCCTGAGTCTCCTCCAGCACTGACGACGTCAACGCCAGAGTTATGCCACCGGCAGCTTTCGCGCTTGTCTAGGTGCCTCCATGTGCATAGTTCCTCCTCTGGGTGGGTGACCCCCACATGTGTATTCCACTGTAAACCTCTCTGAGCATGTGTCTTTCCCTTGGCAAGCCCCTTTGCCACCCCTGGGGTTGAAATATTCCACCTGCGGCTGGACACCCCAGTGTTACTCCATATGCAGCCCCCCGGGGTCATATGTGTATTCCAAGTCCCCCCCTTCGGGCTGGGCTTAATTGCATATTTCCACTGAGATATGCTTCCCAGTGTACTTTGGTATTCCTGTGTTAAGTAGGACTCCTTCGTCCGTGCTAGTCTCACGACAGGGAGCTCAGACTCACGCAGGGCACTGGAAGACAGTCGAGAGGTGGCGTGATTAGACTGGGAACTCCATTCGTCGTCATCCGACGTAACTCGGAGTGACTACGAAAGGGAACGTCTCAGTTACGTATGTAACCCTCGTTCCCTGAGTAGGGAACGGAGACGTTACGTCTCCCTGCCACTTCTGCTGTACCGCTGGAACGCCGGAGTTCAGTCTCGGCTCCTCAGCGAAGACATATCTGCATGTTGCCAGTGTACTTCCTTATATACCCACAACGTGGGGCGGACTTACGCTATGCAAATTCCGCAGACCCATGGCATTTCATTGCCATTGGCTCGTTTTATATACTCGAAGATGACAGGCTTTCTAAGCGAAACCCCATTCGTCGTCATCCGACGTAACGTCTCCGTTCCCTACTCAGAGAACGAGGGTTACATACATAACCGAGACGTTCAGTCCATGAAGAGAAAAGGGAACTTTGTCCTCAGGGAAATCCATGAGAAACGTAAAAAAAAACGTAATGTGTGCAGTTCTGTCCTACCCAATCAGAAAACTCTTTCTCACAACTCTTTTACTCTGTTTCCAGGTACGAAAATATGGGGTGGCTCGCCAGTCCAAACCAGGGACAAGAATCCACAGCCAGGACAGAAGTCAGGATCACAGCATCAATTCAGAAACTCACAAAAGAGAGAAATAAAACAAGAAAAAAAAAAAAAAAAAAAACCCGGCCTTGCAAAAATAAAGCCGAAACAATCATCAGTTAAACTCATTCAAATTAAGTTTCAAATTACTAAAATGTCTGTTTCAATTATTTGGATACAGGAAACAAATACATGCTAGTCACCATGTGCTTGATTAACACACTAGAGTCTATATAAAGAGCTACAGTAACAAAGCTAGCACCGTATGGCACACACTTTACAATAGAGAAAAATATAATCTCAACAAAAAGTATGTCTTTCAAACATTTAAACAAAACTATATGCACTCACATATTATATCAGAAACAAAGCATTTCCAAACTATTTTTACATCACTCATTTTTCAAATGTATTTTACACATTAAGATTACAAAAACAGTATCCACATTCCCAAAAAACATTTCTTATAAAGAAATTGGTACTCACCAAGAAGAAATATAAATCAGAGAACAAAAAAAAAAAAAAAAAATAGTTTCAAGGAAAAAAAGATTGCAAGATTGATCCTATCACGTTAGTGTTATCTTTTCGTCGCAATCAGGTTCACAACGAACTTCTCAAAGCTTAAAGGGGTCATAATGTCATTTTTGCACAAGCTAATATGATTCTTTAGGGTCTAAATTAAAAGTTTGTAATATACTTTCATTAAAAATTCTCATTAGTATTGTAAGAAAACACAAATTTTACCTGGTCAAAAACAGCTCTGTTTTCAGCACGCCGTTTGAGTGCATGTGTCTTTAAATGATAATGAGCTTTGCTCACCCCGCCCCACTGTTCTGTGCGTACACCGTTTGTAACACAATTTAACACAATAACCATAAAACGTTGTTTATTATAAACATGGGATTATGAATTATATTGAGAACGTCATACATAGAAAACATGCCATAATGTACCCCGAGTGTAAAAATAGCCGCATTCATCGTGAAGCGTCCAGCAAGCGATTTGCAAAGATTAATATAAAAATTAAAATAAAGGTTAATAAAATGTTACACTCACTCACTTCTTCTGGAGGTGCAGCAGGAACACGAATAGTTGGTACTTTTTTCAGGAGCAGCTTCTTAGCAAAACCAGCTTTATACTGACCTTCGTTTGTAAGCAGTCTGGTGAAATGATTCACGCAAACATGAAAGCATTGACGTTGATCGCGGGGAATTCCCTTCGAAAACAAACTCAGCCACTGCGTCTTCAGCTGTACGGATTTAGGAACATCAACATGACTGCTGTGTTCGTTATTACCATTACACCCAAGAACACCACAATCGCTTAGACGCCATTCTACTCAGTGCTCCAGCTATCAGCAATGAACGCGCCGGTTGGCGCGGGCTATGATTGACAGCTCGCTCACGAGGGCGCGAGGGCGGGTCTGTGTTGAAACGCTGCTGTCAATCAACCATCGTGGGAGGGGCGTTGATTTTGTGACGTCACAAAATCGAACAGCTTGATTCAGGAGAGGGGGAAACATATAAGAAGATTAAAAAAAAAAAAACACTGGATGGATTTTTATCATTTTATGAAGGTTGTGTACAGGCACTGCCAACACACATTTCAGTACAATCAACTTGTAAAAATGCATTGTACCATTATATGACCCCTTTAAACATGAATCCACTTCTCTGTTTTTAATGATCTATTGCTGGATTATTAATCATTTAATCTGCTATCACTGTCGTGTCATTCGGTATCTCTTGTGTCGTTCGCAATCTCTCTCACTCGCTCTCATTTCTGCTTGTACGCGATGATCTTCTGGAAACTTTCCAACAGGGGCGGCGCTTCTTTTTCTTCTTCTTTCAATTTTTATGGCGGTTGGCAACTAACTTTAATAGTGCATTACCGCCACCTGCTGGACTGGTGTGTGGTACTGGATTCTAACCTTTCTAATTCTAAAAAAATAAATTAAATTAAAAAAATAATTATAATATATATATATATATATATATATATATATATATATATATATATATATATATATATATATATATATATATATATATAACATCACCTAAATTATTTTAATTAGTCCTGTATTCCTCAGGAAACTAAATAAATATTTAAAACATATTTCACATGAGCTTCTTTGTAGGATTTCTTCTAAGTTTAATCTTAACTGTTTTCTTTGTAATTGTGAACTTAATCTTTGTCTTTCTTCCTGATATTTAGGACATTGAAGTATAACATGCTCTACAGACTCTGGACATTCACATAATTCACAATTGCCATCAGCATGTTTCTTTATTATTACCAATGTCTTATTTAATCTTGCGTGCCATACCTCATTCTTGACAACACATCCTCCTCCTTGCTTCTGTTCATATTTCTACCCTTTCCCACTTTATTCTGGATATTATAGAACTGTCTTCCAGTCTGCCCATTGTCCCATAATGTTTGCCATTTGCCCTTAACAATGTTTTTAACCATACTCTTAATTTCTGCTTTGCTATAATTAACCTCAATATTTACATTGGAATTTCCAGCTGCTTTCTTAGCACATTTATCTGCCAACTCATTTCCTACGACTCCTATATGAGCTGGTACCCATATAAAAGTTATCTCAGTTCCAGATTGTATTAGATTATTTGCAACTTGTATTATTTAAATTACAATATTCTGTCTTAATTTTGACTGAAATGTTTTGATGCTGATCAAAGCTGAGCTTGAATCTGAAGCAATTACTGCCTTTCTTGGCCTTTTGACTTCCACCCATAGCAAAGCTAGCCACAAAGCGACCAACTCCGCTGTATGAACTAACAAATCATCACTACTTCTTTTCCCTACTTGGGATGACATATGCTACCCCCATTCTTTTATCAATCTGTTTAGATGCATCTGTATATATAATTAAATCCTCTCTATACCTCTCCATTAAATATCTCTGCACCCAATACTTGTCCATACCATTTCCTTGCTTTTCTTCTAACAACCCCAAATCAATATCCATTTCTTTATATTCCCATTGTGGAGCAACTGGGAAAGGTACAGTAATACTTACTTTAAGATCATTGAAATGGAAGCTTTAGCTAAGTTCTGCCAGGAAGACTCAATCACTACGTCATTATTACCTTCATCTCTATCCAATCACGTCTTTATACTTTCTGTATAAAAGATGGTACTTACTCATGTTTGAGTTCGCAGATGCCGACGCGAGATCAACCTCCAAGCTCCCCACCACCACCAGGATGGTCCTGTCTATACCTTCTAGGGGGTCGGCTGCGCCCCTGCCTTCGTCTTCAGGCAGGAGATGCAGATCCGCTACCCTCGGATTACGAACTATGGACGGGGCCTACGCCAAAGAACTTTACAATGCTTGCTGGGCTGCCAATAAAAATATGCTTGTTACATCACTTTATCTTCCGAGTCTTTCTGGTAGAACCCCATTTCATTTACCTTATCATTGATCACCCAACCAAAACTTCTGACTTGATCATTTCCACACTCTTGGCATTGCTTCAAAACTGATTGACTCATATGATTTCCATTATGACCCCTCAAGTTTGCCCAATACACAATGGCCAGCTGATCTCTTCTAAGGTGGAGAGGCATTTCTCCCATCTCCACCTGGATAGCTGTCAGTTTTGACAGCACCACAACACAATCTTAACGCTTGATTTTGTATCACATCCAACTTACTCAACCACGTTTTGGCTGCTGACCCATATATTATGCTTCCATAATCTAATACTGACCTGATCAAACCTGTGTAAATTGTTCTCATTGCAGATCTACTTGCTCCTCACTCAACTCCACATAGACACCTCATTACATTTATAGTTTTCTTGCATTTATCAATTATTTTTTTGTATATGCACTGCCCATGTTAATCTTTGATCAAACCATATGCCCAGGTATTTGAAGGTGTCAACCCTTTCCAATTCATTAGCTGACAATATTATTTTTTTATCATCAGTTATTTTCTTTTTTGAGAAAAACATTGTTTTAGTTTTATCAATTGAGATCCTAAAACCCCATCTAATGGACCACTTATCCACTACATCCACTGCTTGCTGTATCTTATTCACTACAAAATCAACATTTCTCCCTCTTTTCCATAATGTACCATCATCTGCAAACAATGCCACATCCACAAAATTCTCCACTTCCTTAAAAATATGATTTATCATAATGGAAAACAATAAAGGGCTGATAATACTCCCTTGTGGAATACCATTTTCTACCTGATGCCGCTCACGTATCACCCCTTTTATCTTCACTAATATTCAGGGGCGGAGCTAACCTTTCACCTCACCAATAAGGATTCAGTTCAACTTCTATGTTTTGGATTGTTTATAATAAAATAAATAAATTGTACTTCATGTTCTTCTTTTCTTACTATTTGTTTTATAGTGAAATAAATAAAAGAATACTAATTATTAATATTAGTGACCCGAGTTAATGACCTGGGTTACACCTGAAAAAGGTGGAATTTTCCCAGAGGTGCATATATTTTTAAACATCAGAATCTTGGTAGGGTAAGCAGCTTCTTTTAGTGTTTAATATCTCTCTCTCTCACACACTTTTCCCTGTTCCATAGATGTCAGATATATTTATGGTGCATGCTAAAAATAGAACACTATAGTGCGAATATACACATTTCCTGTATAATTCCCATCTCTCTTTTTTAATGTAAAGTTAGAAAATATACAAAACATATATGCTACAAGTACTTGGCTCTCAGAGGAACAGTAAAAGTTTTAAAATAAATGAAATGACCCAAGATGGTGTTTTGAGTCAATGTCAGCCCGTTGGGGAGCTGTAATGAGCAAGATGAGTGTGTTGGCCTCCAAGACTGCAGGCACTGGGCAAAGGTCTTCACTTCACTAGATTTTTCACTATGATAGATGTGACCAGAAGCAACCAGTCTGCCCTTAGGTTTCACCACAGCTGTTCCTCAATTATTTCAATTCAACAGCTTCCTTCCTTGTCATCATTAAGCACGGGGAGAAGATTTTCTGCATCTTCTGGACAAAAGGACAGTGGGGATAATTATTTTCATTTAGTTATGCAGGTGTTCTTTCAGTATGGGCATCTGTTTAAAACTGTACAGTGCATTTTAATTTTTCTTATCAAATGTAATATCACTTTAAATAGATTCAATTATAATTAATCTGAAATATGTATTATTTTAAATATGTATTATAAGTGGTGTTATTATTAATTTGTATTATTTGTTATCACAGTTATTATTTGCAAATATTTCTGCTTTATAGAATCAAGTAAAATCATAAATTCATCTGTGTTTCTAATGTGATACTTCTAACAGTCTACCATAACAAACTGCTTGTAATTATTGCTTTATTCTTACAAAGATCCTCCATCTCCTGTAAATGTCAAGTTTGAGCAGTATACGTTTCATTAGGTCAAAGTTACAAAACGTATCATTTGGAGGAGAACGAAAACAGAGATTGTTTGCAGGACTATTCAACAGACATGTAGAACAGAATTGTTCTGATGACTGTAGACCAAACCGTTAAATTTAGTAAATTCTTTGACTTTAACCCTCCTATTACCTTTGGGGTCAATTTGACCCCATTCAGTGTTTAACGTCTCAAAATACATACTTTAAAAAAAATTTTTTGCTTCATATTTAAAGACTTTTCCTAATTTAATGGGGACAACTGTAAACATAAAATTAACATGATGATAGGTTTTCAATGTTCTGTACGTACTTTTGTAGCATCGGTGTTCTTTGGGGTCAATTTGACCCCAGGCTCATTTTGCTGTATAAAACATATAAGAAATATCAATTTTTTTGTTGTTCACACATTGGTGATTAGGCACAAATCCCACATTTATTCTGAATGATATTGAGGTCATTATAAGTTGAGATTTTATGATCTTCAAAAACCTATCCTCTGCTTTAGGCCCCTAACCTGACATTACCATATAAGCCTACCTGAAGTATTGCGAGAACCACTGATAGTTCACACGATATAGTGGAGGGGGGAATCATAATTCTCACAAGAAATTAGATATTTCCAGTGCCAATTATATATTTCCAGGGAAGGGAAAACATAATTCTTGCAAGAACTTTGATATTTTGTTCCGTGGGGGAGGGGAAAACATAATATAGGGGAGGAGCAAATATATGAAAGCTTCCACAGAAGCCTTATAAACCACTTCTCTTTGTGCTTTGTGAGCTCTCTCTTTATGCTCTTTCTCAATTGAAAATTACCTCTTAGCAAAGTTTTTTGGGTTTTTTTTTGGGTTCTAAACGGACCTGTTCGCCAGCAAGACACCAGTCGACCCGCCCGAAATGCAGGACGACGCCATACCAGCCATCCCGTCAGTGTTGACCAGTGAGGTCAGGCATGCGATCCAGAACATCCAGAAAGACCGGCGCCAGGGCTGGACGAAATCGAGGCCGAGCTGCTCAAAGAGGGTGGACCGATGCTTTGGGCAGCATTGGCCAGCCGTTTCAGCCGCTACATGGCGCAGAGAAGAACACCAGATCAATGGAAGACGGCCAAGACAGTGCTGTTGTACAAGAAGGGTGACCGCGAACAGCTGAGGAATTATCGGCCAATCTGGCTCCTGCCGACCGTGTACAAGGTTTTCACCAAGGTGCTGTATAACCGACTAGCCAGGCAGTTGGACGAACAACAGCCACCCGAACAGGCCGGCTTCCGGTCTGGCTACAGCACAATGGACCACATCCACGTGCTGAACCAACTGCTCGAATGCTGCCGGAAGTACAAGATGCCCTTGGTACTGGCCTTCATAGACTACGAGAAAGCCTTTGACAGCATAGAGATCAATGCCGTACTGCTCGCCCTACAACAACTGGGCATCTCCTACGAGTACGTGGACCTTTTGCAGGAGCTGAACAGCGGATGCGCCACCAACATCACCCTGTTCGACCGGACACTTCCCACTTGAATGACAGGGTACAGCTGTGGCCAAATTTGAAATTTTTGCTGCTTCAGTTGTTATGATGTTGATTCACATTTTTCTAGATTATTGTGCAGAGTGATCAGTGGCATTTTACATAATTTCAAAAAGCTTTATCACAAAACCCCAAATTTCACTGTTTTTGTCCTTGGCACCAAATTACCAGCTAACATCATTTTACTAATCATATCGTCAGCACATGATTGCTATAAGGAAGGAAGAAGTGCTTCCAATCATTGTGTTCTTCTGTTAGCAATGGTTTCCTCCAAAGAAAGATGGAGGATCATCTTTGCATCAAAATGGCCTCCATTTACCAGATCATCAAGAGCTTCAAGAATAGAGGTTCGGCTGCAGTGAAGAAGGCTTTAGGATGTCCCAGAGTGTCCAGCAAGTACCAGGAACTTCTCCTCCTGAGGAATCAGCTAGGGAATCATGTCACCACCAGTGCATAACTGCTCAATATTGGCAGCAGGTGGGTGTGAGAGCATCTGCCCACACAGCGAGGCCAAGACTTTTGAACAACGACCTGGTGTCAAGAAGGGCAGCAAAGAAGCCACTTCTCACCAATAAAAACATCAAATATTGGCTGAAATTCTGCAGGAAGTACAAGAATTGGGCAGCAGAAGACTGGTGCAAAGTTAATGTATCTGATTAGAACATCTGGAAAATCGATTGTCTAGAGAAGAAAAGGTGAATGCTACCATGAGTCCTGTGTCGTGCCAACAGTGAGGCATCCTGAGACTATCAATGGGAGTGTCATATTGACCCCAAACCTATCCTTGATAAAATATATTGTATAATATAATAAATAAATAGCTATTAAAACACCAAAAATATATAATTTTTGAATTTTAGATAAATCAGTGACATTTTATAGTGATTTGCTAATTTGTCCATAGTCGTGCAATAGGTATTCTGGATGTATAAGGGGTGGGGGTGGGGGTGGGGGGTTGGTGGTGTTTTGTTTAAAGGGCTATTTAAGTAGTCAACAAAGAAACATAAAGTACCTGACTTAAACCTTTGGGGAAAAAATCAAATTGTGGGGGTTTAAATTCGTGGGGTCAAATTGACCCCAGTGGGTAAAAGATGTTGGTAGATTTGAGGGTAACAGGAGGGTTAAGTACTAGACATCCATAAGGAGTGAAAACACTTGCTCACATGAATCAAGCTGACAGAGCTGCACAATTGCCAATACATTTATTGGGACTGTGAATCGATTAAACTTTTTCATGATAAGTCACATTAGATACAGTTGATCATGATGAATTGCATGCATAATATTTAAATGTGTAATCACAAATATATTTATACTGTACAGTGAATCCCCTAAATAAATGTAGAATCAGTATACCTAACTGATATGAATCTACTTATTTTAAGATAAATTGACTACTTGTATAGCCGTTTAAGATTATATTTTCTGTTACTTAAAGGCAGGGTAGGGAGGATTTTTCTAAAAAAAACTTTTTCCCAAATTTGTTTAAACTGTCTTTATATACCAATACATAATTAAAATGTAAGTACTCTGAAAAAGAGAGTATAAAAATCGAGTGTCTCGATACACGTTTTCCCATTACCATCTGCCATCACACTGTGATGAAGGTGAATTTCGTGTAAGATTCATAACATATAAGGTGTTTTGCATGTAAGAGCTTCCACGATGAAAGCACTGTTGGCTCTGATGAGGACTACACTCCGGAGACTAGTACCTTTCTACCTTACTAGTTCCTTTTTTTTGCCTTGTTTGCCTTCGCTGAATGTATATGCAGGTACTGGGAATTTTGACTGCTCTTTCTCTGCCATAATTATGATTCTTCCTAGCTTCCGTGCCTCTCTCCGTGCCTCTTCCCCTCCTCGAGTCAAACGGGTGTGCGCATGTGGGCAGCTCCTGTAGCAGCAGGGGTGGTAGCCATGGTAGCGAGGGAGAGTGACAGTCGCCCAGCCAATCATTTCATGTGTTCCAAATGGAAATAGCCCTGAGAGGACTAGAGACACTCGATTTTTATACTCTCTTTTTCAGAGTACTTACATTTTAATTATGTATTGGTATATAAAGACAGTTTAAAAAAATCCTGCCTACCCTGCCTTTAATAAATAAGTCACATTTAATCATCTCAGTATTTTCTGTAAAACACACAACATCATGCCCTAAATAATACGAATTTAGAGACATTAGCCAGTCGCTCAAAATCAACTAAATATTGTATTATTGCGAACCTGCATCATTTTGCAATTTTAACTCATAATTGGTCGTAAAAATGCGATTAGAGTTTACTTCATACTGAATGATTTTCACAAGCCTAAAGATGTTGCGCACTTGATGTTGTCACTGGACTGTGTGAAACAGGTGCGATCCAAAAAATGCCATGATTTTAATATTCATAAATAAGGATTCATACACTTTTGTACGTCTGTAAAGTTGTTAATGCATAAATTAAGTTTTAGTGCTGTCAGTATGCCAATATTGTACGTTTCAGTCAATGGAAACATAAGTAAATGTACGTGTGGTAGAACCACACTTGTCGTAAAAATGCATACAAATATACTCTTGAGATCACATAGAAATCGATCATGTTTTATTCTGTTGTACTTCATTTAGCTTTTTTAATGCAAGAACAGCTACTTCCACATTTTGTGCCTCCAGTTTGTTTTTTAAATTGTGATTATGTAAATCTGAACATATACGGTATATTAATCTAAATAGTATATATTTAAGTAAAGCAAATATTTGTAAAAGACAGTTCTGCTAAAATGAAGGACAAATCAAATCCAGTTTGTCACTAGTAATATTTGTATTGTTTAGAGAATCATTAATGAGGAAATCACCAGCATCCTCTAAACTCAGACTGTGACTGTGAGTGAAACGCAGAGATGATCGGTAAGGGGGTTTGGGTCTCCGACCAGTGATGAGAAGGGAATTGAGGATTATTGGAGTATAATGTGGAGAGATTGAGCAGCTGAAGAAGTGTGACTCTGCCCGGGGCTGCTTTACTTCATTAGCCTCCCAAAGACACACAAACCCTCTCTGGGATCCTTCAGAGAGGAAACCCACATAACCGGCTTCCCAGTGTGGCTCATTACAGGAGACCAAGATCACTGTCTGTCACTACAGGCGTTCCCTGCTTCCAGATCAGCTCGACGAATGCTCAGCAGCACAGACTCATAATAACACTGGCGTGAGATCAATGCCTAAGGAAAAAGAGTGCATCTGTTCATACACTAATCCACCTGTATACGATACTCTTCTAGTTTGTCAACACTTCTGCAGTTTCTTTCCTGTGAAATCAATGTCTTATTCATAGTCTGGTGGGTAGAGCAAGACAGTCGAAGGGATTTGGGTTTGAAATACTCCATATTACGATATAGTAACTCTCTTTTTCTGTATAATATTCAGCTGTTTTTAATAAGCCATTCATATATATATATATATATATATATATATTTGTGTATCTGTGTGTGTTTTCATGTCTCTGTCCTTGCAATGTATTATACATTCAAGACACTGTTATTGTTAACTAAAATTAAGACTTACAATTTGTTTTTGTAAATTGACACAAAGCTGGAATAAAATTAAATATTAAATGAAAAACAAACGAAAAAGCAGAAAACCTGCTTTGGCAACTAAACAAAATAAAGTTTATATACAAAAATTTCTCAAACTAAATCTGAAAAAAATTTAATAATAATAATAATTAAAGCTAAAATGTAAAATCTAATAAAAATGACTTAAGCACACAACAAAAATACTAAAAACTAAAATCAAAACTGAAAATATAAATATAAAAGCTCATTCAAAATAATAATTACTACTACAATAGTATATAAACAATGTAAAATAACATTGATTCATAAAAATTTGAGTAGTCTGTATTAGGTAGTATTCTCTACTGAAAACTCTAATATGTATTATGATCATTGCTCTACAAATTGTTTAAAGGGGGGGTGAAATGCTCATTTTCACTCAATCTCCTGTTAATCTTGAGTACCTATAGAGTAATATTGCATCCTTCATATCTCCAAAAAGTCTTTTGTTTTATTATATTTTTAATTGAAAGATAGGCTGTACCGAGTCTTTCCGGAAAAAAACGAGCGGCTGGGGGCGGGCCGTGTGGGCGAAGCTTAGCTGTGCTTACCTGCCTAGATAACAACACACAGAGACATTTGTTCAACAGTTTTACTCACCGTTCCAACGCACGACCACGAACCTTTATCATTGTGACTGCTCGATCCTTAAGCATTAGACGATCTGCAAATCCGTCGATCTGGGCTTTGTTTATAAAACAATCATCGTCGAAATGCAGGGAACAAAGAGTCTTGCACAACCTCGGTTGATGCTCAGGAAAACAAACTCCATCCACGGGTTCCTTAACGCTGGGTTCTTTGGGAATCTGTGCAGGGTTGTCTTGCCCTGGCAACCAAAAACACACTTCTTTGGTGACATTGACTTCCCAAAAGCCGGGCAGGGCGCTTTGATGGCGAACTGCTTTCACTCTCTTGCTCTGGTCTACGGTTGCGCGCGCGTGCGCGATCTTACCGGAGAAGTGCCCTTAGAACCCATATAAGGAAATTCCGCTCTATCTTACGTAAGACAGAGCCATACTCGAAAAAAAACTTTCCGAAACTTGTGACAAACCGGAAGGAGTATTTTTGGAACAAAAATACTCCTTCAAACGTACAACTTAGTTTTTGAAACTTTGTCCATGTTTAGCATGGGAATCCAACTCTTTACCAGTGTAAAAAACTCAGTATGCATGAAATAGCATTTCACCCCCCCTTTAAGGTTTTTGCTTCTAATATTAACAGTGTATAAAAATATCAACAGTAAGTACATAATCCTTATATAATATTTTAATAATTTGCTTTGGCTCTTGTCTTGTCTTGTAAATGTCTTTACTATTTTAACTACATAGGTCTTTATACTGTACATGGACACATAGCTGCTTTTATATTGTAGGAGACAGGTCTCTCAGAAGGGGATAATCATATTTGCCTCCTTGGTATCAACAAGTTTGAAAATCCCTGGCAAAGGAATTCACCCTCCTTACCCAACCTGCCAGTGAGATGAATGGGAATAAATCATCTCTTATGCCTATTTGAGTCAGGAACCCGGCTGCAAGGCGGCGATCGAATGAACGGAGGGCGGTGCTGAAAAATGGGGAAGCAGACTCCATCACAATAATTCCAACAGGACAGGATCCATTACTACATGAGCTGTCTCACCTGAGCTCCTATAGTTTCACTGTGAAAAACACAAGCATATCTAAACACAAGATACATGAAGGAAGAAGAAGTTTAAGGCATAGAAAAAGCAGGGTCTAGAATCCAATAACCTAACAACCTGGCAATTCCATCTGGTCAAGGCACCAAGGGAAGCTTACAAGATATCGGCAAGCTTGTACTCTTGGAGGAAAGATGCTGTGAGATCCCAGGAAGGGATTTTAACTCCACATTATAGACACCATCGCTTTTTTCAATTATGCAGGAAATGCAAATAATTGAAAATTGTTTCCTTTAAACTATTAGTAATTGATGGATCTCATGCACAGGTTTATTAGTTTTATTTCTCTGTAGATGCATTACAAGAAGAGTAAAGTAATGAGCATTGTACTTTGAAAAGGTGACTCACGGCCTGCATGGAAACCCCTAAGTGGTTTGATTTAAGAGTATCCCTGAGGGGGGAAAAATCCAGGCAAGGGATTTCTTTAAGACCGTGAGAAACTAGAACTCATACAAACACAAAGGAAAAACAGAACATACTGTACATGTGAATATTGGGAGGTGCTGGCCCAAAAAACTTTGAGAACCACTGCCTAGTTTAAGGGCTTTGTTGCAACCAGACACAGGTATTATGCTGTATACTTGCAAAAGAACAGCGTTCCTTTTTACATTCAGAAATAAACTTTGAGTATGTACCAGGTGAGCTACCGAGCAGGTTTACTTTTTTAGAAAAGCCATACATACTGTACCTCACTGCTTATGTGATGCAAACTTCAAAGTGTATTCGTTTACAAATCGTACACTATGATAAAAGCATATTGAACTCATAACATGGTATTGTGCAAGGAACTGAGCGTAAATAAGTCTTTATTAATCTGTAATTTGTTTGAAAAGGAATAAAAGTTGTTGAGCATATATGAGCCAATGTTATTGAAAAAAGTGGAGAACAACATTCTAAGGATAAAGCATCACCATATGCAACCTTACCTTGAATACAGTTTTAAGCGCACTACTTTTGATGATTTCCAGTGCATTATAATTAGTGCTGCAGGCTGCATCTCCCGTTCTGGTGAGGTGTTTTGCTGAGGTGACTCCCTGTGGCTCCAGGGAACCTGCAGTTCTTATTCAAGTAAACCAGTGCTGTCCTATGAGGTAGATTTTCTATTTTCTGCTTCAATGAACTGGTGGGCACAAATAATCCAAACACCATCATTTAGTCAGGCAGACATTTATCTATTATTTATTTTCATTCTCTCACCCGTAACGTCAATGAAGTTTAATTCTCTTGGTCAGAGAATAATGCACCAATGTGAGCGTGGTGAAATGCGATGTCTGTGTTTCTGAATTTCTGTTATTTTGCCTTTACGATTGGTTCAATTAACTATTTTACATTCAAATTAAATCCCTCTGTTGGGGGGGTTCATTTAAGATGCACGTTTGGTTTTGTATTTCTTTTCCTGTCAGTCGATTGAACCCTGTAAGACTTCGGGTGCCTCCAGGCTTGAAGTGAAAGCACTTTGCTACAGTGGTGGAGTTCATCATTTTTTAAACAGTATAACACATCACATACTTAGTCACAATAATCACAAGTTACACATTTGAGTTACTTTAAACGTTAATTTTAAAGAGACTTATTGGTAAAAAGAGCAAAACAACAAAACAGACCAGTTAAGAGCATGAGCATCAGAGTAATATTTATTTATTTAAGACAGTATCACGCAGATGTATGCCAGTGAATCTGTCTAATAACTCACAGATGGAACAGATGGGAAGTATGGAATGGACTGTAAAACTTAAAAAAAGAAAATCTTTACAGAACAAAGAGGACAGGAGCTTATAGTGATGGACACAAATCCTGACTCTCAGTAACTAACTGCTCATATTTCTACTGCTTAAACCGAGGAACTTTAAATTCTCACCCTTGTTTTTTCTGCTTTGTGATTGATGAGTCAGTGCCCATGAATCGCATAGCTATACTGGAGATCCAGATAACAAATAATTTCTGTAATATATAACAGACATCTCTTTCTTAGATATTTAATTTAATTTTATACTATTAGATATTTTGGCAAAGTTTTTTTTTATTTATTTATTTATTTATTTTTTATTGTCAAGTCAAGTCAAGTCATCTTCATTTATATAGCGCTTTTAACAATGTAGATTGTCTCAAAGCAGCTTTACAGAGATAAGCGTATAATTTAAGTTAACAGAGATTGTTTCGGCTTTACAGCAGAGTTAAGTTATTTCCATCTAAAGTTAGTTTTAATTGATTTGGTTCCGTCGCAATGATCATTTGTTATTAAATTAGGGGCCGCTAAGACGACACCATTCTCTCTACACAGACTTTAAACGCGAACCTGTGAGAAACGCTGATGGCGGTCACATGCGCATTTAGAATGGGTTCTATAGTTATGTGCGTTAGAATATACGCAGGTTTGGAATTCCCTACAAGCCAAGCCTAAACAAAATACTTGTCTTTCCTTATAAATTTTGATAAGGAATTTTATTTTATTTGTTGCTTTGGGGTAGGACCGCGAGACGAATTTTCCCGACAACGCCTTATCTGTAGAGTGGTAGTGGGATCCTCCATAGGGAGAGACTAGTTGGCACTTCAGCACTGTGTTGTCATCGGTCCAGGTGAAGGTCCTTCGTCAGATCTGGATACGGCCTGGATCCGGCAGGCTGCAGGAAAAACCTTGGGATAAACACAGACACTAAAATTAGCGTAGATGCCATTCTTCTCATGATGTAACGAGTACATCAGGATTTTTGGGAAGTGTTCCCGGTTCCGGCTGACCTAATCTATGCAGCATAACATTAAATTATAGAAGTCTATAATGTATTATGTGAAAGCTAGGTCAAAGAGATGTGTCTTTAATCTGGCTTTGAACTGACAGAGTGTGTCTGCTTCCCGGACAATGGTAGGAAGACTGTTCCAGAGTTTTGGTGCTAAATAGGAAAAGGATCTACCGCCAGCAGTGGATTTTGATATTCTAGGTATAATCAACTGGCCGGAATTTTGAGATCGTAATAGACGTGACGGACTATAATGCGTTAAGAGCTCGCTCAAGTACTGCGGAGCTAAACCATTCAGTGCTTTGTAAGTAATCAGCAATATTTTAAAATTTATGCGATGTTTAATAGGGAGCCAGTGCAGTTTTGACAGAACTGGGCTAATATGGTCATACTTCCTGGTTCTGGTAAGAACTCGAGCTGCTGCGTTTTGGACCAGCTGTAGTTTGTTTATTAAACGTGCAGGGCAACCACCCAGTAGAGCATTACAATAATCTTGCCTTGAGGTCATGAACGCATGAACTAATTGTTCCGCATTTGTCAATGAGAGCATATGACGTAATTTAGATATATTTTTAAGATGGAAAAATGCAGTTTTACAGATACTAGACACATGACTTTCAAATGAAAGATTGGTATCAAAGAGCACACCCAGGTTCCTAACCGACGACGAAGACTTAACAGAGCAGCCATCAAGTGTTAGACAGTATTCTAGGTTATTACGTGAGGAAGTTTTTTGTCCAATAATTAGAAACTCTGTTTTTTCAGAATTTAGAAGTAGGAAATTACAAGTCATCCAATTTTTTATATCCGCTATGCATTCCGTTAATTTTGTGAATTGATAAGTTTCGTTAGGTTTTGAAGAAATATAGAGCTGAGTATCGTCAGCATAACAGTGAAAGCTAATTCCATGTTTCCTAATGATATCTCCTAAGGGTAGCATGTACAGAGTGAACAGCAGCGGTCCTAGTACTGAGCCTTGTGGTACGCCATACTGAACTTGTGATCGATGAGACATCTCATCATTTACTGCTACAAACTGATAACGGTCAGATAAGTATGATTTAAACCATGCTAGTGCATTTCCCGTAATGCCAACATAATGTTCTAATCTATTTAAAAGAACGTTGTGGTCGATGGTGTCAAATGCAGCGCTAAGATCGAGTAACACTAATAGAGAGATACAACCACGATCGGATGATAAGAGCAAATCATTTGTGACTCTAACGAGAGCTGTTTCGGTACTATGGTACGGTCTAAATCCGGACTGGAAATCCTCGCAGATATCATTTCTTTCAAGAAAGGAACACAGTTGTGAGGATACTGCCTTTTCTAATATCTTTGACAGAAAAGGTAGATTCGAGATCGGCCTGTAATTGACTAATTCTGAAGGATCAAGTTGCGTTTTTTTAACAAGCGGTTTAATCAAAGCCAGCTTAAAGTTTTTTGGTACGTATCCTAGAGACAAAGACGAATTAATGATATTAAGAAGAGGATCTATGACCTCTGGAAGTATTTCTTTCAGTAGCTTAGTCGGTATAGGGTCTAACATACATGTTGTAGATTTAGATGATTTAATGAGTTTAGTAAATTCTTCGTCTCCTATAGCAACGAATGAATCAAATTTTTCCTCAGGGAGACTACAATGCACTGCCTGATGCGATACTGTAGTAGACGGTTGCATAGTTATAATTTTGTCCCTGATATTATCAATCTTATAAGTGAAGAAGTTCATAAAGTCATTACTGCTGTGTTGCTTGGAAACTTCGGTGCTTGAAGCTTTATTTTTCGTTAGTTTAGCCACCGTTTCAAATAAATACCTAGGATTATGTTTATTTTCTTCTAATAGGGTTGAAAAATAAGCAGATCTAGCAGCTTTTAAAGCCTCTCTGTAAGTAATTGAGCTCTCTTTCCATGAAATGCGAAATACCTCTAGTTTTGTTTTCTTCCAGTTGCGCTCCATTTTTCTGGCTGCTCTCTTAAGGGCCCGAGTGTGCTCGTTGTACCACGGCGTTGGACTATTTTCTTTAATCTTCTTTAAGCGCAACGGAGCAACTGTGTCTAAAGTGCTGGAAAAGAGAGAGTTAAACGTTTCTGTTGTAATATCTAGTTCTTCTAAGCTATCTGAGATGCTGAGATGATGAAACTGATTAGGAAGATTATTAATAAAGCAATCTTTAGTAGCAGAAGTGATAGGTCTCACATATTTGAAACACGGAGTCGGCTTTGCAGCCTTGGCTAAATGCAAATTACACGAGACTAGATAATGATCTGAGATGTCATCGCTCTGCTGCAGAATTTCAACGGCATCCACATCTATTCCGTGTGATAATATTAGATCTAGAGTATGATTACGACGATGAGTAGGTCCTGACACGTGTTGTCTAACTCCAATTGAATTTACAATGTCTTTAAATGCCAATCCCAATGCATCTTTTTCATTATCGATGTGTATATTAAAATCACCCACAATTAGTACTTTATCTGCAGTCAATATTAATTCTGATAGAAAGTCCGCAAATTCTTTGATAAAGTCTGTATGGTGCCCTGGTGGCCTGTATACAGTAGCCAGCACAAATCTCAAACGTGATTTATCGTTTACACTATATATTTTTACATTAAGCACCAATGCTTCAAAAGAATTATATTTAAAACTTGATTTCTTAGTGGTTTTGAAACTATTACTATAGATTACAGCAACACCACCCCCTTTGCGTTTCAGACGAGGCTCATGTTTATAACAGTAATCTTGCGGGGTTGATTCATTTAAAGTAATGTAATCGTTTGGTTTTAGGCAGGTTTCTGTCAAACACAGCACATCTAGGTTATTATCTGAAATCATATCATTAACAATGAGTGCTTTTGAAGTAAGCGATCGAATATTCAGCAACCCAAGCTTTAGCATTTGCTCATCTGTATTATAGCTGTTTTTTATTTGTTGAAAATCAATTAAATTTTTAACCTTAGTTGGGTTTAAACGTTTTTTGGATTTCCAAATTCGGGGAACAGACACAGTCTCTATATGATGATAGCTAGGTGAAAGAGGCTCTATGTGATGGGATTTATCTGACCTTGGTGACGCGAGGCCGCTAGCAGACAGTCGGTTAAGCCAGTCTGTCTGCTACCTGACCTGAGCCCCAGATTGTCATGTTTGAGCTCTAAGACTATGAGCCATATTACTAGAGAGAAGAGCAGCACCATCCCAGGAGGGATGAATACCATCTCTTTTCAACAGGTCAGGTTTGCCCCAAAAACTTTTCCAATTGTCTATGAATTCTATATTATTAAGCGGACACCACTTAGAAAGCCAACCGTTAAGCGAACACAATCTACTAACTATCTCATCACTCCTGCGAACAGGAAGGGGGCCAGAGCAAATTACAGTCCTTGACATCGTACTTGCAAGTTCACACACCTCTTTAATATTAATTTTGGTGATCTCCGACTGGCAGAGTCGAACATCATTAGTGCCGACATGAATAATGATCTTAGAGAATTTACGATTAGCATTAGCCAGCACTTTTAAATTTGCTTTGATGTCAGGCGCTCTGGCTCCCGGCAAACATGTGACTATGGTGGCTGGTGTCTCTATTTTCACGTTCCGTGTAATAGAATCGCCAATAACTAGGGCACAATCATTCTCAGTGGGTGTTTCACTGAGCGGGGCAAATCGATTTGTTATGGTAATCGGAACGGAAGAGTGGTTTTTAGATCCGCGACTAGAGCGATCCCTCACTGTCACCCATTTGCCCGGCTGCACGGGCTCTACTTCAGCCAGAACCGACTCATGTAAAGTGTGCACTATTCTATGCGCATCCAAAACATCTAAAGCACTAGCACTCTTACTATCCTCAATTAAAGTTTGGATGCGTGTTTCTAATTCTGAAATCTTCTCTGTCAACCTAACTGTCTCCTTACATTTATCACATATAAATCCTATATTGTCGACAGAGAAGCCTATACTAAACATGTGACATGAAGTGCAAGTGACAATAACAGGACAAGACATTACTCACCGTGTTTGTTGAGTGATTCTTACTCACCTGAGCTTTTTATGAACTCAAAGGCGCGGACGCGCGAGAGAAAAATAGCGTTTTGTGCTAGTAGTACTAATAACAAAAGCTAGCGATGTCAGGTTAATCTGAGATGTTGGGTAAAATGTAGTAGTATAAACAACTAGAAATGGTAGTAAAATGATGGTTCAAAACAAAGAAATATATGGCTAAGACGGAGCTTATCGCACCGAATCAAACAAACACACTCACAGCAGGCAGCGAGGCAGACAGGAGCAATCGATCAGACAGCAGGTCTATTGTTGCCAGATGTTTTGTTTTCTGAAGAATGATGGTGCTGCCCATTTTAAAACTGCTGAGTCACATGATTCCCAGACAGAGCAAATGATTTGATGTTAACTGACATGCATGTTGACAATGACAGCATGCATTATTTCTTGTTTAAAGGACTAGATAAGACAGAAATGAAAAGTGTCATTATTTACTCATAATCATGTCAGTACAAATCTGTATGATCTTCTTTCTACTGACAGAAAAAAAAAAAAAAGCAAAGTTGAGCTATAGTATGACTTCATAACATTTGGAATACAGAGCACACATTTTTCCAACACTTTTGTAAATAAAAAATCCTAATAATTTGTGCACATTGAAAGATATTGGTTGTGTAAGCTGTGTAAGCTCTAATATGTAAGCTCTTTGTTGACTGTCACTGTTAACTCTTACACCCTGAAGGCATTTTTATTGATTTCACATCTAACTGGTGAGGTATCTAAGTCGCAGCATCTAACTATGCACTACAAGATTTATGAACAGCTTTTATCCCAGAGCTATCACTATACTGAACAATGAACTGAAAACACACCCTCAAATTACAACACATCCTTGACATTCAGTACAAGACCATTTATGTGCAATAACAATATGAACACTTTTTTTTTACATTCAATATGAGCTTTGATTGTAATATGTACTTTAACTATTCTTAACTGTCTGCGTTGGACATCTAACATTTCGTTGTATGTAAATTGTACAATGACAATAAATAAATCGATCTATCTAGCTACTGGGGTGCCTCAGGGCTCAGTGATTGGACCACTTCTCTTCTCCAATTACATGTCACCACTAGGATCTGTCATTCAGAACATGGATATTCCTATCACTGCTATGCTGATGGAACACAACTCTACCTCTCATTCCAACCAGATGATCCAACAGTAGCTGCTCGCCTGCCTGAAAGACATTTCTTTCTGGATGAAGGACCACCACCTTTAACTAAACTGTGTGAAGACAGAACTGCTTGTGGTCTCAGCCAACCCAATACTTCATTACAACTTCTCCATTCAACTAGGTTTGTCAACCATAACTCCATCCAGGACAGCCAGAAACCTTGGAGTTGTGATTAATGATCAGTTGAACTTCACAGACCACATTGCTAGAACTGCCCGGTCTGGCAAATTTGCCTTATATGACATTAGGTAGATCAGGCCCTTCCTACCGGAACATGCTATAAAACCCCTTGTCCAAGCTCTTGTTCAGTCCAGACTAGACTATTGTAATGCTCTCTTGGCAGGCCTTCCAGCATGCACTATCAAACCCCTGCAACTGATCCAGAATGATGCAGCAAGAGTGGTCTTTAATGAGCCGAAGAGAGCACACGTCAAACCTCTCCTTACAAAATTGCACTGGTTGCCAATTGCTGCATGCATCAAATTCAAGTCACTGATGTTTGTCTACAGAACAACCACTGACTCTGCAACCTTATACCTAAACTCCTTATTTCAGACCTAAGTACCATCCAGAAGCTTTCGTTCTGCAAGAAAATGGCACCTTGTGGTGCCATCCCAAAGAGGCACAAAATCACTTTAATGGACCTTTACCCTGACTGTTCCAAGCTGGTTGAATGACCTCTACCTGAGGCGCTGATCTTTAGCTATTTTCAAGAAACTGCCTAAGACGCATCACTTTCGACAACACTTGATTAATGCTAACACTTACTACTCTATATCTACATAAAAAAATAATTAAAAAAAACTGGATACGTATACTCGGCTGGACTAACTGGGACTGGTCACAACACTTGCAAATTGCTTCTATTGCCCTCCGTCGCTTTGGATAAAAGTGTCTGTTAAATGATTAAATGTAAATGCAATTAAATAATAGCAATTTATATATTACTTGCAAATAAATTGTCAGAATATATTTTAATGGTAGTCAGTTGGGAAAAAATGCTTTTAGAACCCAGAATGGTGTAGTTACAGCATCTGCCAGCAGAGGCTAACAGGGTCATGCTAACTAGCCAAAAGCTGAACCCTTGGTTTTACCCCACTGTGTCGCTGTTGTTTGGATATTTCAGGAAGGATTAGATGTCTAATTAAAGAGGCTTGACCACTAATGCCCATAAAAACAGCTGCAGGACATTCTGTCATTACATATTGTTGTCCTCACAGTAAAAAGTTTGAGGTCTTGTTGCCACAGAACACAGGGAACACCAGAAGTGACAGTTCACTGACAGACTCTCATTCAGTTCCTCTACTGATTTCTGGTCACGCAAGCAGTTCAGAGGTCTAAATTTTATCTGCTAAAACGATAATGCTGTTGAAAATGCCTTTTTCAAATGAAAGGCTTTCCCAACGTCTTTGCAGAATCCATGATTAAAGCTCCTGATTTCTGGGGTTGATATGACTGTCTGTCTGGTCTAATCATGTGCCCTGTAATGTAGGACAGATGACTCATTTCAAACTATTCTTCAGCTTTCAACTGGTGCAAAATCCACCTTCATGCTGTCAATAATAGGAGATGACACAGCATACGCTGAATCTGCACCTCCTCATCTTTCTTAGTAATGGTTGGAGTAACATCAGTTGTTGGAATACAGACAGACTGACAGATAGGTTGAGAGTTGGGTGGACAGAAAGAAAGCAATAGCCACAAAAAAAGTTTTCTTATCAAATGTTATGAAATTCAGCAGATTTCTCACTGGCTTTTATAATAAGTGACAATCAGAAGTGACATCAGATGTTACATCATCATTAATGAACTTATCAGGGGGATTTAAGTTTTATTCAACTGATGAAAATGAATAACTGATTATTTCTCTCTCACTCTCTTTTTTTTAGGATAAAAATTGCTATTCTGTAGGATAAAACAAACTTTTTTTAGGATAAAAATTGCCCGCCTATTCTGTTTTGCTGCTCTGTTTTAATGGTTTAAGAGTGATGTTGGCCATGTTTTAGCAGTTCAGTCTAGAAGACTAGCTGGGCTAAAAACCATCTTGACCAACCTGAGACACCAGCTAAAGACTGGGAGACCAACTAGACCAGTTAAAACCAGCAAACCACCTTAGGCTGGTTTAATCATTAGGCATGATCTTTTGCACATATATTTTCTGACTTTCTAGATATGTTTTATTATATTTATTCACATGCTCAATAAAATAAAAGCTCACTTTTCAAGCTCAATGTTCATATGCTGTGGTTATATATCTTAAGCTGGGTCTGTGAAACTAAACACCGCACCATTTCCTCGGCTGTGTGGAAACTCTTTGTCCAGACACACTGACTCATGATTCCCACATTTATATATATTTTTTTCTGCTTTCATTATTCATTAAACTCCTGGGCCTCTGTACCATTGCCATTCTTCAGTGGAAATGCACCTACTGAACTAGGTAACAGTCAAATATGCTGACTATATTTTGCATGGCTCGTTTTATAGCAGACTACCATGATCTGGCATATTTTACTGGGACTGTACAACATCACTACACCAATACGATCTAGGCTAGTGGGCTCAAATACACAAGGAACTATTTTTGCTAAACTATATTTATATTTCACTGAATTGTGAGTGGTTAGAGAGCAAGGATTCATTATTGTTATTATTTTAAGTACTATGGACAAAAGTGACACAACTGTTCAGTGAACCCCAAAATATATATTTTTTCTTCAGTTTGCATATTCACAGTAGATGATGAACCATGATCTGTGTCCATTTCTCCATGCCAATCTCCCCTTTGCCTCATTTCTGCTTGGTGCAGTGGCAGTCTTGTACAAAAATGTACTCCAGATGAGATGCCGAAACATATCATCTTATATCTCTCAAGCAAAGTAGTCAGATTCTTTGAAATCAGCCTCTAAAATCAATACCAAAGCCATACTGTATTTATCTGACTCAGTGAAGATAAAGACCTAACCAGCTTCTCACACACAGTGGCGTTCAAAAAAACTCTACAGCATATAGGGTGTGCAAATGTGCAAATCAAATAACTGCCATTTTAATGATAATAGTTAGTTAACAGTAATTTACGGTGACCTTAGATGAATTATTAAAAGATTTATTAGTCTCATTACCACTCCAGAAGTGCCATTTACACATCCTTTATTAAAATATAAAATAACTTTGTCCTTGTTGACTGAAGGCCTCAAGCATTTCGAGTGAGGTAATTTCATACACACCAGAAATGTGTAATCCCATCACTGATTTTTATTGAGCAAGAGTCAGACGTGTTCTCCAGCGAGACCTCTGTCTCGAACAGGCACAGTCAATTTCTTCGAAGTACGCTGGATCGTCTTGACATGTCGAGGACCGAGGGAATGAGAATCCCATCATCAAACAAAGCCTTAAAGTCATTTTGAGAATCTAATCTTGTTTATCAGACAGACACTGCAATTATAATGGAAAAGCTTTGCGCCACACTACATCATCGCATAGTCGCACATTTCCACTGTTGGTTTTGATTGAGGCGTTTCACGATGAGATATTAGAATGTCTAAATAATCACATTATTTGGCAGAGCAATCATCATTTTAGACATTTTGATGAATGCGCCTCAATGAAAATGATATTGTGCACTAATCAAATTGCTTTCTGTAGAAGGGCTGTTGTCAGATGCCTCCATTAGCCCTTGTGATGGTTTGCCAGAGAATCAGCTGGTAAACAAATCTCTCAACTGCAGATGGTAATGAATCCACGACAAATGCCAGAGTGACTCTCATGATTCCACAAACACCTGCGACTGAATGAGAACAGGGTAAATGAGATGGGATGTCTTGTCATTTCTCTAGTACAATAAATACAGCATTTATTGGTTTAAAATATAATAATAAATGAATAAAATGGGGAATAACAGTTCACTCTTTACTTTTACTGCTTCAATGAATGGGGAAAAAAGTACAAAACTTAATTGCTTCTGTTTGATCTGACATCATAGAGGAAAACTGCTGTCAAAAGACCAATTAGGGAATTTATCTATGATCAAAATACTTTTTGTAAAGCAATCATGACCAAAAATGATTTCACATTATACTTTGTGTAGTCATTTTAGAACATGGCAGATGGACAGTTCAAAGAACACAAGCACACACAAATAAAATGGTAAGTACAATTATGTTCATAACTGCTTTTTTTAAAGTAGACTGTTAAAACTTTAGAAACATTCAGATAATCAGAGAAAGCCAACATTTGTTCAGTGAGAGGTGTGGGTATAGGTCAATGACCTAGACATGTTCATGTTAAAAACTGTGTGCTTGTAGAAAATGAATTTCCTGAAGTGGAAATGTCCATTCTTAGGAAACATGCTTATACAATATGGCTTGGCATTGGAAGATTTGTGAGTTTGTGTGGGAGTAAAACATCTTCAAAATGCCATGTTCCTTCAAGAACTTGTGCTGAGATCTTCAGTCATAAGGCCACATCTCTTTAATCAATAGGCTATACAGATTGACTTTTCCCCCTGTGCAAAGCTCTTTTCATCTGTCATCATCATCTTTCCTTTGCACATTTCTTTTTCCTTCTTTTTCCATAAAAGCCATAAGTTACATGCTCTCTCATCACTGTAGAACAGACAGTTCATGTGCGAAAAACATAATCAGTTTACACTGTCAATAAGGGTTAGTTAGGTTAAGGTTATAGGGTTCAGTACAATAAGTTGAAATGTAGTTACACCTTTACTTATAGTCTCTTGAACTTGTATAGATTTTAGGTGATAGATATTTTTTTTCATCCATACTCAGTACACTTAAACCAGACAGATTTTTCCAGCCACACATTGTTAGATTAACCTGTAAAATCACCTCAACATCTCAGTCAGAACGGAACAGATAACACGTCTAGCTGTTGGAAAGGGTTCTAGCAATATCATTTCAACTGTCCATTTTTCCCTAAGTACAGTCATCTCTCTGCAATTTAGTTACAATTTTTTTGGGTGAACAAAACAGGACACTGCTTCCATTTTCCTTGGAATCTTCTGCCGGCTCTAAGCGGAGATTGCTTCAGTCTTTCTTTCAGAAAGGGTTCGAAAACTGCCCTATCTTCAACCCTTCAATCCAGCACCGCAACAGCTTAACCTGAGTTAAATATTTCTGAAAGATGAATACAATTGTGCTGAAATGCCTAGCCTCACTTTCAATTTGTAGCCTACAGTACATGATCCAAATGATGCTAAATATTTAATTCAGGCATTGTTTTTCGTTTTAATGAACGTACACGTAATTAAATCTCTCCAGCTAACCTCAATCAAGTGATGGATGAGGTCGATCACATGACTAGTTGCCTATTCCCAATGCACAATGATACAAAAAAGAGAAGTCAATGGAGCTGGAGCCTCTGGAAAATTACTTGTACATTGACAGGACCTCTTTTGTTATTTTTAGCAATATAATTTTCAGCATTGAACAGTAGGCCTACAATGCAAATGTAATCAATAAACACAATTTCTTATGTTACTCTCTATAAATAAATGAACTGATTTGTTTAAGTGAACTTTGCAATTGAAAATCCTGTGCAGTTTAGCTTCATATTAATTCAATTTGCTTTTAAGGGGTAATTCACTGATGGCAAAATGGGCTTTCAATAAGCCTGACTGCCTATGTGGTAGAAAGGTGGGGGAAAATAAAAATGGTGCTACCTGACTAGAGAAAATGTCCTGTTGCCAAATAGGACAACGTCAACACCCAATGCACTAGATATGTTGCTGTCCAAGGCCACTTCTATTGGATAGGCATGACCAGAGTCAAATACCACCTTACTGGAGTAGGACATACCATTAGCAAACTTTTAGTCACAATCTTATGGACTTGTATTGTTCCCAGGTTCAATTTCAAAGAGTGAACATTTACATTTTCAAAAAAGAATAAATATTGAGAAAACACTGCTATGTGAAACACTGCTAAAATCTGAAAGACATCCGTGTTTGTAGTCTACATTTTAAACTGGATGACTATGAACACAGTGTTTTAGACCAAACAGAAGGGAAAAACTGAGAGAAAAAAACTGCTGTTCAGTCAGTTAATATAAAGAGAAACAGGAAGCACTTTCTACCATAGTATTTTTTACCATAATGTTGTTTAAAAGAGTAGAAAAGTATGAAAAAGTTTTCAGTGATAAACATACTCTTAAAATAAATGTTCAGTCAATAAACCCTCTGTCAATCTGACATTCCGTGGGCAGGGATCCTATTTATTTAGATTTATTTAAATTATTATTATCATTTATTTATGTATTTATTTTTGCAGTGTGTAGGTATGGTAGTTTAGTTTTTTCTGACTTGCTATAGTCTCAAATCTGAGCTAAAGATATGAATTAGGCTGTTGAGGTTTTAAAGCAGAATCCATGACTACAGCCACTGGCGACCTTGTGCAGATGAAAAACAAATTGCATACAGAAATAACAAAGCACGCTTACGCCTATGCTGCCTCCAACACACATGTTTTCAATTACATTGCTAATTCCTGGAGCCCAATTGGCCCTATTTCTGCAATTAAGGACTGTAACTTTAAATGCACGGATTTGCCACCTATAATTGTTTCATTGTGTATGCAAACACGCATGCAACTCACTGATCAAACCCTCTGACTTTTCACCTTCAGACTAATAGAAGTGGTTTGGAATCCTTATTATGAGCTCAAGCTGTCCTTGAGGTATAACCCTATTGCCTAGCAAAACAACAGGGGTCATTTTGTTTAACTTTGAGGTTTGGAGAAACATCACAAACACACACAAACATACACTCACAGACATAATATAACCTAGTTAGCAGATCTGATGTTCTGTTTCATTCCATTTCTTAAGACAAGCATGTTTAGCATTATGGATTATGTGTCAATCTTTTTTTGATGTTTTCTCAACCAGTTGGGTTGAGATTTTTAATTAAAAAAAATAAAAAATAAAGAATAGTATTATGTTTATATTGTTTCTTGTAGTGACAGTTTACTGGACATTCAGGAACACTTCCACAATAAAATGCCTTTGTGCCTCAATGTAGGCCCTTATCTGTATTTTGCACTTATCACACTTAAGATTGTTCTTATAAACAACAGAGTAACATCAAATCACAGCTCAGTATCTTCCCATATATATTCAGTTAGAAGAGACATATAATTGTTTCATTGTCTTCTGAGGGAACGGTTAGCCAACTAAATCTGACGGGGCGACTGACGCCGTGGGTCAACAGTATCTAGGACGCCTCAGTAATTATTAATTAAGGAATAAAGCTTGCAGTCTTGGGCTGAGCTCAAAATGGATGATTTTATACAGAAAGCATGTCCTATATAATCAAAAACCAACAAAAGGGAGTTTGTCGTCCACATAGCATGAAGAGAATTCGAGAAAATGGGTAGTGTTTTGAAATACATTTTTGATCTGAGAAAGATCAGTGCGAGAGTTTGGAGAGTTTGTTAATTATTAACTTTGTGTAGTTTGAAATTGGGAAATGAAGGTAGAAAGGGAAGTTTATGTCTAGAAAATGCTAATTAAAGAAAGGAGCCAGTTTGAGTTTTCAAGCCGTCAGTCTGCCCTGGCAGTCTGAATTCACAGCTCAGCCAGGGCTAATAGTGCCAGCGCAGCGTCTGGGGAAAAGCAGGCATGAAACGACAACGCAAACGCTAATGAATTGCACATCCCTCTCTAGCACGAGGGAGACCATTCACGGACTTTCCATTTCACACCAAAGACAAGAGAGGATCCTTCATCAGACTTGAAGCCCATAGTGACTCATTCCACAGCCCTTTTATGAAGCATTCTATAGTTACAAACTCATGTACGACTGCGCTGCTCTACTTCCAGTCTCATCAGCTGTCGGATCCAGCAGTGATCAAGTCACAATTCAGCTGGGCCACAAGAAAGAACTTGGCTTAAATACAG
Source organism: Scardinius erythrophthalmus (assembly GCF_964197995.2). Classification (NCBI taxonomy): domain Eukaryota; kingdom Metazoa; phylum Chordata; class Actinopteri; order Cypriniformes; family Leuciscidae; genus Scardinius; species Scardinius erythrophthalmus. The sequence goes on from NC_138231.1 coordinate 28,156,680, forward strand.
ATCTGATATCTGTTCTGTGTTTCGCACCATTACTTATTTTTGGTTATCCTCAACACCAGAGACACATTTAATATGGCACAGTCATTAAGTATTAATTTTGTTTTCTTTTTCTGTTTCCATAACATTTGCTGGAAGCTAAGATGCTATGCCGACTCAAAACGAACAACCAAATGTAGGACAATTCTCATAATCACAGCTATATTTTGCCCCAATAACTTTTGTTCTCTTTTGATATGGTTCATCCGCATTGCGTCAGAATTAGCTGTTTTCTCTGAATCCTGAATCCTGATTGGTTCACGTCTGTGCAAGTGCACAGACAAATGGCATTTCAGCCCGCCAAAAGGGGCGGGGTTGGCTGCCTTTAAAGCCATCCACGCTTTTTATCTTTCTCCTTCAGCACGAATATCATCTCGCTGCTCCGAAGAACACTGAAGCCTCTCTCTAGCCTCTTCTCGCTGTCGAACAAGGCTCCCAGCGGAATAGGACGCTCTGCAAGCAAGCTGACACAGCAACACTCTGCAAGCAAGCTGACTGCACGGCGCTCTACAAGCAATCTGAGGCCTGTTTGGCTCCGCGGTGGACGGCTAAGTGGAATGCTACATTGAGGCCTAAAAGTCATTGCAGGCCATGCATCACTTCTTGCCTAAAAGAGCCAGATCCACCGCTGCTTCCAGTCGACCCAGGCAAGTCTCAGCGCCCGTCCAGCCTCAGCCGAAAGCAAAGCCGGAAGTCAAGCCATGACTTCGCCCGGTCACGCCACCCATATGCAAACCAGGTCACTGAATTATAGTTAATTTTAAAATAAATATCACTTTAGTATTACTATGAAAATAATGTTGATTTAAAGTTACCTTATCTTGTATTATAAAGTTAAATTTGGAAAAATGAATTTTGAAGAGAATTTTGATTGGTTGAGGTCGGAGGTTAGCTCCGCCTCCAAAAGAAGTCAAAGGTAGAGCACGAAAGAACAAGAGAGAGCATGGGTGCTTCTCATTTCTTATTTGTGCATCCTCATTACCTTTCCTCACTTCCTTTCCTCGCGTCTCAGCTCCACCCCCTGTAGGATACGAGGGAAGGCTGCAAAGAAAGAAAAGGAGGACGGAGGAATCGAATGAAAGCTTTTTTTTATACATTGGAATACTTGATCACTCGAGCATCACATCACAGCGTCATCAGCTGCGCTCAAAGGATCTGCCCTTATGTTGTTGACGTTTGTTTATTTAAGAAATTCATAATAAATAATAATAAAGCAAAATACCCTGTTGAAATATGTGAGATGTGTGGTTTATATAAACAAAGGTAAAGTATAAATTAAAATGATTGTGACAGTTGTGAAGGGGGAGGAGAATTCATACATACGTCACTTTTTAGTCAATAAAACTCTTCCACATAGGATACACCTATGTATGCTTGCTCATGACTCCTCAGGAAGCCTCCTCACTCCTCGATCCTCGACTCCTCGCGGTGCAATTAGAGAATTGAGATGTCCTTCAAGATGGCTGAGCTCGATCGGTTTCCGGGTCATAGGATGGAGGACATATGAGCGAGGAGACGAGGTGGGATATTGAGAAGCACCAAGAGTGTGTGGAAGAACAAGATGCAGAGCAACGCGAGACACTGAATTTGTGTTCATAAGCACTTAAAAAGACAATTTAGATGATTCAAATAATCTAAAAAAGTAGATTATTAATGTGAGAGCTAACCTTAGAAGCTCACACTAAGGAAATAGAAGCAGGCAAAGAGCTAATGTAAAATTAATGTAAAAGACAATGAAAACTGGCTGGATTAAGGCCAAATTAAGAGATACTTTGCTTTATTTTCCTGTTTCATCTTATTTTTCCTTGGTGAGTAAAATTTATGTTAAGAAATGTGTTGCATGTGATGTTAGCTTTGCTAGCTATGTACATAGGTTTCAATGTACTATGAGTGAACGTAGTTGATTAGCATGCATGTTAAATTAAAGGTGCAGTGTGTAATTTTTAGCGGCATCTAGTGGTGAGGTTTGCGAATTGCAAACAGCCAGTCACTCACGGCCTATCCCTCCCTTTGCAAACTCGAAGGAGAAGCTATGGTGGCCGACGTAGGATAAAAGATGTCGTCGTCTGAGTGAGTCAGCAGAGATTAGCTACATAGATATCCTTATAAGGCTAGATGTCTTACGGCGGAGTCTCGAAGGCATCACCGGCGGCCATCTTGTCACAGGCAGGCTTTCTGGCGGGCTCTGTGGTACCCTAATGTAAGGTGAGTGATCAGCAAGAACACAAATACTCTTATCTCGCTGAAATCTTGACGGATTTACAAACGGTTTGGTTTCTTACAAACGTTATTAACGTGCACTGTTAGCAATTGATGTAATTTTTACAATAAATTTTACAACAACATATTGTATTTATTTTTTTATTGTAAATGCAGATGCATGATGGGAAATTTATGGACAGTCCTGTAATTTTATTGTAACTACACTGTAGAAGCATTATTTTACAGCCACCGCATAGCATTGTGGGATAGCTGCTGTTTGAATTTTGAAATTGCGCGGCCATGGCGGCCAACGGTACCAGAGAATCAAACATTTTTGGAAGAAGAACACATCTCAGGTATGAAACGTTAACATGACATATTTTATATAAGTATATGGATATATTAATACCGTTGATATGAGTGAGTGCTGCTGATTGTTTCATTTGGTATATTTCAGTGACATTAGCTTCAGTGACGTTCGCCCCGAGTCGACTAAAAAAACAACCTGAACTGACCGCGGTGAAGTGGCGTATTCTTACTCAATCCATACGGAAAAGGACCACATGCAGGTGTAAAGGTACGAGATATTCTCAATTTTTCGTTTGGTATATTTTAGTGACATTAGCTAGACACGTTAGATCCCTAGAATGTTGGCTCAACTCGCCCCGACTCGACTCGCTCACTCCCGGTATAGTAAACAACCTGAACTGACAATGGTAAAGTGGCGGCGTCTTACACACAATCCATAAGGAAAAAGGTAAGTTACCACATCAGGTACAAGACACTAGATATTCACGATGGAAAAACAAACATGGTGAGTAGAATCGAGTCGAGCTGAGCTTGTAATGTAACGTTAATGGAAAACCACCACAATGACGATAGCTCAAATGACGTTAGCCCAGACTGTAAAAATAAGCATTAACGTTTGCCCGGTAAGCTTCCTTAGCTCAGGTTATCATTGCATTGATTACACTTGCTACCGGACAGGCTGTTGTAACGTTATTAGGACTTCTGTTTTGCTGTCTAACCGGGGGTCTTGAAGTCGTGGTGGTTTGCACACTAACTTTAGCATAAACGTAGCTTGCAGATTTTACGGTCACTGAATAACGTTACTTAGAGAATTAAATTAAGATACCAGGATTTTAATTTAATTAATATTTCAAATAACGAGATTGAAATATGGGCTTTAATTAAATGACAATGTTGGTATCTTCATTTAATTCTGTAAGTTAGCTATAACGTTAACTGTGATAAAAGCTGAATATAGCATCTGGTATGTTCAGATGTTATAACTTTACTTTGTGCTTGGCCAACCAGTCCAGGGTGAAAAAGCAGTCATGTAAGGTAAGCTGTCTTTATCTGAAATAAACTGCGCGTGCGCAACTTAAACCAACCAGCATCGTCATTAAAAATGTTTTCGGATCCTGGGTTCTGTTGAAAGGCTTTCACTGCTCTCTTTGTCTTCAGAGAAGGCAGCAAATTATCAGGAGTATTAAAATCAAGTTAAACATTTTGTTTGTCTCAAATTATATGTGGCTGCCTGGCAGACTGTATGGAATATTAAAATAATAATAGATTTGTAATTGGTATTTGTTGTGTAATTGGTAGCCTAATACATTTGGTAATGTTTACATTTTTTATTCCCTAGCCCTCTGCCACAGCTGCTGATATCCAGAGAGAGACCCTACCAAGCACACCTTGCTTAATTGTAAAAGGTATATTCTTCCCTAAATGAAAATTACCCCATGATTTACTTACCTCCAAGCCATTCTTTCAGACAAATACAATCTGAGTTATACAAAAAAAAAAAAAAACACACACACAAAAAAAAACTGACACTTCCCAGCTTTATAATGGCAGTGGATCAGTTTGAAGCTCAAACAAGTGCATTTATCCATCATAAAAGAGCTCCACGCAGCTCTGAGCGGTTAAAATAGGCCTCCTGAAGCGAAGAGTTTGTGTAAGAAAAATATCCATATTTAACACGTCACAAAGTAAAATTCTAGCTTACGGCCATACGCAGTCTACTTGCATTAAAAGTGCAACTTACAAAACTTATGACGTCAGAAGTAGCGTAGTGCGTCATGGCGTAGTGTAAATATCAGCAGTACGTTGCATAAGTTGCGCTTTAGAGTAAAATCTGTATGTTATTGTTCTTTTGGCCGGAAGCTAGTAATTTTACTTCATGTAAGAAAAATATTAATATTTAAAACTTAACAAACTCATTGCTTTGCTTCAGAAGGCCTTTTTGAATCCCTCAGAACTGTGTGAAGCACTTTTATGATGGATAGATGGACTTTTTTGAACTTCAAACTGATGTTGCAATCCACTGCCATTATAATGCTCGAAAGCATCAGAGTGTTTATTAATATAACTCCGATTGTAAATATATTGTGAATTTTATCCGTTTCAGGTCAGGTTTTTTTTTTCAAATGGTTAAAATGTGCATTAAAAAGTTGGATGGAGGCCCAGCTATTACTGTTAAGTGTTTGTTCTACCTAGAGTTGGTATTCCCATGCAGGACATTTATGTGTAAACAGAAGAGTCTGACGGACAGCAGTTTAAAGGGATAGTTCACCCAAAAATAAAAATGCTGTCATTATTTACTCTCCCTCAAGTTGTTCCAAACCTGTATGACTTTCTCTCTTCTGCTAAACACAAAAGAAGATATTTTAAAGAAGGTTGGTAATTAAACAGTTGCTGGTCCCCATTGACTTCCATAGTATTTTTTTTTTGTCCTACTATGGAAGTAAATGGGGGTCCATCAGTCGTTTGGTTACCGACTTTCTTCAAAATATCTTCTTTTGTGTTAAGCAGAAGAAAGAAAGTCATACAGGTTTGGAACAACTTGAGGAAGAGTAAATAATGACAGCATTTTCATTTTTGTGTGAACTATCCCTTTAACATTACGACTTTCATTAATTAATTAAATAAAACATTTTGAAGTGTGGTTAAGGTATTTAGCAGATGCTTTTGTCCAAAGCGTCATTCGATATACAGTGCATGCATGCATACAATGACATTATATATTTACAAAAAACAATGTAAAAGCCAATGTAATTCTAAATGTTATGTTGTTAATATTAAATAAATACATCAAAGTAATTTTCTTTTATGACAAAGTAGGAATAGGTTACTTTTGTTTTTTACACAGTATTTGTCATTATTTAACAGATATGAAAACTTAAAACTTTTTTTCCTCTCTCGGTTTTCAGAACTTTTTGTGGAATCAACTCCCAGACAGGCTGCAAAGCAGATAAGAGATACGGGCTCAACGCACCGGTTTACACCCTCCTAAGAAAACAGTTTTTAATAAAAGATTTAAAAGAAATCATTGTTGTGTTTTAATTGCCTAATACGGATAATTACAGCATTGTTTTGTGATATTTACAAATAACAGGATATAGTACATTGAATTACAATATAAAATTCTGTCCTGTGAAAATACAGGAAATTCCTGGCAACTGAGTTGCAGTAAATATACAGTAAATTGAAATAAATTACAGCATTTTACTGTAATAATGCTACTATAATCACAGTAGCACTGCTGTATAAATACATTACTTTATTGTAATTATAAACAGTAATAATCCTGTATATTACTTGCTGTAAATTTACTGCAATTAGTTGCCAGGAATTTCCTGTAAAATTACAATAAATTTTTAACAGTGTGGCTATAATTCCGAATGCTTGATGTCCATGGTTAAAATTATTCATATGTATGCAGTGTCATAACTACATCTCTGACGTTTATAACAAACCAAACCATTTGAAACTTAAACACAATGTTACGAGTGAGGGAGCTGCCTGTGGCAAGATGGCCGCCACGTGCGGACATCGACCTCCATTGGCCAGCAGCGCGCACGAGACATCTAGCCTTTATTATATGATATCTATGAGTAACAATACCTGGAGAAACAACAGCAGCATCAATATATGAAGTGCTACATGACACAGTCGCATACGACTGTAATACATTACTCTACTGTAATCCACAACGTGTTACATCTTGGTAGGGTTTGCTCATCTGGCCTAATAAACTGAACATCCCAAAAACTATCACATCTAGTGCAAGTATGATCACCGACAGATAACATGGAAAACATAAGCCAAGAGTGTAACTTTGTCACTGTTTCTGTACCACAGTCCATTATAAACCACATTGTGGATAAAGTTTACAAAGCCATAGTCAGGTGAGGATCAAGGGTCTTAATATGTAATATAATAATACTAATCAGCTGATTGTCTCACAAACGTAACCAGCACATTTCTCCTCACATAGCAAACCCACAACACAGCGAGGGAGAAGAATCACATGAAACTATCCAACTACAAATTTCTTCTAACAGGGTGGTAAAAGTTTAGCTGGCTAATATGAGCTGTTATGCTGTAGGCTAACGTTAGTGTTTTACGGTCAATAGTACTAATCAGATGATTGTCTCACGAACGTAACCAGCACATTTATCCCCACATAGCAAAGCCATAACACAGCGAGGGAGAAGAACTAAGTTACATGAAACAATCTAACTACATATTTTACACCACTAACAAGGGAAAAGTCACTTCTCACGGTGTCTATGGCTAGCTTCTAGGTAACTTCTTTTTCTGCTGCTTCTCATTCAAGTTAGTGACGAAACGTGCTCTGTAGCGCTGTTTGTTCGCTGTCGGCTACGGTAGAAACATGACGTCACAATATGTCGACCTTCATAGAAGGGAGTGCTCGCGGTTATGTAGATAAATGACTCATTCTAAGGTAATAAAAACATAACGGTTCATTAAGTAAGGTCTTTATACACCACTGAAAACATAGTTGCATTTCTGTCAATAGATCCTCAGAAATATTACACATTGCACCTTTAATGCATAAATGGGTGATGAAAAAGACAATTTATTTAATTTGAAACGGTTTATTGAACGGTTGGTTAATATGTGTTTTTCGACCTTGTGATTTTTTTTTTTTTCAAGGCCATTTCTTTTCTGCTCTTCTCTGTCTTCTCTGTCTTTTTTTTCTACATTTGAATCCTGATCTGTCCCTGCTGTGGATGGCCTTTTCGTGGTTTGGACATGGCGAGCCACTCATCTCTTGATATTACCTGGAAGTAAAAAGAACAATTACTTTGCTGAACTGGTAGTACAAAACTCACCTTGAACTGTGCTATTTGTTTTTTTCTTGGACTTTTCCCTCGATCAAATGATGTTATTTTTTTCTGGTGAACTAGTACTGAACGAGTGAAATTTGGACATTGAACTTGAAATTTGAAATAGTTTTTTTTTACTGTGGATACAGAATTTGAACTGTGGAATTTAATTTTGGATTGATATTCCAATTTCAGAATGTAAAGCCCTAATTTGAATTGTGTTTCGTCTTCCAGTCCCCTCTGCAGTTCAGTGTGTTAGTAACAATGTAATTGTTGCTGGTTCTGGGCCCGGCCCACCTCAACGCGAGACGCAGCCTGTAATACTTCAACCATTTGCCACCTGACTCGGAGTGTCGAGCTGGATTTTGGGGATATTAGAACGAGGTTACTAACTGCTTCAGGGGCATGATTAAAATATTGGCCTCAGACAATAGTTCTCATGTTCTCTGAGCCGAAGTTCAGTCTCTGCTGGAAAAAGGCGCAGTGGAGAAAGTCCCCACATAATGCAGCTAGTCAGGCTTTTACAGCCACTACTTCCTCGTCCCCAAGAAGAATGGCAGCCTCAGGCCCATCCTCAATCTGAGATGTCTGAATCTAGCCGGAACTCAATGGTGCTGGCTCCTCAAATAAAGGAGCAGACATGTTGTCAAGTGGTGGACCTTCCCCGGGGGAGTGGAGACTCCATCCCCAGGTGGTCAACGTAATATGGCGTAATATGGCGCACCTTCGGTCAGGCGGATGTGGACCTTATACTGCTGAGGGGAGTCATTCTCTCCCAGGCGGGAGGAACGATCTGGCACCCCCAACCAGAGGTGAGGGACCTGCGTGTTTGGCCTCTCGGAAGGAGCCGCCAGGCCTTCCCCGGGAAGTCATGAGAACAATCTCAGAGGCGAGGGCCCCCTCCACTCCCAAAAATGATCTATTTTCTCAAGCTGGTGCTTAGCTCGGAAAATAGACCCCGCTGAATATGATACCGTGGCAGTTCACACGTCTCTGTCCACACGATGCTGGACAGTTGGCGTGCCCCCTCCACACTCAAAGTTTATGTGGCGGCCACCGCTGCAAATCACACCCAAGTGAGTTGGCTATTTGCACGCTCTGTCTATGTCCTGCCTTGAGTTCGGTCCTAGCGATTGTAAAGAACGATTGTAAAGTGTTCCTCAGGCAGAGAAAAGGTTACGTGCCGAAAGTGCTTTCCACCCCGTTCAGAATGCAGGTGATAGCACTGTCAGCTCTTCTGCTTACGGAGGACTAGCAGGCAACTCATCCACTCTGTCCCATCAGGGCCCTTAGAGTGTTCACTGAGCGCTCTGGCCAATTTCGGCAATCAGAGCAGCTGTTTGTCATCTTCGGAGGCTGCACTAAAGGGCTGCCTGTTTCGAAGCAAAGACTTTCCAGATGGATTGTGGATGCGGTAGCGCTGGCTTACAACTCCACTAGAGGTATGGCCTCCTTTTGGGTGTGGTCCAGCGGAGTCTCTATCGCAAATATCTGTGCGGCGACCAGCTAGTCCATGCCGTCCACCTTTGTCAGCTTTTACAACGTGGACATCCCTGCTTTGCAAACACAGGTGTTGTCAGTCTGAGACGCTTATGAACTGTGTAGAAAGCTCCGACCGCAGTCTGAGCCTCTCCCTATGCAGTTGGTCTAGGGGCCCTCAACCGAGTGGCTTCCATTCTGCGCTTGTAGCACGGCGCTATTGGATTAAGTTCTCCATAAGTGTCAGCTAAAAGTGACTCAATGCGAGTGAACCGTATCCAAAAGGAAACATTTATGGTTTTTCACGTAACCCTGGTATCCTGAGATAACGGGTATGAGCATTGCATAGCTTGCCGTGCTACTACGCTGCCCAGCGAGTCATGCTAAGCCGCTCCTCCCAAGATTCTGATGATTTGGCATTTCTGCGTGGCTTTATAGGCAGCCAACAATGGGTATAGGCACTTTTTACGAATATTCTGACATTCACTAATGTTTTGTTATCTTGGATTTGTTCTTAGCTAAGAACAAAATCTATGCACACTCAAGAGCACTCATACGCACATTTGAGTGATGACAGTTTGCTTCAAATAATTGGTTACTGCATTTTATTTAATTCTACAGTCATTTAGTATTTTACTGTAATGTATTTCTGATCATTTGTTGAAAAAAAAAAATCATAGTATGCAAAGAAACACTTACACTGCAATTTACATCAGCAATTAAGCTTATTAAATCAAATATTATGCCTCATTTTTCAGTCAAAATTACTGAAGTTATTTTTTTGTTTGGTGATCGGTGGACCACCACCTTCTGTGCGTCTTTTGGACATTCTCCAACTTTTCTTGCACACGGCCCTGAAGTGTCATGTCCTTATATGGGAATTTGCGGGTGTTTTCTTATGCTAATTAGGAACAACTGGCACACACTTTCAATTACGAAGATGTGGGATTCATCAATCCTAAGAACACAGGTGCGAACAATTCTGTTGTTTAAGAACATCCGACGTAGACTTCTTAGGAAGTTTATTAAGTACAAAGTTAAGAAAATTCTTAGGAAGATATTGGTTAATTAGGCCCATTGCCCCTTTTGGCGGGCTGAAATGCCATTTGTCTGTGCACTTGCACAGATGTGAACCAATCAGGCTTCAGGATTCAGAGAAAACAGGAGTTTTTTAAGCGTCAGCTAAAACTGACGCAATGCTCGTTTCCGTTATCTCGGGGAACCAGGGTTACTTGAGTAACCATAAACATTTCTAAAGGCCCGTTCACACCAAGCACGATAACTATAAAGATAACGATAAAGATAACTATATATGCGTCCACACCAACGACCGATAACGGTCTTTTTATTCTAAGCACGCGCGCGCCCGGATGATCCAGATCCATTTTAAATGCGCGAGACCTTTAAATTAGAATGGATTCTGATTGCCTGTCAGTGTTTTATCGTTCAACAGCTGGAAAAAAAATCGTTCTGAAAGTGATCCCAACGATATCGTTCCTCATATCTTTATCGTTATAGTTGTGGTGTGAACTCTGTTATTCTTTAATATGGAGAACGATTTTTAGAATTATATCTTTATCGTTATATTTATAGTTATCGTCCTTGGTGTGAACGGGCCTTAAGAGTCTTATGGGAGCAAACATTTTTAAGGGAGCAGAACTTTTTTTCAAATTCCTTTCATGTTATACTGTAAATTGTAGATGTTTAAAGGGAAAATTGTTATAGAAATGCTACATACTGTTTACACATTCATTTTGAGTAAAAACACTCAAAAGTCATTCTTTGAAAACCATTTTGAAATTGAACATTGCTTTACCTTGGAAATGGTACTTTAAAAACTTTTAGCAAGCTCCTCTAGTGGGCAGTATAATTTTTAAAATTGTACAAAACTTACTGTGCTATTTTATAATCTATTCTTTTTTTTCTTTTTTTTTTCTTTTTTTTTTTGTGTAACCCGCTGATGGCTATTTTTGGTATAGCGCCTAAACAAAATCTCACATGGTCCTCGATTTTTGTGATATCAACCTCAAATTTGTAACACAACTTGATTACACATATGGCTTTGATTTTCTAGCAATTTTACCGTTTTAAATGTATATTTTGTATAAAATATTTTTTTTTTTTAGTGTAATAAATTTGATTTCCAGTAAACTTTTTTTGCACTTTCATCTTTTGAAGTACTTTTACTTCAGAAATAATCTCCTTAGAAATTACTTTGTTTTCAAAAAGAGACCAACCTTGGGTTTTTATTCCAAAGAATTCATGGATATCAACTTTTTAAGTTTGTATAGTGCATTTTCACATCTCTATTCAAAAAGGGGGTGATAGTTAACAGGTTAAACCTCTGCTTGTTATTTTTAACACGTAGTACTCTATAAAGACTAAGACTCAATTTCATAAGCCTCAGAATATACTTATGCAACGTCATGAATAAGCTAAGGGGAAATATTTAGCACTGTGTCATTTGAAAGTTATTGATTTAACACTCAAATTTCATGTTGAAATGTGTGTGATAGCTTAATATATGTCTAGTTATCTTCCTCAAGAAATAAAGTGATGCACTGATATTGATCTTAAAGCTCTTGGTGACAACACCTCCTATGTGACAGATAATCTGAACAGTGCTTCAGTCTCTCCAGTGAACTGAGAACAGATAAGGATGCTGTGATAACTCATTTAGAGACACGCGCTGAACCTTGACTCCCAAGTTGATTAATCAAATGCGACTGGGGGCAGAAAATGTCGTTCTGTAAAAAAAAAAAAAAAAAAAAAAAAAAAAAAAAAAATCCAACTTTAATATTGCTAAACCAGGTTAGAAATTATTGACCCTTTGAACACTGCCATAAGGCTTGTTGAGCAACAGAATAGAATGTGACGGCATTGAAAATACAAAATATTAATTGCAGTTACAGGGATGCTATAAGCCAAAAGGTCGATGTGATTGAGGAACATTGAATTGAAGCATTTTTCTATTCATACAGCTTTCAGAAAGCAGTTAGAAAAGCATTTAAAGTTAAACGATTAAAACAATAGGTACCTTAAAGAATTAGAGGTACCAATAAAGAACCTTTATTTTTAAGATTTAAAAAAGTGCAACAATCTGGCTTTTTTGGAGAAGTAGATTGTGTTAATTATCTGTTATCTGACAGGTTACAAAATAGGCTACATTGTCTACCATGTATTCTTTATAATGAAATGCATTTTAATCAATTTCTTGACAGTGAAGTAATGCAAGGTCACAGCAATGCAAGGTCACACATGTCATAAAAATATAGATTTTTTTGTTTTACTAATGATCCCCACAAGATGGGAGACAAGAGAACCACATCTCATTATGGTTGTGTTATTAACACTGGTGCTATAGAGATTCAAAGCCAATAGTCGTTGGCTCCTGCCATTTGTCCGTTTTCTAAGTAGTCACATTCAGTAATAAGCATTTCCCTCATAGGACCACAGAATAAATCACATGGGGCAGTAGGAGGGGCTAATGGCTGTTTTAGTCATGCTCCACGAAGCTCCCTCCCTCTGGGGCCACTTTTTAATTTACTCAGACTTTAATTAAAAGGATATTGCCCCCTCCCTAGACCATGCAGATCCAGATCATCAGAAAAAAACTGATCAGTGGGACCACCTCCAGGGGGTTAAAGATGACCCACTTCATGCTTGTGCTAATGATAACAACAGGAAGTGAGAGATGCCATTATATACATGTTATTACTCTTTAGAATCTCTGTGATGTATTCCAAACAGAAGCAGCATTTATGGAGAAATTACTGTATGCTACATTGCCTTCTCTTTAAAAAGCTCTGATTTATGAGGGCCACTCATGTTCCTTCATCAAATCTGGTTGTTGATTGATGACCATTGTGGCTGCATCAATTCTTCAACCTTCTTCTGTCTGCACTTGTTTTAAAGCCGATGCTTCCACATAGAATCAATACAGGGGTCAGCAACCTCAACATGCAGTGGTGTCAGTGGTACCAAATATTAATATTCTAATAATATAATATATGTGACGAGCGTCCCGGCCGATCATCAGCGTCGCCCTGGAAACAAACGAGCCACAGCTGCACGTCCTAATCAGTTTAACTCATCAGTTTTTTCCCCTTTTTGTGTTCTGGTTATGACAGACGAGCGCTCCTCCCCCGAGATGGACCAACTTCTCCAACGGATCACCGAGGTCAGCATCCGCCAGCAGCAGATTGTGGAGCACCTCGCCACCCGGCAGGGCGAAACCGAACAGGAAGTCGCGGCACTTTGTGCCGCCGCCGTCCAACACGCTCCGCCGCCGGACCCTCGCGTGCAAGCTGCCAGGTTATTACCTAAATTAACCCCTCACGATGATGTAGAGGCATTCTTGCGAATGTTTGAAACAACAGCGACAACAGAGGAATGGCCACCAGCCGACTGGGCGCGGGCACTGGCCCCACTCCTCACTGGGGAAGCCCAGCGGGCTTATTTTTCTCTTCCAGCCGCTGTCGCCGACCGATATCCGGATGTCAAGAGAGAAATCCTCAGCCGTTTAGGGCTGTCGCCAGTCTGCGCAGCCCAATATTACTTCGACTGGAATTACAAGTCCCGCCTGCCCGCCCGCGCCCAGGTTGCCGAGCTCTCACGGCTTGCCCAACACTGGCTCTTGGAGGGAGACCCCATGGCGGAACAAGTGGCGGAACGTGTGGTCATCGACCGGCTACTTCGTGCCCTGCCCCGCTCACATCGACAGGCCGTCGCCATGAGGAGTCCAACTACCACCTTGGAACTCGTCGAGGCCATCGAGCTGGCGGATGCGGCCCAACAGCGGGATGCCGGGGAGAGAGCGCTACCGTTTCCCCGGAGGGTGGTCCAGGAGCGACGCGCGCCGGAGGGCACGTTCCGACCAAACAGCAGGCCCGCGGCTCCCTCTATCCGTGATGAGCCTATGCCCACGGAGGACCCCACACCACCCACTAAAAACTGGCTGGCGGGCTGTATCGTCCACAGCGACCCACCGCTAGGGGCCCCCGAGGTCGACGTGAAAATAAATGGGAAGCCTTTCCGTGCCCTCTTGGACTCCGGCAGCGCGGTCAGCCTGATCCAGTCTAGTCTGCTGTTCCCCCGCACGGACTCCAAAGCTCGTCTTCCCATCACCTGCGTTCACGGGGAGACCCGAGAAATACCGACCCGGAGAGTGACGATCTCAGCCCCCTCAGGTTCCTGGCCGGTCGAAGTAGGACTGGTAAAGGACCTTCCAGTGCCGGTCCTGCTGGGAAGAGACTGGCCCGGGTTTGACCGCCTCCTGGCCACTGCCACCCAGCCCGTCAGCCCGAGAGGGAGCCTCCGGAGGCGGAGACCAGCCCGCGGACCACGTCAGCGCTCCGCCCTCCTGGCCTCTGACAGCGGGAGAGATGGTGAGTCCCCTTCCCAATGCCCTAATCTCTTCTTTGATGTTTTTCAGCAGGTCACGGAAGGGGGCTCATTCGCAAGGGAACAGCGCGAGGACGACAGGCTGAAACACTGCTGGGAACGGGTCCGTATTATAGACGGGAAAGAAGTTCAGCCTGGTCCCCATCCTCTCCCGCACTTTGTGGTCCAAAATGGCCTGCTGTATTGTGTCGCGCAGCGAAGGGGGGAGGAAAGAACGTTGCTGGTGGTGCCCCGGTCGAAGACAGAGACAGTGCTGGAGCTCGCGCACACACACCCCATGGCGGGGCACCTCGGGGCTGACAACACTACACAGAGAATCCGGGACCGTTTCCACTGGCCGGGGATCGACGCCGAGGTAAAACGCTTTTGTCAGGCCTGCCCGACCTGCCAACGTACCTCTCCCAGGAAGCCTCCCCCAGCCCCATGATTTCGCTGCCCATCATCGACGTGCCCTTCGAGCGCATCGGGATGGATCTGGTAGGGCCGCTGCCGAAGTCAGCCCGGGGACACGAACACATCCTAGTGATTGTCGACTACGCCACCCGGTATCCGGAAGCACTGCCCCTCCGGAAAGCTACAGCCAAGTCCATCGCCCACGAGCTCTTCATGCTGTTCAGCCGAGTCGGCATCCCAGCGGAGATACTGACCGACCAAGGTACCCCCTTTATGTCCCGGCTAATGGCTGATCTCTGCAGGCTGCTGAGGGTGAAGCAGTTGAGGACCACAGTCTACCACCCGCAAACCGACGGCCTCGTGGAGAGGTTTAACCAAACCCTCAAACAAATGCTCCGCAGAGTGACCGCAGAAGACCGGCGCGATTGGGACCTGATGTTGCCGTATGTCCTCTTCGGCGTCCGCGAGGTTCCCCAGGCCTCAACTGGCTTCACCCCCTTTGAGCTCCTGTTCGGACGACAACCTCGAGGCCTCCTGGACGTAGCAAGGGAGGCCTGGGAGCAGCAGCCTGCAGCCCATCGCTCCGTCGTGGAACACGTAAGACAGATGAGGAACAAGATCGACCGGGTCATGCCGTTAGTCCGGGAACACCTGGTGAAGGCACAGCAGTTCCAACAACGGCACTACAACCGAGCAGCCCAGCCACGGGAATTCCAACCCGGAGACCGTGTTATGGTCCTAGTCCCCAACGCCGCCTGTAAGTTCCTCGCCACCTGGCAGGGCCCGTACACCGTCCTGGAGAAAATTGGCCCAGTCACCTACCGTCTACGCCAGCCAGGAAGGCGCCGTCCAAATCAGTTGTACCACATCAACCTCCTCAAGAAGTGGGTGGGGACTAGAGACCAACTTACAGCTCTAGCCATCTCTGAACCCGTGGTTGTAGACTTCAACCCCCAGCTCTCGGCTGCTCAGAAGGCGGACCTGCAGCACCTGGTCGGTCAGTTCTCGGATGTGTTCTCTCCATTCCCCGGGCGGACCAACGTAATACATTACGACATCCCCACACCACCTGGAGTCGTTGTCCGGCAGCGCCCCTACCGCATCCCTGAGGCTCGTCGGCAGGCTATCGAGGAAGAGGTACAACAAATGTTGAAGTTAGGGGTGATAGAACCATCGCGCAGCCCGTGGTCCAGCCCAAAAACGGTGATGGTTCCAAAACCGGACGGCACCCTCCGCTTCTGTAACGACTTTCGACGCCTCAACGAAGTCTCAGAGTTCGACGGGTACCCCATGCCTCGAGTGGATGAATTACTGGACCGCCTGGGGAGGGCCCGGTTTATCTCCACCTTGGACCTTACAAAAGGGTATTGGCAGGTACCGCTTTCTCCCTCTGCAAAGCCCAAAACAGCATTCTCTACCCCCGGTGGGCACTGGCAATACCGGACCCTTCCCTTCGGCCTTCATGGAGCACCCGCTACCTTTCAAAGACTGATGGATATCATCCTGCGGCCCCATCAGGCCTACGCCGCCGCTTATATCGACGATGTCGTCATCCACTCAGAGGCGTGGGAGGACCACCTGGACCTTCTACGGAGGGTGCTGTCCGATCTCCGGAGGGCTGGACTCACCGCCAACCCTCGGAAATGTCATTTAGCGCTGTATGAGGCAAAGTACCTGGGTTTCCAAGTGGGACGAGGGATGATCCGTCCCCAGGAGAAAAAGGTAGAGGCCGTCAGGACAGCCCCACAGCCAAGGACCAAAACCCAGGTACGAGCGTTCTTAGGGTTGGCGGGGTACTATCGCTGCTTCATCCCTGACTTCTCCTCGTTAGCCGCCCCCCTGACAGATCTGACCAGGAAGGGACAGCCGGAGAAAGTACAGTGGACCCCGGCAGCAGAAGACGCTTTCAAGAAGGTTAAATCCGCCCTCACCTCGGAGCCAGTCCTGCGAGCTCCCGACTTCACCTGTCCCTTCCTGCTGCAGACGGATGCCTCAGACACAGGTTTGGGAGCCGTCCTCTCCCAAATCCAAGAGGGAGAAGAGCATCCGGTCCTGTACATCAGCAGGAAGCTGTCCCCAGCCGAGAGAAACTATGCCACCGTGGAGAAGGAGGCTCTGGCCATCAAGTGGGCAGTCCTGGAGCTGCGATACTACCTCCTTGGCCGGAGGTTCACCCTGGTCACCGACCACGCCCCTCTCCAGTGGATGGCACGAGCCAAGAATACCAACGCCAGGGTGACCCGATGGTTCCTTGCGCTCCAGGACTTCCACTTTGAGGTACAACATCGGGCCGGAGCCATGAACTCAAACGCCGACGGACTCTCTCGGATCTGGGCAGCTTTTGCAGGTCTGTCAGGGGTCACTCCCCACCCACCCCCTCTCTCTCCCCTGCTTTCTCATATCCTCAACAGGACCAGGACGACGCTTAGGGGGGGGGGGGTGTGACGAGCGTCCCGGCCGATCATCAGCGTCGCCCTGGAAACAAACGAGCCACAGCTGCACGTCCTCATCACGCCCCGATCGGCCTCAGCTGCGGCTCATCAACTACCGTGCTTATAAGCACACATGGCGAAAGAGTTAGGAGGAGAACCTCTGACTGAGAAAAGTGGAACTAACGCTTCTCTTTATTCTCTCACAGACAGCAGCTGAAGCCGATCTCTCCCTACGAGCACTCAGACACGGACTTCACTGGCACGAGGACAAGAAGCACACCACTCACCGGCACACCTACCCGTACTGTCTGCTTTCACCATTTCACTCTGTTCATTAAACCCACCCTCCGGGGCTTTAATGTGAGCTCTCTTTGTTGTGTGATTCTTCATCCCGTGACATATAATATAATATAATATAATATAATATAATATAATATAATATAATATAATATAATATAATATAATATAATATATAGACGACAGAAGAATATTTGAATTTGTATCTATTTATTTTATTATCTGTCTTGCCACTGTCATTCTGTTTGTGCTGTGAAGCTTCTGGCACTAAAACAAATTCCTTGTATGTGCTTTTCCTGATTCTGATTATGTTTCTGATTCTTACTATTTAATGTAAAAATGATTTGCCACATTAAATATTTCAGTTATTTAAATTATTATATTATATTTATATTATATTTATATTATATTATATTATATTATATTATATTATATTATATTATATTATATTATATTATATTATATTATATTATATTATATCATTTAGTAGTTATTTTAGTACACTGTTAAATATTTTTTGTTTTGTTTTTTGAATTAGCTTGTAATAATATAATATAATATAATATAATATAATATAATATAATATAATATAATATAATATAATATAATATAATATAATATAATATAATATAATATAATATTGATAGATTAGGCATATTAAATCATTAATTAATTAAAATGAATTATAATATGTACGTAGTATCTCAGTATTATGTACTATTGTAGTGTTATTAATATTTTAAATTACATTTTAATTTTATACTTTCAGTTTTCATGTTTAATGTTTAGTATTTTTGTTATGTGCTTTTGCTATTTTTATTAAGAAAACAAAATTATTATATCATATTTAATTATATTATTAAAATGAATTGATATTTATACTAGACCGCTAATCTACAGTGATTGGACTGACCAACACAATCGGATGGCGATTCGTAATTTTACAATTTGACGAATTTGTCTCTAATTCGTATGAACTCGTACAATCTCATTTGTACGTTTCCATACGATCTGTATACGCCCCAGTGATAGGGATGTTTAGGGGTGAGGTTAAAAGTGTGGACCTTCATGCTTACTTTTTTTCTAATAATCGTACATTTTTGTACGATTCACATCACACAAATTCATAAAAAAAAAAAAAAACTCAAACATAGTTATGCTTTACTGTGAGATCAGGTTGGACTGGCATAATGATTCTAAACTGCAAGCGACACAACACTCCCATTATGCCCAAACGCTGCACAGTTTACAACAGGGCAGTGCCATGTCATTTGATTTATCATTAAGAACACTTGAGGGTCATGTTGATTTTAGTTGCATTTTTAAAGACTCATAAACAGGGAAAAAAATGCCTTCAAACAGTAAAGTTTTATCATCGATAACATTTCATGATAACGATTGCTTAATTGACCTCAATAGCATAAAAAAATTATTGATAATACACAGCCTATACAATCTCCCTTAATTGCTTTTTTTAGAAATATCACAGCACACGTGCATTGCCTGATCCTATTCTAACACTAAGCAAACACAAAGTCTCACTAGTGCTGACATGGGAATTGAAACAGCAATGCAAAAGTACTGCTAAGAGGCACTGCTCCTACACACTGATCAACTGTCACGTCGAGCACTCCTAAGCCACTGTTGCTAGGTTACGCAGATGAAGTCTTCAAATTCCGATTTTTACCTTGATTCAAACAACCAAAGTTTTTAATATTGTAATTTTGCATAGTGTTTTACTGATCATTTACACAAATCATCTAACATAAAGATGTCTTTGGGTGATGAAGGAAAAACATTCTGTTTTTCTTCAAAGAAAGCCAATACACAGCAGTGCCAGGCTCAGATAGACTATTGATACATGTCTTCTCAAACTCTAAAGCAGTTAGTCTTTGCATTATGTTATGATTGCAATCATTTAAAAAAAAGATGATGACTAAAGGTGTTTTATATAACATATTAGCAAGCTTTCAGCTGTCCACATTATTATGGTCAATATATTGCATGACAAACTAGAAAGTAATAAACCACATTTTATATTTAAAGGGTTAGTTCACCCAAAAATGAAAATTATGTCATTAATGACTCACCCTCATGTCGTTCCAAGCCCGTAAGACCTCCGTTCATCTTCGGAACACAGTTTAAGATATTTTAGATTTAGTCCGAGAGCTTTCTGTTCCTCCATTGAAAGTCAATGGACGGCATACTGTCCATGTCCAGAAAGGCAGTACAGACATCATCAAAGTAGTCCATGTGACATCAGTGGCTCAATCTTAAGTTTATCAAGCGACGAGAATACTTTTTGTGCGCAAAAAGTAAACAAAAATAACGACTTTATTCCACTATTCATTTCCTTCTCTCTAGGCCTCGAGTGAGTTCACGTAGTGTTTTTGCGTAGCGCGTCTGTGTTGTACGTCACACGCATCACACATGACCAGCGTCGCCCAATAGTGAGCCTACGTGTGACGTACAACATAGACGTAACAAAAACACTACGTAAAATAGCTCGAGGCACAGAGAGAAGGAAATGAATAGTGGAATAAAGTCGTTATTTTTGTTTACTTTTTGCGTACAAAAAGTATTCTCGTCGCTTTATAAACTTAAGATTGAGCCACATGGACTACTTTGATGATGTCTTTATTGCCTTTCTGGACATGGACAGTATGCCGTCCATTGACTTTCAATAGAGAAACAGAAAGCTCTCGGACTAAATCTAAAATATCTTAAACTGTGTTCCGAAGGTGAACGGAGATCTTACAGGCTTGGAACGACATGAGGGTGAGTCATTAATGACATAATTTTCATTTTTGGGTGAACTAACCCTTTAACATTCATTTTGATGTTCTCATATATATATATATATATATATATATATATATATATATATATATATATATATATATATATATATATATATATATATAGTAACGTCTCTGGGTGAAGATCAAGATGAAGAAGACGAAGATCCACGATATACAAAAATACTTTAGTTTATTATAAAGGAAAACTCGAAACAGTGAGCGTGCGCTCAAACAAACACCAACACTCAACATTGACCGACACTGAAGACTGAACCAGGGAGAACTTAAATACACAGATGATAATGACAAGACAACAGGTGACAGTGATGATGATGATGATGGTGATGAGGACCAGGTGCAGGTGATGATGACTGAGGACTCTGGGAAGTGTAATGCAGACGTGCAGGACGATGACAGACGGTGAATGTGACATATATATATATATATATATATATATATATATATATATATATATGTATATATGTATATATGTGTGTGTGTGTGTGTGTGCGTGTGTTTGTGTGTGTGTATCATTTGAATATATACAGAATAAAGCGTGTCTTGTTTTCCAGTAGTAAATAATAATAATAATAATAATGCAAATATAATTATTATTTTACTTGCAAACAAGCAAAATAATTGTATTTGTATTTCTTAAAAATTATATTGTATGTGCATATATTATATATAAATATATTGTATGACTTGATTGGAAACATCAGTTTTATGGTTTGCGTTAGAAGTTTTTTTTTTTTTTTTTGTGGTTATTTCCAGACAGTATTTCCCTGTAGACATTTCACCCCTTAAAATATTTACACAGCAAAAAGTAGGTCTTGTTTTCAGAGAATGTTTGTTAATTTTTCTAACCACATTGGCAAACAGCTCTCTTTTTTTCTTGTTTTAAGCATGAATCTTTCTGAAATATTATGCAATTTTACCTTTCAAGAAAATTTTCTTGTTTTATAAATTTGACTGGAAAGCAAGGCAAATACACTGATTAAGAAAATGATTTTTTTTGCAGCGCAGTAGCCATTTACAGATGAGAGCCAAGAAACCAGATCAAACATTGAGTCAAAGCACTTTTTTTCAGCAACGCTATAAATACATTGAACAAATAAATAAATAAACAAACAGCAAGAAGGAAAATAGCTTATTGATCTTCATGCATTGTCTCGTAAATTATGCTGGAGGTGTAGATTTCATCTAATCGATGTTAGGAGATGCATCTTTATTCTAGTGTGTAACTTATTACTGTCTGAGAAACAAGGCTGCACCGCAATTAGAGCGCTAAAGCACTCGCCAATCAATACTCCAGATGTATGTCCAAGACTTTCCAGGAAGCAATGCATTGAGAGAGCCACAGTGCATATTCTCCAGGCTAAAGGCTAATCTGCTTTAGTGCTGAGAAGTCCTTCACTAGAATTTGCTTCAATGGTTGGGGTTAATAACTCTGACGACCCAAGATTAGTCTCAAATGGTTGGGTTCAGGGATATCTGTTTAGTTAGACCTGCCACTTTTTTTTTCCAGTTATAGATTGGATGCCAGTCTTTGACTAGATGTTTATCACCGTTCAAAGCACATACCTGAAGTTTTTTTTGTCAGGGTAAAGCCAAGCCACTACAACATTAAATATCAATTAGTCATCACAGGGTGATCATCACTCTTAAAGATGCTCGGTTTCTGTTGTCTGTTGTGTTGGTGTGTACACAACATGATTGATTCTAAAAGTGTTCCATTAAGATCATCCTCCTCTCTGACTAAAGCTACGATCCCTAAATAAATGGTCACAAACTCACACACATAACAATGGGAGTTTATTCTTGACAAGAAAAAAAGAGTAGAAAAATGTGGGGAAATGGTTAGCAGTTTTATTTATTTATTTATTTATTTTCGTTGCTCCTGCTAATCAATTTATCTCAGTCCTCTTGCACTCTTTGGCTCTCTCACAACTTCATTGGCTGTAGTTTTTACAGCTCTCTCACTCATGGGAACAGTGCACACTTCACAACTGGCCTGATTTTAAACAGGTTTCAAGCTAGATTTCTAACTGGATTTGAATACAGTTTGTTCGAGATTTCAAACAGGTTTCAAGCAATATTTCAAACTGGATTCAAACACATTTCATAGAAGATGTCTGCCTTGTTCATCTTTAGTTTTATTGTTTTGTT
Source organism: Scardinius erythrophthalmus (assembly GCF_964197995.2). Taxonomy (NCBI): domain Eukaryota; kingdom Metazoa; phylum Chordata; class Actinopteri; order Cypriniformes; family Leuciscidae; genus Scardinius; species Scardinius erythrophthalmus. The sequence goes on from NC_138231.1 coordinate 28,179,030, forward strand.
CTGTTTAGTTTTTAGTTGTGGATTTCCGTGTCACTGTTTTGTCCAACACAATCTCATGAAAGTGCGTATCTATAGCACGAATGATAATTCTCGTATAATTTATACGCCAAAACGAGTTTTAGCGTTCAAATGATACGCACTGGAAACCCCTTGGGTAGGATTAGGGGTGAGGAGGGCGTGCATATTACACGCCATAAACTGCGTATCATATGCACGCGAAAACTGCGTACCATATTTACGCTAAAACTCGTTTTGGCGTATAAATTATACGAGATATTATCATTCGTGCTATAGATACGCACTTTCATGAGATCGGGCTCGTTTTGTCTGCGTTCTTGTTCTTTCATTAGTTGGTCATGGTTTCTATTTAGTGCTCACCTGTTCCTTGTTCCGTTGATTATCTTTCTTTGTGTATTTAAGCCCTCAGTTTTCCACAGTTGGTCTTGTGGTAAAGTTTATGTTTGATGTGTAGTGTGCTATTGCTTTTTGTCTTTAATCAAGTCTATTTCTTTGTCATTCCGCATCATCTTTGGTTTAAACTACACTGCAACGCATGACAATTTCAAACAGGTTTCAAACTGGATTCACAAAGGGTTCATAAAAGATTTTAAACAGGTTTCAAACCATATTTCAAACAGGATTCGAACATGGGGCCTCATTTATAAAGCGTACACAGATTTGATTTTAGAGTATGTTAAAATCCACGCAACATTCATATTTATAGAAACAGTCTTTGATGTGGAAAAGTGCTGTCTGAGAAGTAAACATTTTTCCTTGTGGCAGAGAGTCGGAGAACTGAAGGTATTTGAGAATCCAAGCAATTCTTGCTGCTCTCTGTTCTCAAGTAAAGGTTTTGGACATTCACTGGTGCTCTTTTATATGTTAATGTAATTAATTAGGCAGTGTTTACAAAGTGGAGATCGGAAACCATTCAGCTGCACACAATTTCAAGATCATTTGCGAGGCGTATTCACGTTCTCCAAATCACACACATTTAGATTTGATAAATGATCGTAAGATCAAATGTAGGATGGTTTCTATGCAACATTTTATAAATGAGGCCCATGTTTTATAGAAGATTTCGAATAGTTTCAAACTAGATTTGAACATGATTTATACACGATTTCAAACAGGTTTCAAACCATATTTCAAACTGGATTCAAAAACGATTCATTCAAGATTTCAAACAAGTTTTAAACCAGATTTCAGACAGGTTTCATTTCAAATTTCAAACTGTTTTTGATGTCAAATAATAATAATAAAAAAAAAATCTTCAAATAGGATTTCAATTAGGTTTGAAATCTGTTGTTGTTCCTGCAAGCAGATGTCCAGATTTACAACAGGTTTCAAAGTAGATTTCAAAACAGGCTTTCAAACATGTTTTGAGATCATTGGTATATATGTGACTAATTGGAATATGTCTGTGCACTCAAAGAACGCAGACTAAAAATCCAAGGCAACAAGCTTGAGTCTTGTAGTGTGGTTAGGATTTTTTTCCCCCAAAATTACCCATATTGCAAAGTACTGTAAACACAACTTAACGTTTCACCCTACTTTTTGAGCATAGATCCGAACTTAAATGGTTGTAATTCATGAATGGTTTGAAATATATTTTACAAAATAATTTGGAATGTAAGATTGCTCGAAACAGAATGATTTATGTTCTATTTTGGTTTCGTTTTCACTGAGTTCCTAGTTAGTTTCCCTGGCTGTTAAATAATTTCCACCCACCTGTTTCTGTTCACCTTGATTACGTTCCCTTTGTAGCCTCGAGTTTTTTTCTGTTCAGTGTCGTCTAGCATAATGTTAAACATGTTGTTTTTCTCCTAGAATCTCCTCAGTGTTATCTGTGGATTTATTAAAGACTGTTTTTGTTACTCATCTCCTTCAATGTGCGCATGTGCAGCCACATGACACCATTGCTGTGCCCCAATTCACCTACTTATACTACTCCTTAAAATATTTACTCTTTTGTGAAGAAAAAGTACATATTTTTGAGTGTGTAGCAAAAGAGTAGACAAGCTATCACATCATAAAATAGCATCTTTAACTGTTGTTCTCATGCATCCTGTCACCGTAAACTGTCCTGTCAATCATCTTGTCACAGTTAAAATCCTCCACATTTCATTTCAGTTCATTTCCTACCGTATCGGAAAGAAATGCAGTAGAACGTTGATCTGTAGTCGCGTGTCTTTCATGCAGAGAACTCTCCTCATATTAATGCATATGATGCATTTAAAAGTCAATGGCCAAACAGAACTTTATAAATGTGTCTGTGTTCCAAATTTAAAGTTGACATCACAAAAATTTAGGTTTGTAAGGTTTTAAAGTACTATTTCCATGGTAACTCAATGTCTGATTTCAAAACTGTGTTCAAAGGATGATTTTTGAGTGTTTACAATTTCGAATGATACTTAATTTGTGATGCTTACTAAAATATGCGTGAAAAGACAATAAATCACAGAAATTGCATTGTTTTTATACAGGGATATACAATCACAGTACAGAACAGTATGCAAAACAATACAATCGTAGAATAACAAACAGTGGAGGTAGTAACAAACTGTGTTTGTGCTTCTAGTCTCTATGGAGTTCTGTTATTATCTTGTCCATCCCTGAGTGTATCAGGCTGTCCTGGTTGTTGGACATGTTCTTCTATATCTGCTACAGTTTTACAGGCAGATGAAGTGTCCATAAATCACTGACGTGTCCTGCAGCAAGACTGAGATTATGTTTAGCTTAATACCCCAGTTATAAATCAACACTGCTGACTGGACCAGGCAACACTTTTTTGTCTCCCTCTCTATCTATTATTTTTTGGACATTGATGGATGTCTGTATTTTATAGAGATACAAAGTAATGGGCCCTGACAAGATAATGTATAAAAACTAGCTAGAAACATGTCACACTGACCATAAATAAACATTGTATGACAATAAATAAACGTGGTGCTCAATTAACTTAGAACAAAAACATGCATGTGAAGGATGCAACAATTTTGCAAGGTATTTCAGCATGAAAATCTGTCTTAAATCACAGACCACCTGCAAACCAGTTTAACAGTGCTGAAATGAAATTGTAATGTGCCATCAGTATATATGCAAATTAAGGCAGTATTTTTATGTAAATTAGACTAAATTACAGATTGCACCTTATTTACAAAGGTTAGTGCTGTTTGCTTGGTGCAGTCAGTTGCATTTACAATTTTTGTAAATGTTTTAGCAATCATGGCAGCAGTAATTCAAATTATATATATATATATATATATATATGTATCATAAAAAAAGTATGAGAATCTCTAAAGAGCTCATTAACATATGTTCATAAGATTTTCACATCCTTTTCCCTGATATATGCATGAGATAAGTGAATATGTGAAATTATGTTTGCGTTTTTAATGACATTTGGGCATATGTATTTAGAGTGGTTATGGCTTCACATACTTACTCCTACGAATCTACACATGATCGGCACAGGAAATAATTCTCCAAGAAAAAAGTTGCAAGCTGTTGTTGTTATGAATTGACTCTTGGGTTAATGAGCATTTAGGTTCAGCTTGTACTCACCAATCAGCCTGTGATTACCCACACTCTCCATTTCTGTCAGTTCGGTGACCACAAATACCATTACAAAACAAGTAGCAAATTAGTAGCTCCACCAATAAGCCCATTGGTACAGTTTATATTTAATCAACCATGCACCAGTTACACCATTATTTTAATAAAATATATAATTTCTGAATGAAGGAATGTGAATTAGTGTATTCCAAATTTGGTGCAACTGCAGAGGCTAATTAATTTGCGACTTCATGTCTATTTATGTATTTGTCTCCTGTTTTTGCTGTGGAAGAGTAAGCAGTTGTATTACAATGACTGCAAAATAATTGTTGCTGTATCTCTCATTATCCGATTATAAATGACCCCTCAACATAAGATTTTTTAGTCTTGGGTTGAGGTGTAGTTGCTCAGCAGGGGATCTTTTGGTGGTTCCCAACATGTAAGGTACACAAGCCCAATTGTTCCAGTGGTATAATAATTGGCTTCCATGCATGCATGCTCAATAAAAATAATCCTGACGTGAACCTGATTACAAAGTGCTATTAGCAAGCACATATATTTTATTATAGATCTGCAGGTGTACTTAACTTTTAACAGATGTGTACTTCTAGTTTAGCTAAATAACACAGAACAAATATGAAAAATGTTGCATATACATGAAGACCTCAGTCGGAACAGATACGCCTCAAGGCATTTCATAGTGCAGCACCAGGCTCTGCCAAATTCCAGAAGACTGTCCCAAAAGAAGACTATCCATGCTTTGATGAAATTTCCACAAAGTTCCCCTTTAATCAGCTTAATAACAGCTAGTCCACCATTAAGCACTCAATACACGCAGGCAGTGATTTACTAAACCTGTGCCTTTATGAAAACACAAACTTGAAACCTTGCACAAAAAAATACCCGAGCTGATTTAATAATGTAGACTACTGAGGATTGCATCATTCAGATCTGCAAAATAGGGCATCGGTCATTTTTTTTGACAGACGACACGAGCGACTGTTTAGCTTTATGCAAAATAAAAGAGTGACTTGCGGGAATGTTATATGCAATATTCCAATTTTCAACATAACTTTTGCGAATAAAGCGTCATTTCTATCCAGTCATCAAAGTCCTGATAAACTGAAAAAGAAAAATGGAAGTTGATGCAGTAGGAGAAGCCATCATACTATATAATAATGTTTGTACATATAATATATTACTCCTCAGAGCACGTTAACTAGCTTTCTGAGGCGGATGCCTGCTGTTTGGGAACACAAGTGTAAGACAGTTCGGGGATGTAATTATACTGAATTATACTGTATTTCAGAATGACCAAAATAACATTTCAGATGCTGTGCAACGAGATCGAGATCATACATAAAAAATGTAGCCGACTCAGTTGAGCGCATTCATTTTTGTTATGCTCATTTTTAGAATTTATGCGCATCTTGGTGTTTCCATCTAGCATTTATTTTTTTATGCAATATTCCAAAATGTGCATACAAATAGGTGCATGGAATATAGCTAATGATGTAAACAGAGTTCATTTCAGCTGTACATCAGCCCTAAAAGAAAATAGTGTCATTGTTCAGCTGAAGTCAGTTCAGTGTTGATTCAGTTCTGTTGTAAATATCATCAATTATTAAATTAGTTCATTTAATCTATAAAGCATTTCTGCATAAAGCAGTGATGTCATTGTCCAGCTCAATTCAGTTCTCATCCAATGGTGTCAGTTTAGTCAAATCAGTAATATTGCTGAATATTAAGTCTCCCCAGCTAAGCAAGCCAGAGGCGACAGCGGCGAGAAACCCAAACTCCATCAGGCTCAGTCAGGGAGCCAGTTCTCCTCTGGCCAGCGATCGAACATGTTGTGATAATGATTCAGGCTGCATCACAAGTCAAAATCAGACTGAGGACCAGTAGCATTCAAATATTCATCCAGTTCCTTCTGCTTGAAGATCGATTCATCATGCCGGTATGGAGCTGAAGCTGGTCATAGGGTCTGTGCGGTGGACATGTCTGGTTCTTGTGGTCTTTGCTCAGGAAATCAAAATGCACCATGAAATCAATATCGACAATTCTTATTTTTTTTTATGGAATATTGCAGTGTTTTTTATAAAGTAAATATTTGTGCACATCATTTTGTTTTAAATTCATGTGCCCTCTTCTCTGATGACGTGTTTACTAGCGCTAGAGCGGGACAACCTGTCACCCACATGAGATCGACCAATATATACTACTCAGATTACTCATCACAGAAAAAGAATGTACTTTAAATATCAGTGTGTCCAACATATTTTCATGTAAAGTATTTATTCTTAATAAATCATCCACGTACATCGCACAATATATAGATTGCACAAGCAAACTTGTTACTTTTTTTATCTTTCTTGTCCAAATACAGTGTAAGCTAAGAAACCCACACTGACTTTGATGTTAAACAGTGAATGTTATAATAAACACAGAGGAAGAGAAATGAGCAGAGGTGTCACTGACGGGAGAGAGAAATGGCGGGCAACAGAAAGAGGGCAGAGAGAGGAGCAGCTCATGGCAGTTCTGATGGATGGGGCTTGTTAGGAGGCCCAACTGTTAGCTAAGTGACAATGACAGCTGGAAAAGACCTCCATTACCACTTTTAAGATGTGGCTAAAATCCCCGTCAACCCGTAGAAGCAGATGTCGATAACCCGGGGCGAAAGTTCTGTTAGCGGTGACAGCAACACATTTTCATCAAGCTAACAGAGCCACATGGCAGATGCTAATGTAGCATAGAGGAAACACTGTAATGCACTATAGCTTTTAGGAGGTCGTGGAAGGACCTTGTAGTTTTGCGAGTTGTGCTTTGAAGAAAAAGCATTCAATCCCTTCAGCAACCCATATGTTCTGTGTTCTTTCATGTTCGACAATGAGATGAAAAATGATGTCACTCAAATGAAGGAAGTCTTGCAATGTGAAAGAGTGTAAATAATTAGTTTCTGAAAGCTGCACTGATAATTTACATGCAGCTGTATAGGTAGACTATAATAAAACTGAGCTTCAAGCTGTGGGTTCAGAGGTCAAGTGCTTTGTGTGAACAGAGAGATTGTAACAGATGATGGCGAGGAAGTTGTTATCCTTCTGTATTTCACTTCAGAAATTATGTGGGTTTCTGCTTACCATTAAACCCAGTTAACATACTGTGGTGGTTACAAGGCCACAGCTGTACTCGGTGAGCTCCATCCATGCTGCTACTTCTGTTTTAAATATAGTTGGTAGCTGAGTGCTGCGGACAGACGCCGAATGGCGCCGCCGGTGTGTGTACACTCATAGAGAATAATGTGTTCGAATTTTAAAGACGCGGCGCTGCGCTTCTCGTCCGGTGTGCGACCCCCTTTACCTACTACTCTTTGGCCGGCTCGCAAGCCCAAACAAGTGTGTGCGGCGTGCCTGTTGTTTTGTTTCCGGTCTAGCTAGATCCGGTGTGGTGTTGTAGTTTTTCTAACGTTACTAGTTGTTGCAACAGCATGTGAAAAAAACTCCAAAGTTTGCTAGGCCAAAAAGAACGTTAATCTCGCGATAAAAAAGTTGACGCCGTTAAAATGGGTTTGCGTTAACGCCGTTAAAATGGGTTTGCGTTAACGCCGTTAATAATGCGTTTAACTGGCAGCACTAATATATATCATTTTCATCTTTGTCGCAATCTGACTTAATTTGTAGAGGTGTGAGATGCATTATATTCTGAAATCTTTAAAAAATGCTGGAGCTTGTCTGAATTTGGAATGAATTTTGGAAATGGGTTTCAGCACATAATGGAGTGGCTGCTGTTCGCTCAGTGCGGTCTTGATTTGTTGTGAGATCTAACACAAGGCCATGTTGTCAAGACTACTGTTGACACACTCTGGAGCGATGCTTTTGTTTTGATTTAACTTGAGTTTCCCAAGGTCGTGAGTTTTTGTATTCCAGACACTTTAGGCTTGCAGTGAGCATAGATTAAGACACTGTACAAAGATTTCCTATGGGAAATCACACACATTGATAATCAATACTAAAACATATTAGGACCAATCACGCTGAAACCTTGAGCATTTGAACGATGAGGACACACAATGTGCTGCTTCCCCTTGGGAAACTTCATTACCAAATGCACAGTTTGAATGGAGATGTAAGACTCAAGGCAGACACACACACACACACACACACACACACACACACACACACACACACACACACACACACACACACACATTCACTCACACAGGCCCGCTAGGATGAGCAGATGAAAAGATTTGTTATGTATACATCATTTTTATGTCAGGTTAGAAAGGGACAAATTAAATCATTTTGCAGAGATGTCGATATTGCTGCCGATTCTGGGAAATGTAGAATGTGACTCTGCAGGCAAAATGAGATTTAATGAGTAGTGCAGCAACCGAACCCCGGATCTGTTCCCGTATCACTTTATAAATGAGCCGGGATGAAAAAGACTTTGTGTGATGAAAGACTTGCACCTACAAGACGTGTTTTCCTTTACATGTTTTCAAGAAGGGATTGCTAACCTGCTGTACATGGTATGGTTTTAATAAAGCAAATTAATAAAAAAGACTTGAAAGAGGATGACATAATCAAGGAAAACAAGGTTGTAACCATATCTGTTTTGTCAGGATTCTGGTTGTTTCCTTTTGGTTTCTCCAGCCAATTTACACTGATCCCTTTCCATTATTACATCTTTACTGAACTGATGGATCATTTGCAGAGTTAACTGAAAAAACTAATTTTCTTTCCTAGATTCTGCTGTATGCAAACATTTGGTCTCGGTGTAATACGTTTGACTTATTGCATGAAAAGTTAAGGATTTTCAGAAGCTCAAATCACATTACCTGTCCAGAATTATGTGTAATCAAGACATGTGCAAATAATAATGTGCCATACCACCAAAACGCATGAATGGCCAAAACGCATAAAAAGTCCTCCGTTTTTAGTTGAAAACGGTGTTGTGTAAACAGCCAGTTATTGTGTTCCTGCTCTTTTTTTGTTTCCGTTTCCTTGGTTTCTGTGTATGTCCTTGTTTGTTTCTATGGTTACATATCATTATCACCTGTGTTTCGTTCAGCTCCCTTGTTAGCTTGTGTGCACAGTATATACTCAAAAGTCTTTGATAAAATACTTCAAAAGTGCTTTGTCTGTAATCATCTATGATTTGTGTGGTTTTATGTAATTGTCTGAAACACCATTCTATTGTTCCTCATATGTTCATGTAATGGAGGCTGCAGTCTTTAGTGTCCATTTTAGCACGCCCGCTGCATGCCAGAGCTCGAATCGCGAATCCCAGCTGGAATCCCGCTTGAAGTGTGTCGAGTAGGACCGGTTACATTTGGTGAGTGAGTTTTAGGGGGGTGAGTGAATGAGTGACTGATTCAGTGACTCACTTGATATTTATGAGGCATTATCTACATTAGTTAACAATGAAAAATACTTCTACAGCATTTATTAATCTTATTTAATGTGATTCTCAACATTTATTTATAAGTTCCAAAGTTGTATCTTTTAACTTTAGTTAATGCACTGTAAACTAACATTTGTATACTAATGTTAACAAAGGTAAATAAATGCTGTTATACTGTATATTGTTCATTCATGTTAGTTAATGCATTAACTAATGTTAACAAATGAGATATTATTGTAAAGTGCTACCAAATTGTCTTATTTGAAAGCACTAAATGAGTGATACATGTATGTTGCAGTGTTTAATATGAAAATAAATGTAATTTGGTTATATCTTTAGATACACTGTGGGTTTTGATAACATGTTTATGGGAAATACATAAAATAATAAAAAAAAAAATAATAAAAACACATGCATGGAAAATGAATGTATTAAATATGAATAACAATTCTGCATCAGATTTGCAATAGGTACCATGTCCAGGAAGAACATTGTCAAGATTGCTAAATTGGTTTACTGTTCCCTGTCTAAAATGTTCAGTCCAGTACTTTTTAACCTAGAGATTTGTCTGAAACTTTTAAATCCACTTAATTTCTGCTTTGAACTTTCTCAGAGGATTAATCGTACACAGCATGCAACCTTTCTTTGGCTTATTTGTGAGAGTTCTAGAATTTACAGAACTAAATGTATCTCACATTTGCACAATCTGAATGCTGCTTTCACTTTTATGATCAGGCAGCGGTGGCTGTATTCTATAATTAAGCTTCTATTACTGACAGCAATGCTGCTCCAGTCCTGTATTAACTGTCAGATCTCATCACTGTACAGAGAAAAGGTCAAAGACACTGGAGCAAAGAGCACTTGAGTCTCAGTCTGGTTTAGTAGACTTGTTCATATCAGAGTTAGGGCTCCCTGTGGTGCAGCTTAGCCTGGTGAAAATGTGTTTACAAGTCCCAGTAAAGTCACCGCTTACTGACTGGAAGCACACCTGCCCCTTTAGAGATGGCCTTTACACATGTAGAGCTGTCAAGCATCGAAGCCAGTCAGAAAGAGAGTGGAGTGGAACAAGGTGGGCAGGTGTCATTTCTAGAGGGAAAACCTGCGCACGGTCACACATGAGCACACTAGGACACGCACACACATCTGGAGCTGGTTTGTAATACCTGGAGAAAGCTATCTGCTATAGAATTCCTATTCATTTCAATAGCTGTTGGCTCTGACTCACGCAATGAATTGACAGCTGCTATCTTTGTTTCGGCCACAATTGCATTTGAGCTAATCATCTAAGCCGTAAATTACATTTGACCAATCATTCGGAAGCTAGAGGAAAATGACATAATGGCGAAGATTGGCAGAACAACTGATTCGCATGCACTGCAAAAAAATGCTTTTCTGACTTAGCCTATGCTGGGTACACACCAAAAGATATTTTACATCTTATACGATTTTCAAAATGTGTTAGACCACAAACATGAGGACAAAAAAATCCTAGATTTAACCGTTTTGCTCCTATAGTGTGTGGTGTGCCATGATGTGACAAAGACAGCACACCACACACGGACAGATTTTCAACCAGAGTCTCGACTGTAGAATAAGCATGGCGGACGATATGCAGGAAGAAATTGCAATGGTATATGGAAAGGTTTTACACGACACGTTGTATAAACTTTTGTGCTGTTGCCACAAATCAACAAGATGATCCTCCATCTCTGCTGTCCACATCAATTTCACTTTGTGCTGCGCCATGACTGCGTTTGTTATGCTTCCGTCTTCCATCATCTCGCTTTCTGATTGGATATTGTTTCGTTTCACGTGATAATCTCCAGAGCGTGCGTGCGTTTGTCCTCGGGGTTTGCCCATAGACAGTATATAAACTGGACACAGCGACCCCATTGGATTAAACGGAGACAAGTGAAGTCAATTAGAGGCACTAACTTCCTGATGGTCGAGCGTACTGCACAGACTCAAACTGAGCTTGAAGACGTAGATGTGACGTGAGCAACCCGTCTGTCTTCTAGTAGCTGTGCCAAGCGAAATCTGAATTATTCCCTTCCGAAACTAGCAGAGACGGAGAGTGTGAGTAGGAGGTGTCCATGAGCTAGGAGCAGGAGCAACTTTTGCTAAGTATTCTGATTAATTATTTTGTCATTTTGCCTCCACGTCCTCCCGATTGCCCGCGAACTTCTCCTCCTGTCCATACGGTAATTCTCTACTGTGCAACAGAGAGTCGCGTGGTTATGACGCAATCGTTAGCCTATTTTTACAAAAACTGCTTCTACGGGGCCATAACGTAAGATACAAGGTAATGGAGCCTTTTATACATTTTCGTGTTTCTTTAGAAATAAATTATGGACAAATGGAGTCTTTAAACGCCTCAGATGTAAAGTTATTCGCTGTCAAAGTGACGCCAAAATGAATGGGAGTCAATGGGATGCTAACAGCAGGTGATGGTCTGCTAGCCAATGGCGGCGCCCGGGGAAACTTCAAAATAATATGAATGCCTGACCCCCTGGGTTCGCCCCACACATCAGGATTTCTGATCATAAATATTAAACATGTTGAATATTTACGATTTGCGATCGGGGCAGCTCCGACGTTGTTCCGATCAGGTTCGGACACTCTTAACACTCCTCACACCAAGGGAAAATCTGCTTGGGGTTCAAGGCGACCATTATTTAGAATGTCACTTTATGGTTTCCATGGTGACGCGTCATTGCTTGTCACGTGACACACCGCAGCAGCAGCAACAGAGCTGAATGAATAATGATCTGCTTTTATGTCATTTTTTCCCTATATTATTCACAAATGTGTTAGCTATGGCATGAAATATCTGATATTACGATTGTCAAATACATGCAAGTGGAATGTTTTGTATTGTTGTATTGTTGTTTAAACACCTTTATAACGATCGCATCGCGTTAGTTGAGCTGTATGCGCGATGGGCGGCGCCATGTTAATTTGTGCCGCAGATGCAGGTCAGAGAATCGGATCTGTTGGATTTACAACACGTGAATTCATCCACTTCTCCCGAAATACTTAAAAGTAAGTGGCTGGTGAACTGGGAGAAGAATAGAGTAAACATTAAAGTTACTTAGGCCTACACATTGTACACAATGTGTATCTGATGTGAATAAAACGTGTCGAATTATAATGGAAAGGATTACCTCTTCCATAGACATCAGTGTGTATTTTACAAACTCTAAATGTATTGTTTTTTTAGTACTTATGTGAATTTATATGTCTGAAACCTAAAATAAACAGTATGTGGTTGAAAACACTGAAAAGTTGTGATATATGACAGCTCTGAGCGCGCCTGTCTCTGGCTAAATTCAACATTTGAATTTAGCAGTTGATCATGTGATGCACTGACCGTTCTAATCACACCGGTGTGAACGTATGTGCGAAAGGCTTAAAAACAAGAAATTTTATGACACAAAATTTTGAAATAGGCTTAAATCAAACACATTTAATTCAGATTCTGTATTTATTTATATATATATATATATATATATATATATATATATATATATATATATATATATATATATATATATATATATATATTTATTTATATATATATATATATATATATATATATATATATATATATACCGACAGCATCATATATATCAATATATATATTGTTTTCTGAAGAAAACAAAAGAAAAAAACAAGCTAAATTATCTGACAATGGGGTTAGACAAATAATCTTGGTTCAGTTTGAATTAAGATAGTTACACAAACACAAACCTTTTGAATCATTCCAACAGATTCACAGTCTTACTATATTTATTGATGGCAGTTTATTACTAAAGTGTTCAGGAGTTTACCAATTTATAACAATTATATGCATTGATATAATAGTTTAGGAAATTACAGTTTTACTACTTCAGTTGGAATCTAGGGTATCAATCAGTTATTGATTAAGTTGATATATTAAATCAGTTGAACTGCATTGTGGGTGATGTTGTTAAATGTTTAAGACTAATATTTCTACCTATATTCAGCAAGGACAGATTAAATTGACCAATAAAGACAGCAAAAACGTTCCAAATACTTGCTCCTCTTTTGATCTGTCTATTCATCAAATAAACTGGTTTTTAATATTAATATTAATGATAAATGTTTCTTTGAGCATCATATCAGCATATTTTAATGATTTCTGAAGGATCGTGTGCTGCTGAAGACTAATGTAATGATGCTGTAAATTCAGCTTTGCATCAATATATTCAAATAGAAAAGTTCTTTTAAATTGTGATAATATTTCTCAATATCACTGTTTTTACTCTATTTTGAACACATAAATGCCTTTGTTAACATTAGAGACTTCTATCAAAAACATTCAAAAGTGTACCTACCCCAAATGTTTGAAAAGTAGTGTAATCAAATTGGATATAATAACTATATAAATACGCCCAAATTAAAAAAATAAAATAAAATTGCTGAATCTAATAAGAATTGGAATAAAATCAAGAGCTTGTGAATCAGAATCAAATGCTGTGTGGCACACAAATTACACAAATCACATTAAATAAAGGTTTTTGATTAAACAGAGACGCCAACAATCTCTGAAAAAAGCAAACAGAGGAGAGACAGAGAGAGAGATTTGTGGCATTTTTTTCACTTAATTCTCCTTTAAATCACTCCACCAGTGACTAATTATGAAGGCGTCACATGCAAGAGGGGCTGGTGAAATTGTGTTCTGACCTTGGAGGTTGTGTGGCTGACAGTGTGGGGAACAGACAGCAATTACTCGAGCCTCAAACGAACACTGGTGCCTCAGAATAGACTTGGCATTCCACTGCCAAATATACTGAGCGCTCAATCCTGTGAAGTCAGTCGTGGTTTAGATGGTCTCTGACAGGTGAAAGTGAGCGAGCACTGAATAGGAATGTGGATTAAATGCTGTGAATAATGAATTTTGATATAGAGAGGGGTCCAAAGATGATATAGAGCTGGGCCCTTTCTTTTACTGTTAACTAAACTGTGATAGATCTAATGGTACATTTAATGTTATTTTACCGTAAAATACCGTTAGGAAGTGAAAACGAACAAGTCATTGTATAATTTACAGTGAAAAAACGTAAATTTACATTCCCACAATTTTCTGCGTGACTTCACATTTGATGTATTTTTGTTGAAATAACTATGTTTCGTCATAGTTTTCTTATTTTTTTTTTCTAATGAGTTATGTACATTAGGGTTTTATGTTACATTTAATGTTGTTAAATTAATGTTTATTGTACTTTTAAAATTTCATGTGTGTTATCATGATGGTGTTTAATGTTTGATGATGATGGTGTTTATGAATGACACTGTGTAGCTTCTATATATATTAGTATTAACTTTCTTGTGGAAGAACTGCTTGTGATGAGCTTTGATTGGTGACTCATTACTGCTGTGATTGTTGGTTGTTGGTATAACAATGGTACAAAACAGAAATTAATACTTCAATAGGTCGGTAAATTAACATTATATCAGATAATGAAATACAGTTTAATACTGTACATTTTAAATTAAGTCTGTAAATGTTGCTACCGTATTTTTCACTGGAAATTTCTGGTAACCACAGCTGCCAGTTTTTCGTAAATTGAACGTATTTATTATTATTATTATTTATTTATTTTTTACATTTCACTAAATGAGTGATACATGTCTCTTGCAGTGTTAACAGGTTAATGGGTAATACATAAAAAATCACATGTATTGAAATTTAATGTATTATTCAAATGTAATGTATTGGAACAATTCTGCAACCGATTTCCAATAGTACCATGTCCATGGAGAAAATTGTCAAGATTGCAGAATTGGCTTTCATGTCTAAAATGTTCAGTCCAGTAGGTACCTTGAGATTTGTCTGAAACTTTTAAATCATTTCATTTACTGCTTTGATCTTTCTCAGAGGATTAATCTTACACAGCACGCAACGTTTTTTTTTTTTTTTTACGTTTATTTGTGAGACAATGTAATATGTTAGAATTTACAGAACTGTATCTCACAGATTTGTCCAAAACTATTAAGTTAATTAAGTTAATTAAATTATCCTAAAATGAATATCATATAACAATTTAAAAAAAATTATTCCAGTTTCATTGATGAGTTTATTCAGTTAATGCATTCAAGATTTTTTTTTTATTTGATCTAACAAGAATAACTTACAAAATATTTACTCTGTAAAGACTGCCATCACTTTGCAAAATTTTTTGAGTGTAAACTATAAAGTGTAAATAAAACCCCCAAAAAAGCGAAAGCGTTTATAAATTATTCACATACAAGTGTTCTGTAAATGCAACTTGAAATACCTATATTGAAAGGGAAAAAATAAAACAAACATACTTTAATCATTATAGAACACGCATTTGCCACATTGTTCAGGTTTCCTTTTTCAAGTATTTGGAATGTCTTCAAATATGATGCTAACATCGTATTTGGTCTGTAGATTTCTAGGGTAGTATTGTCAATCGACTTTTGGGCTTCATCATGTTCATCATCCTAAAAAGTCAAATACAAAAATAAATAATTACCAACCAATAAAGGAGTGAAAAAGCGATTGGTTTAAGAGAAACATACAATAGATTTCTTTTTTTTTTTATGTAAATAATTTACCATGTACTCTTTAACAAGGTTTTAGGGGTTTTCTTACAGATAAATGGCATTCACATCTTTCTTCAATGGTGACAATCTGAAAAATGTGACAAATGAGAAGTGTTTAGCAAAATTAACACAAGTTAGCATTTTTTTTTTTTTTTGCTAACTTGCTCCTGTACCTCTAACACTTTAAGTATACAAACACTGTTATAGCTACAACCTCTTGTGGGTGCATACTGTAAATCACAACTCTGATAGTCCTGAGAAACATAGTAAAGCTATGAATAAGCCCTGAAATAAAAATAAAAATAAACTGTATGAAACATGTAACGTTCCAAAGTATACTGTATATACAACACTTCAAAAGAATACTTCTCTGAAAAATTAAAATTCAGTCATTATTTTCCCACCCTTGGGTCATTTAAACTCTTTTTTTTTTCTCCCTAGGAACATAAATTGTGAATTTTTGCCCGTTTGTCCTGCTCATTTCTGTCAATACAATGACAGTTAATGGTGAGGTTCTCTTCTGAATCTTCAAAAGCATCAAACGATTTCATGCGACTTTTGAAGCTTCAGAACAGGAACTCACCATTACATTTTTAGAAATGAACAAACAACCAAATGAACAAACTGGCCAAAATTCATCTTTTGAGTTCAAAAAAAAAAAAAAAAAAAAAGAAACAGAGGGGTTTGAACGGCATGAGGCTGCACTACATTTTCTTATTCTGACTTTAATCTATTGTGAATTATTGTCAGATTTAAAATGATGATGAACATACCTTGAACATAACTGAAAGGATGCTTGGGATCTTCTGTGCCACTGTTCCTCCTTTCTTTTTGAAAATTCTGAGGAGAAATGATCAAGCAGACCCATACATTTAGATGCCAAAGGGATTGTTGTAACTCTTTTACATTCTGCAGATATCTAATAATTTAAAAAGGACAAACAAATATTATCATATACCAACACTGTATTTCTTTACCAGCACTTACATCTGTATTGTATTGACATACACAATTATTACAAATTAACAAAAAACGGAATTACATCTTCAATTCATAATTTGGAATGACTTACAACAACTAGGCTATCCAATTCATCACAGCTAACACTATATCATAAAGATCACCTCTTGCACAGTAAAGGGTAAATGTTTGTTACTTAAAGATGTTTATTGCCATTTCTTTATGCCATATTTGGGGCTTCCAATGTTTGAGAGAGTTAACATTTGGCATTACATGTAAATGTTCAACACCATTTTGTAAAGCAGTTTTTAAAACTTGATAAAAATGTAAACTTTATTTGCACATTCGCTTTACATGTAAATGTATTCTCTTCTTAACTAGCAACACTAAAATGAAAGATATTCAAATATTATTAAAGCTAAGCACAAATAAAAATACATAAGCACATAAAAGAGAAATCTACGGGTTCACAATGCAACTGCAATTAGCAGAAGTGGTTTACCGGAAATCTAACACATTATATTTAAAAAATGGCGTGAAAAATAAGGTGGATAGCAAGTCTATTCCCCTCTTGGATTACGGCAGAGGTGTGTGTGTGTGTGTGTATGTGTGTGTGTGTGTGTGTGTGTGTTAGATTGTTAGGTTTGTCACATTGACAAAACTTTATGTATAATTATTGGGTTATCTAAAGAATTGTGTATTTTGAATGTTTATGATGCCGTGTGGGATTAGCGTCATGACAAGTGGTTTATTTGGGTTTCATATATTAAATTAGTTTGTTTTGTAGTTGTTTTGTTTTGTTTTTACTTGACATATCTTTCTTTGTGGAGTTCTATGCATATGGACCTCTGACATAAAAGCCCTGCTGTTTTGCTTATGATTTATTTTTGTTATACAAATCTTAAGTTTATGGTTATATACTGATTTTTCTGTTCTAAAGTGATTTCTTGTCTGTTATTTTTGTAATTGATTTTACTATTTGAGTCCGGTTTGGACCAACCGCTGAGGTCTATGTTATGTGATGTGTAAAGGGGAGTTTTAATCCATATTTTCTGTGTTTTAGGAGCCAGCCTGTGTGGGAGCACTTTCCTCCGGGATCATCTGGGCCTTTCCTTTCTTCACTGCATGTGGAGTTATTTCCTGCACTGCATGGGTATTGATTTGAGAGTGTATAGTTATTTGTATTATTCACTACACCTTTTTTAAAGTGGTTGGATAATGATCTGGAAGGTCTTGAGGGCTGGATGAGCGTTGAACGCTCTTTCCATTTGCACATGTGCAAATATAACTCCACCTGTTGACCAATTTTCAGTACTTCAGAAGCAACACAACTGCATTTCATTCATTGCATTTCAAATGCTGAGTTCTGCTCGCTCTGGCGAATCCTCTCATTAACAAAGAAAGACAAGAGAGATTCATAATGCTGTGTAGACAACTTCATTGTTTTTAATGGAACGTTGAGAGATCACGAACTGAGATGAGTGACAACGTTTTAGTGATTGCAAAAAGTGATTACTCTTTTGTGTTTTCGAGGCTATAGCTTTAATCTATTAAATAAAATACAAGTATTGTTTTTTTATGCTGCTAAGAAGACCAATGGCCAATTAACCGCTGAAAGATTTGGAAGTGACATCTATAAATGAAGGATTCACTCTCGAAATTTACATAGTGATATAACTATAGTAGTATGGGAAAAAAATATGGCACGTCAAAATAGATACGTGTAATGTAAATGCAGACTACTAGAAAAAAAATCTGTATCAATGAAAAAAAAATACACATTCCAATTATTTGTAAAAGTATTTACTTAATTACTTAGTATAGTAAATAAGCTTAAATGTCTCATTGCACAATGACATTCTTGTTATGGTGGAGCCATTGCTTTCACATTACATCTGCACTTTACTGGAGAACCCTCACTAAATTCAGATACTCGGTGATTTGATTCTCCATCTGAGAGTAAAATTAAAATGTGAATTTCTTTATTAAACTTGAAGCAGGCAGGTAGGCCTGCCTTGCTCATGGTAAAAAAAGTATAAAAAAATATATAAAAATAAAAATCTGAATCTAAATGTCAGTAACTTTCCCTGACCTTTTTCAACTGTGTTAGCATTCTTTTTCTCTCTATCTGGTGTATTTTTCATGCATGCATAATTTGTACTCGTTCAATATTTAAAGACCCAATGAAATGAAAAATAAAGTTTTGTGGTTTATAGTCCACGCCTTTTCACTTTGAAGTCATCAATATGCCATTAAACAACAGTTCCAGTCCTTTAATCTGATCTGATCTGAAAAGTGCTGACCTCAAAATTTCCTCCATCAGCAGATCTCTTTGTGTTTGTGAAATGCAAATTCCCACTGCTGTATAGCAAAACACTTGTGTATGACAAACACTGGCGTGTCTTGATAAATTTACAGTCATAAATCTGGCCTGCGCAGCTCTAATAATGACACAAGTAAGTGACTTCCATTTGTCTGAACACTGCTTCACTTCTGTTCATTCATCAAGGTGAGATACTGAGACGTGTAAAAGGGCTGGAGTTTGTAAACGATCATCTTATAAGAAATAATTTGCTGGCACTTTGCATTATGCATGCTGCATCTGGACTTTTTATATCAGAGAATGGGAATGAATCATGCCTACTCATAACTTCACCAATAACAAAATGCAGATTGTGTTGGGCATGATGGAAAATGTGTTTCCTCCTAGTCCATAATGACCTCAGCTGATTATATCACCGTACTCAAGAAATTCACAAAATTCACTTGCGTTATTTTACATTTCTTTGTCTATACATTTATCATTTTGTTTCAAATCCATATGAAATTTGTAAATTTTTTGGTGTAAAACACAAAAGGAGAAGCTTAGTTGAATGCCCCAGCTGCCCTTTTCCAAACAATGAAAGTGGATGTCCTGACTGTCACCGTTCAGAAGACTGAACACTGTGCTCTGTTTGTGTTCCACACAACAAAGATGGAAATGTATGTGGTGGTTAAAACTGACTGAGCACTAGGCATACCTCGTATTTGTGTCACGGCATGCAAGTGCCAAGTTTCACATCTGTGCTTCAAATGTAAGCCATTCTAATCAAATATATAACCTTTTTTGGTGTGCCAAAAATTTTGAGTCACATCTCATATCCTTCCTGCATGAGCACCGGCTCATTTACATATTGATTTATACCCAACAAGCACCTATAAAAGCCTGACTCAATCTCACAAATCTTATTCTTCCTAAAAAAAAATAAAAAAAGTAGACAATGCAGTACAGTCATGTCCAGAATGTCCAGGGAGGTTTTAACTATACCTTTTGTCCTCCAAAGCAGTTCCTTATGCTCGTAATCATTAGCTGCCCTGGAGGGTGGTTACTTGAAACAATCCAGCCTTTGTAGTGTAGGAGATCACATTCTTGAATTGTGTTCATTCAGCTGATCAAAGGCCAACATTCTACTCAAAAGGGAACAAATTGTAAAGCATCTCACCCAATTACTTTCTTAACTTTTTATTTATTTATTTATACATACATACATACATACTTTATTTATACAGTCTTCTTTAGACTGACTATAGACCAATATACTGACTGTAAGTAACTTTGCAACTACATGTCAACTGTAGAGCTGCATGATTATGGATACATTGAGAATCACATTTTTTATTTATTTTTTGGTTTCAAACATCGATCATGATTAACTAGAGGCTTTGACAACATGATAATTGCTTCTGTTTATTTAAAATGTTTAATGAATCTGAATGAATTATTTAAAAAAAAATGGTTTGAATGAATGATTCAGTGACTCACTCATAAATACTTAATCATTTCATTAGCAAATGAATGAATCAGCGCTTCTCGAAAACTAATCTCTTGAAAGAATGATTCAATGGCAAATGCATTTTTTACTATTAGTCCGGAGCTTGGAGGCCTGAGGTGTAGCTAGGGGATCCTCACACCAAGGCGGAGCTGGAGATTGGGGAGTCCAAGGTGAATCCGAGTAGCTGGGTAGAGTTGCCAAAAGAGAAGTTGAGGGACAGAAGGGAGCCAGCGGAGGCGTGGGCGAGGAACTGGATGCCGCTGGCACAGGAGGGAGTGGGAGATTGGGGGGGACCAGTGGCAGTGAAGGAGACTTGGAGCTGGGCAGGACCAGTGGTAATGAAGGAGACTTGGAGCTGGACGGGATCAGTGGTGACGAAGGAGACTTGGAGCTGGATGGGACCAGCAGTGATGAAGAAGCCTTTGAGCTGGGCATGACCAGGGGCAACGAAGGAGACTTGGAGTTGGGTGGGACCAGCGACAACAAAGAAGATGTAAGGCTGGGCGGGACCAGTGGCAAATTAAGAAAAAGAAAACTTCGGACTGGGCTATAGCAGTCAATCATTCCCATCCATCTCCACTAATATTCCCTTTGTGATGGACGCTGGTGTCGGCTCATGCACCTGGTCAGACTCAGCGAATGACTCTTGCTTTGTGGCAAGTTCGGGCTCCGAGTCTGTGGTGGACTCAGGCTTACAATCCGTAATGGGCATGGCTGAAGACTGGCTGGGCTCTGGGTCCATGGTGGAAACCATGGTAGGGAAATTAACCAGAACATGACTATGAAACTAAACAGAACATGCCAATAAAACTATGAAAACTAAACAAGACAAGATCGTGACAGTAATATGGCAATGGAGAAATATGAGGGCGATTAGATGATGACAGAATTTTAATTTTTAAACAAATGATCTACAGAAGATGCAGTAGTACCAGAGTACCAAAGGCAGTTTAGGGCAACTAAACTGCTCTGGCAACTCCTGCATCAGCATCAAAACCAAGTCATCTACACTCTTGCCCTTCAGCAAGTCAGCAAAACAAAATATGGCAGTTATCAACAAGGAGCTACAGGGCTACAGCGAGTCCTTTCCATGCAACTGTACACCACAGCAGGACCAGTCAGCATCATTAACGCTTACGCGCAAACTCTGACTTTCACAGCTGAAGCAAAGGACAAGTTATATGATGATCTCAACATTGTTGTCAATAAAAGTATCCAAACAGTTGCTCACCTGTCTAATAAAACACATAACACAAAGCGGTTTGGTGTTTCCATGGTTTTATGAAGTCACTGACAGGCGAAGCAATGACACGGGCCGTTACACTGGTTAAAATTGTGAAATTCTCTGAATTGAAACATTGTTGTAAACATTTGGGATAATGTAAATACACAAGTCATCAAAATATATAACATTGTTCTCATGTTTTTTAATAATTTAATCCAAAAATTGTATAATTTGTGCCTTTAAACTTGTTTTATTTCAGATAGTCTCAAAAAAAAATATATATATATACCCAAAATAACTGTGCAACATTTTACGAGATACCTTACATCTATTTTTTTTTAAATCCACTTGGCTTTAAAATCTGATGTGGCACATGCTGGCACTTTTCTCACAGTCAGCCATCCTGTCTGTCTTACTTGGCTTCTGTACCATGTTTCGTTCCAGAAACGTACCTTCCAAGAACCCCTGGCAGACTGTCCAGCCTTCTCAAAGTTGACTTGCGCAATTGCACCTGTGGCTAATGGCTATAACTCAATATCTCCCTCCAGCTGACCCTCACTGCCTCAGTGAGGTTTTACCAGGTAGTTTGGCATGAGAGCAGACCCTTTCAGCAGCATGACACCTCTTGGATGACACTGAGCTTAATCAAATGCTCATTATAAAGACCCTTCAGTTGGGCCCAAAGAACACAAGCATATCTGTCTAATTCCTGCCCGGCTCTTCAGACATGTAAATAGGGGAAGGCTAATGTGCTAATTGGATACATTTTAGGGTCAAGTGTTTGAAATTAAATTTGGATCTACTTCATAAAGTATGTTTGGATATTAGCAGAACCATCAGGCTTACCTTTTGCCACCAATCTCATTCTGAACTTGAGTATCAGGCAAATGATAAAATTAAATTTAGCAATGAAAAAGCGAAGAAAAATGATATGATATAATGGAACATTAATATTACTACTAATACTACTAATAATAAATTACCCTTAGATAATTGTGCAAATTATTTTTTTTTTTAGTTCACTTGGTTTAAAAATCTGGGGTAGCACATGCTGGCACAGAGAAGCAAAGACAAACTGCTAAACAACAGAATGAATGAATGAATGAATGCATTATGTTATTGCATGCAACTGTATTATTTTATTTTATTTCATTTTTAGATGATTGACAGCAGTCCTAAGCTCCAAGTAAAAAAAAAAAAAAAAAAAAAAAATAGGCTATACTTTTTCTTTCATTTCATGTCATGCTAATTTCATTAATTTCACATGGAAGAGTGTAGGCACATGCCTGAACAGGAAAATAACTTGTGTTCCCCAAAGACTCGTTGAAAAGCTTGTTAGTATTGTTCAGGGTGAAAAGGAGAGTCAAACTGTGAATCACAACTTGTGGTCATAACCCACAGCGCTACAAGCCCTCTAATGTGATGGCACAACCATCAGAAGGCAGAGCAAAGCGAAAGGATAAAATAATAAAGAGAGGAAAGCAAGCGAGGGAGAAACGTTTCAATTTATTGAGATTAGATTTCAAGATCAAACAGTGGATGGATTTGCATAGCCCAGGGTTGGCTGTGGCCCACTTTCCTCTGCTCTTCTGAAAGACAGCCAGCTCATACCATGCGCATACCATTATCAGTGTTGGGGTTCCACAGCTCAGAGAAAGAGGGAGATTGGCAGTGGCACAGCCTCTGGTGTTTGTCCCACAGTGACAAGCCTGGTCTCATTGTTTATAGGTAGGTAGTAAAATGTAAAACAGCAGTGACAAAAACATATTTTTTGTACATTTGGATAGATGATGAAACCAAAATATGGACATATTGACATCTAAAACGCAAACATCATTATGTATTTACAGCTGTACATACATACATACATAATATATATATATATATATGTCACTACAGCTGTAAATACATAATGATGTTCTCTTTCATCATCTCGTTTCGAGATCCACCTATGGGAAGGGCATCCGTACCTGACCTCTGCAGAAGCATCCAATTGCACCAAGTCTGGCTAGACAGACAGAAGCGCGCAGCCAATGCCCGGTAAGGCCACACCCCCTTACCGAGGCATATAACTTCTCCGCGCGCTGCTATTCCTCAGTTGACATTCGCTTCTCGCGATCTCTGCACTGACACAGTTCGGTTGGATTAACGTTACGCTGCTCACTTTCGAGTCTTCAGGAGGACATATCGCCAGATCAGCCTCCGCCAGACGTGAGTGACAGTCGTTTCTTCAGCCTATCCGCTGTGTTTTTTGCATCCGGAGCCGCCCGCGCTCTCGCTGTCCTTCACCTGCTCCTCCTTACATGGCTGCCCGCCACGGTTTTTTCCGAGTTCTTCACCGCTGGCCCACCCATGGCTATGTGACCGTCTAAACCGCCGCTTCTCCGGGGAACTATCACGACGAGCCTGCCCGGCCGCGTGTGGTGCTCTCATCGCCGCTAAGGACCCTCTCGTTCTGCGCGGTCTGCTTGGGCTTTACACGCTCGAGAAGCTTAGGAGAACCCGGAGAATTGCGGTCATTGTAATTGCTGTAACGTTAGCTTTTACTAAGCCTGCTTTTAGTTGCACGATCCCGAATGCCGTGCTAGGCCTTTCTGACTCGGATGGAGGACACGGTGATGATGACGCGCTACCGGGGGACTCCCGGAGCGCCACCTCTCTAAAATATTTGAGCTGACATCAGCCCAATCCGCATTCCCTGAAGAGGACATCTTCGCGGGAAAACCTCACTCTCGTTGACGAACCGGCCGGTTCCGATGACGAAGCTCGTAGCGTCCCGCTAGACTGTTAACACGGTCTCACGGGCCTTGATGTGTTACGATCACGTGTTGAGGTTTTCAATTTACGCCTTCCTAGGAAGGCGGCCCCGAACGCAAGCGGCCTACCTGTTGTTCGACCGTTGGGAGTATCGAGCCCGCCTTCACGGGCCACGAGCCCTCCGGATTATCTCCCGGTCCCGGAACCCCTGTCCAAAAGACATAGGGTCTCCCGCGGACGGTCGGTTAATCCTGTCTCGTGGCTGCCCAGCCTGTGTGTTTAGTGATGCTGTCGTGAGGAAAGTACATAAGCAGTGTAACCACACCGCACGCACTTGGTTCCCCTCACCCAGTTATAAAGGCTTCGGCCCCAGTGTTTTCCCAACACAAAACACACACATCACTAAACAACACATTTAACAAACGAATCAGATGAATTCGTGCAGAATTATATATCTGCCAACATAGAGAGCAAATCTCTCTGATCCCATGCATGTCGCCCTGAGTCTGTCCACAAGAGGGCGCCATTGCCTCACAAATCAACCAGCTGGGCTCACACAGCTCAGTTGCGGCTGCCCAGCCCGTGTTTTTAGTGGACGTTGTGTGTGGAAGGCTTCGGCCCCTGTGTTCCCCAACACAAAACACACACATCACTAAACAACACATTTAACAAACGAATCAGATGAATTCGTGCAGATTTATATATCTGCCAACATAGAGAGCAAATCTCTCTGATCCCATGCATGTCACCTGAGTCTGTCCACAAGAGGGCGCCATTGCCTCACAAATCAACCAGCTGGGCTCACACAGCTCAGTTGCGGCTGCCCAGCCCGTGTTTTTAGTGACGTTGTGTGTGGAAGGCTTCGGCCCCTGTGTTCCCCAGCACAAAACACACACATAACTAAATAACACTTTAAAACCAACAAATTAAATAAATCCGTTACAGAGAGAGTATCTCTCTCCGTGGATATTATTTTTCTGCCTGCACTTGAGACTGCCCAGTTCATGTGTTCAGGAGATGTGTTTTTTCCCCCCCACTTAAAAATCAGGGGGTACTTTGTGAGGGAAAGTTTAGCACAGTGGACACCACACTATGTTCCCCTCACTCTGTCAATAAAGGCTTTCGGCCCCAGTGTTTGCCCAACACAATACGCACAAAGTTACGAATCAAATGAGAAAACTTCTTACTGCAGAGAGAGGAAATCCCTCCGAACCCCTGCATGTCGCCTCTAGTGTGCCCACTAGATGGCGCATTTGCAAATGAACCAGCTGGGCCCATACAGCCCCGCTCCGGCACGAGCGGGGGCGCTCGCGAGTCACGAAGCGGCTTGGCAAGCCGTTTCAGCGCCCGAGTGGGTTTTGCGTACCGTAACCCAGGGTTACAGGCTGCAGTTTGCAATAAAACCTCCAGGTGTTCTCTCTTCTCACACAGAAGAAAACGCCGCACACATTCTGAAAGAGGAAATTTCCTCCCTCCTAAACAAGGGAGCGATTCAGATGGTGCCACCCAATCTGATAAACCATGGTTTTTATTCCTGGTACTTTCATTATCCAAAAGGCGTGTTATTTTCCTGGGCTTGGAATTGAACTCAGTCTCCATGCAACGCGTCTCTCTCAAGAGTGCGTTCGCTCGCTGATGGACTGTCTGTCCCAGTTCAGAGAAGGGGCGAGAGTACAATATCGCACATGCCTCAGGCTGCAGGGTCTCATGGCTTCATCTATCCAAGTTGTGCCGTTGGGTCTCCTGAGAATGAGAGCGTTCACGAAATGGGTTTTGTACACTACATTTCAGCCCGATTCGTGATCTCTGCCGCTCGGTAACGGTGACGTGCGCCTGCTCGGCAGCCCTGCGCCATTGGGAGAGCGAGAACTTTTACGCACGGGGAACCCCCCTCGGGACGGTTACGATGCGGAAAGTTGTGACGACAGATGCGTCCTTAACAGGCTGGGGAACCACCCAGAATGGCAGAATGCTGAACGGTCTGTGGCTGAGCAGACCATGTTCAGCGCACATTAACTATTTAGAGCTTTTACCATTTGGAAAGCTCTGAATCATTTTCTGCCTCGCCTGCAGGGACATCCCGTTCTAGTACGGTACGATAATACCACGGCAGTGGCTTATATCAACCGTCAGGGCGGCATGTGCTCGTCGAAACTCCACGCTCTAGCTTACAGGCTTTTGATGTGGAGCAGACGGGTTCTGTCATAACGCGTGACTCATGTTCTGGGCATTCTGAACAGAGGCGCTGGATCTGCTATCGAGGGGAAACCCAATCTACGGAGATTGGCGTCTTCACCCGCAGATAGTGGAGATGTTATGGATGAGATTTGGACAGGCAGTTGTAGATCTTTTCGCCTCATGCGAAAACCACCATTGTCCTATGTTCCAAAGTGCACCCATGGCCCAAAGTGCTCCTGTATGCTTTTCCTCCCCTGTGCCTGATGATTTCACACTGGCCAGGGTGAGAGAGCACGGCCTGTCTCTCATCCTGAAAGCACCCAGGTGGCCCAAAGCCCCATGGCTGGCAGAGATAATCCCTCTGTTATACTCCGAGCCATGGCGCCTCCCCCCTCGCACGGACATACTGTCCCAAGCCAACGGGGAGATTTACCCCCCCCATCCGGACAGGGTGGCTCTCTGGGCCTGGCCCGTGAGAGGACGAACCTAAATGCAGTCGGGCTCCCGCCGTGTGTAATCGCCACTACTCAGAATGCCAGGGCCGTTTCCACACGATCCCTATATGGCTGTAAGTGGCAAGTGTTCGAAGGGTGGTGTGATGGGCGTGGTCTCACATCTTATCAGTGCTCTGTGCCTGATATTTTGTGTTTCATGCAAGACCTCATGGAAAGAGGCAGGTCCTTTTCCACCATTAAGGTCTACCTGGCTGCGATTTCAGCCTGTCATGTGGGTTTTGAGGGCTCCACCGTCACACCCTCTAACCCGCAGTTTTATGAAGGGTGCACGCCGCTCTTTGCCGGTCATCAGGGGAACTGTTCCAGAGTGGGACCTCTCCATGGTGCTGGAAGTGCGGCCTCTGTATCTTTTGAGCCTCTGGGGAGTATTTCCCTCAAGCTGCTGTCCCTCAAGACAGCTTTGCTCTCGGCCTTGGCATCTGCTAAACGGGTCAGTGAGCTACATGCACTCTCGGTTAACCCCTCGTGCGCCAAATTCTCCCTAAGTGGAGATAGGGTTTCCCTTAAGCCTAACCCGGCCTTCATGCCGAAACGCTTCCCTGCGTTCACTTCAGAGGTTTTGGAGCTATCCGCTTTTCACCCTTTACCTTTTGGCCTCCCCGGAGGATCAGAGGCTGAATGCTCTGTGTCCCGTCCGTGCTCTGCAAGCATATATGACCAGGACCAGTGCTTTCCGCAAGTGCTCTTTGATTCAAGGGCTCCGCACAAGGGGAGTCCCATTCCAAAGTAATGCCTCTCACATTGGCTTGTGGACGCTATGCTATGGCTTATGAAGCAAAGGGAGTGCAGCCCCCAGGGGGCATCAGAACTCATTCCACAAGGGGCTTAGCCGCCTCTTGGGCTTTGTACAGGGGAGTGCCACTGCAGGACATCTGCTCCGCTGCCAGCTGGGCCTCTCCTCATACCTTTGAGCATTACTACCGGTTGGATGTCACCAGAACCTCGGTGGCACTCTCGGTCCTAGGGGTAGGGTCCTCTTAGCCCTTTCCCACAGCCCCGTTGGGTTAACCAACGAGGAGTGAATAGGCCGGCCGGCCATGTTCATCCCTGTCACCAAGCATTTGCATTCCTTCTTGGGTTTAGCTATGTGCATTGGTGGTGCGGGGGCCATTATCATGTATGTGTCTCATGCATGTTTCATGCCCTGCTTGTCCACAGCAGTTTAGTGTGGCGTCATCCTTGCAGGGTCATGTTTGTGGGACGTGTCAGGCACCGCCTCTCTGAGGTGACCGTCCTTCTCTGGCCTTCAGAACCTCACTGTGAGTGTATTGGGCAATCGGGGAGCTGTCCATGTCTCTCCCATAGGTGCAATATACTTACTGAGGAATAGCAGCGCGCGGAGAAGTTATATGCCTCGGTAAGGGGGTGTGGCCTTACCGGGCATTTGCTGCGCGCTTCTGTCTGTCTAGCCAGACTTGGTGCAATTGGATGATTCTGCAGAGGTCAGGTACGGATGCCCTTCCCATAGGTGGATCTCTCCACTCGATGTTTCAGAGAACCGGGGTTACGACAGTAACCTATTGTTTGCGATGTATTTACAGAATGCTGTAAATACATAATGATGTTTGCGATGTATTTACAGAATATTACATAATGATGTAATGATGTATTTACAGCTGTAGTGACATACATACACATATATATATATATATATATATATATAGACACTTATATATGTATATATGTATATATATATATATATATATATATATATATATATATATATATATATATATATATATATATATATACACACATATATATTAGGGCTGGGTAAAAAATATCGATTTCTCGATTTTAATCGATTCTCATTTTTACGAAACAATATCGATTCTTAAATCCCAAGAATCGATTAGTCATCCTGTTTTCAGTTGAGGAATGAATGGATCATTGTTGCGCACATCCCATCCAATAAATCGCAATAATCTTTGTGCTTTGTTATTATTGATATGAAACAAAGTCTCAGATTTCAAATTACGTCCATTTTCTTACGAAATTCAAAAACATAAAGCGTTTTGGCGCTGTGACGTGAGATCGCTCTTGCGCAGCTCAAGAGAAGCAGCAGCGCGGAGCGCACGTGATCTTCTCTTCCGCCTTAACACCAGTTCCAGCGCGAAATAAACATGAATGGGCATCTGAAAGTGTGTTAAAAGATAGAGTACAACTTATCGAAGTCTGTATCATGTCTCATGGAATCGCTCAATCAGTGTTTCAACCGTGCAAAGAGGTTAGTAAACAATGTCATGTCATGTAACGTCACATTTACCTCAGAAAAACCATATCCAGTGACCATAAACCATAGACTGTGCCATAAACTCGTTAGTCAGCTAGAAAAGTTAACTCTAGAGAGGAGCATTTTGTTAAATATATGCACCATATTATATATTCATTATAATTTTTATCTGCAATCTGGAAAGTTTTTTATGACAGCCATCATTTAAAATTGTATATAATTTCAAATAACTTTATTATTATAAAAATAAATAAAAGTGTATTTTAAGTGTTTGTATACAAATCAGTTAATTTTTATCTTCAATATTATAGTAGGCTAATGAAGCCTATAGGCTACAAATGACTCCCAGTTACAATAATAGTTAACAGATTTGTTTTCCTTGAGAAAATTTGCAATGTATTGTACCTGATAGCCAAAATAATCGACATTGAATCGAATCGAATCGTAATCGAAATCGAATCGAATTGCAAGCTTGTGAATCGAAATCGAATCGAATTGTGAAATTTGTGTCAATACCCAGCCCTAATATATATATATGTATGTATGTATGTCACTACAGCTGTAAATACATAATGATGTTTGCGTTTTAGATGTCAATATGTCCATATTTTGGTATATATATATATATATATATATATATATATATATATATATACAGTGAGGAAAATAAGTATTTGAACACCCTGCTATTTTGGAAGTTCTCCCACTTAGAAATCGTGGAGGGGTCTGAAATTGTCATCGTAGGTGCATGTCCACTGTGAGAGACATAATCTAAAAAAAAAAAAATCCAGAAATCACAATGTATGATTTTTTAAATATTTATTTGTATGATACAGCTGCAAATAAGTATTTGAACACCTGAGAAAATCAATGTTAATATTTGGTACAGTAGCCTTTGTTTGCAATTACAGAGGTCAAACGTTTCCTGTAGTTTTTCACCAGGTTTGCACACACTGCAGGGGGGATTTTGGCCCACTCCTCCACACAGATCTTCTCTAGATCAGTCAGGTTTCTGGGCTGTCGCTGAGAAACACGGAGTTTGAGCTCCCTCCAAAGATTCTCTATTGGGTTTAGGTCTGGAGACTGGCTAGGCCACGCCAGAACCTTCATATGCTTCTTACAGAGCCACTCCTTGGTTATCCTGGCTGTGTGCTTCGGGTCATTGTCATGTTGGAAGACCCAGCCTCGACCCATCTTCAATGCTCTAACTGAGGGAAGGAGGTTGTTCCCCAAAATCTCGCAATACATGGCCCCGGTTCATCCTCTCCTTAATACAGTGCAGTCGCCCTGTCCCATGTGCAGACCCCCAGTAGTACATGCTTCACAGTAGGGATGGTGTTCTTGGGATGGTACTCATCATTCTTCTTCCTCCAAACACGTTTAGTGGAATTATGACCAAAAAGTTCTATTTTTGTCTCATCTGACCACATGACTTTCTCCCATGACTCCTCTGGATCATCCAAATGGTCATTGGCAAACTTAAGACGGGCCTTGACATGTACTGGTTTAAGCAGGGGAACCTTCCGTGACATGCATGATTTCAAACCATGACGTCTTAGTGTATTACCAACAGTAACCTTGGAAACGGTGGTCCCAGCTCTTTTCAGGTCATTGACCAGCTCCTCCCGTGTAGTTCTGGGCTGATTTCTCACCTTTCTTAGGATCATTGAGACCCCACGAGGTGAGATCTTGCATGGAGCCCCAGTCCGCGGGAGATTGACAGTCATGTTTAGCTTCTTCCATTTTCTAATGATTGCTCCAACAGTGGACCTTTTTTCACCAAACTGCTTGGCAATTTCCCCGTAGCCCTTTCCAGCCTTGTGGAGGTGTACAATTTTGTCTCTAGTGTCTTTGGACAGCTCTTTGGTTTTGGCCATGTTAGTAGTTGGATTCTTACTGATTGTATGGGGTGGACAGGTGTCTTTATGCAGCTAACGACCTCAAACAGGTGCATCTAATTTAGGATAATAAATGGAGTGGAGGTGGACATTTTAAAGGCAGACTAACAGGTCTTTGAGGGTCAGAATTCTAGCTGATAGACAGGTGTTCAAATACTTATTTGCAGCTGTATCATACAAATAAATGGTTAAAAAATCATACATTGTGATTTCTGGATTTTTTTTTTTAGATTATGTCTCTCACAGTGGACATGCACCTACGATGACAATTTCAGACCCCTCCATGATTTCTAAGTGGGAGAACTTGCAAAATAGCAGGGTGTTCAAATACTTATTTTCCTCACTGTATATATATATATTAGATCCTTCAAACCTACCTCCATAAGGGATAATCCACAGCTAGCTGTGAATTAAGTAAGTATGTATGAGTGAACAAAGACAGTGCACTCATATTACTTATGAATAGGAAAAAAGTGCAACTCACAATATGGCGGAATAAGTCCTGCTTTCCAAATAAAATTGATAAAGTCAATTGATAAAGTCATCATGTCATTGCAGTTGCCATTAGAAGCTCCGGTTGCAATATAAACGTCTCTGGTTACACATGTAATCATGGTTCCCTGAGAAGGGGAACAAGATGCTACGTCCCCTAGATGGCACAATGGGGAATGCATCTGGCGTGACCGGTGTCTGAAGCATGAGTCTAAACATGGCAATGAACTTGACATTGGCAGGATGAAGCCTATTAATGACACCTATTAAATACGTCATCCACTTCTTGTCTGAAAGAGACGTGAGTGTCCTATAGGCTAGGCTAAGTCAAAGGACTCAAATGAGTCCTCCTCCCTAAGGTGCACACCAGCAACATGATCATAGACCAGAGCTTTCCAAGAACAGAGGCCTCAATAGGATGACTCTTAAGAGAGGAAGTCTAACTATGTTCATATTCAGGCCAGCGCTCAATGCACCACGCTCAGGACATCTTGCAAGAAGGCTCACAGAGAGCCTACCATTCGCAACTGCTATCCTAGCGGAGCTCTGGTGAGTGTAGGCCTAAATAAGATCTCTCTCTCTAGTGAGAGGAGGCCTAACAATGCTTGCAGCAGCCAAGGAGGCTCACAGAGAGTCTAACAGCTTAGCAAACTGCCTAGCCGAGCTCTAGGAGTGGAGGCCTCAACATGACAACTCTCTAAGTTGAGATGAGACCTAACTACACCCCACACTCAAGACATCTTGCAAGGAGGCTCACAAAGAGCCTCTAACTCGCAATGCTGTCCTAGGTAGGTAAAGGCCCCAGTAAGATAACTCTCTCTAGTGAGAGGAGGCCTAGCAATTATCTCAGTACCCAAGGAGGCTCACAAAAAGCCTAACCACTCAGCCTATGGCCGAGCTCATAGGATGAATACTCTCTATAGCGAGATGAGGCCCATGGCGCTTCCTAATGACAGAGGCCAAGGAGGCTCAAAAGCCTGACAACTCAGCACCACTGCGTGGTGGAATTCTGCGGACGGAGGCCTCATCATGACAACTCTCTAAAGCGAGAAGAGGCCTATCAACGTCTTATACTCAGAACAGCTTACCAAGGTGGCTTACAGGAAGCCAACTACTTGATGACACTATCTGAGCCGAACACTTGGAAGTAGATGCCTCAGCGTGATGACTCTCAAGTGAGAAGAGGCCTGAAATTACTTCCAAAAAGTAATTAAATTTTGGTATGTTTTAGCTTACCTCAAGGGCATCCAAGATGTAGGTGTCTTTTTTTCCGCAGAAGTTTCAATTTTGATATTTTTAGGTCAAACCGATCTTGTCTGTCAGTCATTTCATGCAGGTCTATGGTCACTGTCTCAAAGAGCATGCACAGAGTCCAAATTAAAACAATTCCCCATCGTCCAAATTAAACAATTCCCCATCGTAAGTACACATTGATGGCCTAAGACACGAAACGAGCGGTTTGTGTGAGAAAACAAACAGTATTTATATAGTTTTTAACTCTTATAAACAGCCACATCCAAGTGATCTGAGGGCGCGCGCGCATCCTGTTGTGTGACGTGTACGCAGACTGGTGCATAGATATATACACTAGATGTCACCTTGGCTACGGCATTCGTTAAGAACTGCCGTAGCCAAGGCGACATCTAGTGTATATATCTATGCACCAGTCTGCACCAGATCACTTGGACGTGGCTGTGTATAAGAGGTAAAAACGATATAAATACTGTTCGTTTTCTCACACAAAGCGCTCATTTCGTGTCTTAGGCAATCAATGTGTACTTACAATGGGGAATTGTTTAATTTGGACGATGGGTAATTGTTTTAATTTGGACTCTGTTCATGCTCTTTGAGGCCCCGTTTACACGTACATGGTTATTTTGAAAAACTGAGACATTTCCCTTCGTTTGCGCCCTTCGTTTACACGCAAACGGAGGATTCGCCAATGAAACCGATTCTTTCTAAAAACTCCGGCCAGAGTGGAGATTTTGAAAATCTTCGTTTGCACGTTTGCATGTAAACAGAGAAAACCGGAGTTTTAGGTAGCGACGTCACAGAATGTGACTATTTTCGGGATTCTGATTGGCTAAGGTGGGCTTGAGCTTCTCGTTACACTGCCACCTACAGGTTTGGCATGCTCTTGACAGCATATACACAGGTTCGTGTGCACGATGTTATTTTTGAAAACGAAGAGGGGTGAAATATCCGTTTATGAAAATAGCCATCCACGTGTAAACGTAGCCTGAGACAGTGACCATAGACCTGCATTAAATGACTGACAGACAAGAACGGTTTGACCTAAAAATATCAAAATTGAAACTACTGTGGAAAAAAAAGACACCTACATCTTGGATGCCCTTGAGGTAAGCTAAAACATACCAAAATTTTATTTCAAAGTGAACTATCCCTTTAAAGACATTCGTTCCAATGAACTGCCGTAGACAAGGCGACATCTAGTGTATATATCTATGCACCAGTCTGCGTACACGTCACACACCAGGATGCGTGCACGCCCTCAGATCACTTGGACGTGGCTGTGTATAAGAGTTAAAAAACGATATAAATACTGTTCGTTTTCTCACACAAACCGCTCGTTTCGTGTCTTAGGCCAGTGGTTCCCAAACCTGTCCTGAAGGACCCCCAACACTGCACGTTTTCTTTGTCTCCCTAATCAAACACACCTGATTCAACTCATCAGCTCATTAACCCATGTGATAATGAGCTGATGAGTTGAATCTGGTGTGTTTGATTAGGGATACAAAGAAATCGTGCAGTGTTGGGGGTCCTTCAGGACAGGTTTGGGAACCACTGTCTTAGGCCATCAATGTGTACTTACGATGGGGAATTGTTTAATTTGGACGA
The DNA here is from genome assembly GCF_964197995.2 of Scardinius erythrophthalmus. Taxonomy (NCBI): domain Eukaryota; kingdom Metazoa; phylum Chordata; class Actinopteri; order Cypriniformes; family Leuciscidae; genus Scardinius; species Scardinius erythrophthalmus. The sequence goes on from NC_138231.1 coordinate 28,213,514, forward strand.
TGGGGAATTGTTTTAATTTGGACTCTGTGCATGCTCTTTGAGACAGTGACCACAGACCTGCATGAAATGACTGACAGACAAGAACGGTTTGACCTAAAAATATCAAAATTGAAACTACTGCGGAAAAAAAGACACCTACATCTTGGATGCCCTTGAGGTAAGCTAAAACATACCAAAATTTAATTTCAAAGTGAACTATCCCTTTAAGTAATGTTCAAGTATATTTTTAAGTATACATTATGCAGTAAGTATACTAATGTCAATATGTACTTGTAGTAAACTTGTAAGTGTACTATTATAATACCGCTTGGGACTAAATTGGCACACTTTAAGTATATAAAAGAATATGTTTAAGTGTATTATAAGTGTAACAGTAGAAAACTTTAAGTGCACAACTCATAATTACGTTTCTCATTTGTACTGCAAGTGAACTTATGGGTATACTAGTAGTTTATTATTTTAATACTTTAATAATTTAATACTAAAAATACTGCAAATTTTTAGTTTATGTAAGTACACTTTGAAGTATACTTTCAGTAAACTACTAGTTTAGTAGTTTTATACTACACGTTTTCTTTAAGTGAACTTAACATTATACTTGTAGTTTACTAATTATATATTATTTTTGCTCTTTTAGTGTACTCTCAGTAAACTATAGTTTAGTAGTTTTATACTGCAAATATAGTTGCAAATTTTCTTTTAGTGTACTCTCAGGAAACTACTAGTTTTACTACTAGAGTTTTCTTTAAGTGAACTTAACATTATACTTATAGTTTACTATTTATATATTATTTTTGCACTTGCAGTAGGCCTACTCTGTACCACTAAGTTCAAATTTATTTTTTTATACTTGAAGAATACCTTTAACTGTACTTTACTGTAATTTAATTTTATTAGCTTCATGCATCCTTTTTTATCAACACTTGAATGTTGGTAAGTTTCATAAAGAAAGGCAACATTTTAAACAAAAAAGTTGAGAAAATCACATTTTTGTCAAAGACTACACCTTGATCAGATTCAGAATGTGATCAAAACACAGATGGAGTAGATCGAGTCCAACACCCCCAAAGCTTCACAGTCGTTTTCTCTTCATGGGTTACGCTTCATTTCATTTGGTAATATTAAGCAGTTTTGATTTACACGCTGTTTAATGTTTGATGATCATCTATGATGATTATTTTACATTTGAGTGAGCAATCTTCTAACACTTGTTTCAACTTCTTCTCCTGTGTTTTGATCCGGAGATTCTATATTACCGTATAACAGTGAAAAAATGGATAGCTGGAAAATTCAGTCATCGGCGGGGAAAGAGCAAAGTAGAATTGAAGTAAATTTCTATACACTACCAGTGGACTAGCCTAAAGAAAAAATCAGATACACAAAATTACAAACATATCTGTTTTATATCAATATTTTAATAACTATTTTCAAACAATGTAAGTTTCAGAAGACTGTATATGAAAAACTATGTAAAAAAAGTATATTTAATTGGCTACTCAAAAGAGTTAACACAACTACAAGCCAAGTATTCTTTGAATACTTAATTATACTTTTAAGTATATCTCGATCAAAAGATTGAGTACAAGTACAGGCCAAATATACTTGGAGTTTTCTCTCAATATAAGTCTAGTACACTTAAGTGTAATTTTAGTATATTTATGAGAAGTAAAGTATATTTTTGAGAAGTATATAAAATGTAGACTGAAAGTATGCTTTCTTATTTTTAGTTGAAAAGAAGTGTACTAATAGAACACTTTAATAAACTTTAAATTATTATTATCGTTGTATACAAGATCAGGTTCAGTTCCATGCTCATTTTATTTACTCTATAAGCTATTCCACCCGAAAGCTTGTCACTATATAAACATGAACATGTTAGTTTATAAGACAGTGTGTAATATTATGTTTTTAAAAAAGTATTTAATAAGCTACTCAATCAAAATAGTAAACACAAGTACAAGCCAAGAATACCTAGAATACTTAATTATACTTTTAAGTATATCTCGGTCAACAAGTATAGGCCAAATATACTTAGGCTTTTCTGTCAGTATAAGTCAAGTATACTTAAGTGCAATTTGAAGTATATTTCTGGCCTGGCGGGCTTGTCTGAAGTTTAAAATCATTGGTTACTCATAAGCCAATCACATAACGTTTGGTTATGGCATGTATTATGTGCATGCTCAGCCACATCTAACTTCCACTGTAAACACATGTATGATGCGAAAACAAAACCATCGAGCGAAATACCAGAGTGAACATGGCTGTGCGCGACTTTTGCAGATTATGTGAAGTAAATATACGCATCCAAGTACAATCAGCGTCTACGTCACGGCTCTCAGCACGCCCTCGGTTCGTTGATTGGCCGGCTGTGTTCAGGCCAGAGGAAAACGGGGAAAACAGTCGCTATCTTAGACTGAGTACAGAAGCAAAATGAAATTGTGGGGAAGTACGAAGTCTGCCGTAGTCAGGCTAGTTTAATCCACCCCTTACAATTCAAATGAAATTTGAATCGGATTTGGTCAAGTCATTCCTTTGTGTGACTTTTTTATTCCAACGGTGCTAGTAGTCCGATTACGATTGGATTATTAGGGTCCATGTAAATGCAGCTATTGACTGGATCTATATCTCATATTTCTGTCGCTATAATTTCTGGAAAGTGAAAACACTTGTAACATTTCGTCTAGTATTCACACCCAGACTAATTGCCACAAGATTTATATTAGGGAGGGAACCACCGGCTATGGTCTGTGTTAGTTCAAATACTCAAAAAGACAAGAAATAGATGCAATAATGAGTATTATTCACAAAAGAAAGAGGTAAAGAATACATACGATCATCAATACATGATAGAAAATCACACATATAATACCCAGAGTCAAAACATTTCAACATATAAGGAAAAAGTCACGCATCAACAACATTATTACAAAAGTAGTGCAAAAGTTCTTATCTGGATAGGCAGAAATGACAAAGTCCTTTCTGCTGTACTCAAGTGCACAACAGTCTGGAAATGAAATGGCTGGCACCAATCTGATATAATCCGTCATCAAGCAACAAGACTTTTGTCTCTGTACATCAACCCAGAAGATAACGAGGAGAATAGAAGTAAGGTGTCCTGGGGTTAAACAGTCCTTCTGAAGTACAATCCTCCTGGATATTATCAGGAAGGACTAAAGAGTCCTTCTACAAACAAGCAAACAAAAATCAACATCATACCATATGTGAATCCACACAGGCCAAAAATAACTATAAATAAAACATACACAAAACACCAAATCTTACATTGACTGAGCAAAAAATCCCCTAGATTCCCAGTCTGGACTCTATGAGTGGTACGCCATGCTGTTAGTCCCCAAACACATCTAACTCCTTCTACCATTGCCTTACTGATATCCTTGAGCAATAAGCACACTACTTCCCCCTAGAGTCAGGTAGTAGCCTTACATACCAAAGGGAAACTAATGTGACAGGTCAAGACTGTTACACACTCACAAAACCCCTTAGCTGAGCGGCTCTCTCACACTGTATGACGTGACAGACAACTAGTTGTCCAGTGGGGTTCCATTAACACAGCGCAGGTTTTCCAATAGGCTAATGCTGTTGTGAGTCCTGAAACTTTAAGGGTCTGAGTTCGTTTATAGAATGTTGTTGTTACTCCCGTAAATAACCGTACTGTGTGTGAACGTAACCGCATTAAGGACTCAAATACAGGACTGACAACCATATTCTGCTGCTTTATGAACATTACACTGACCTAACACATGCGGCAAGCAAAAAAATCAAGCATAAAACATATACAATCAGATATCTTCTCTATTCAAATTTCGTGATTGTGTCACATCACACAGCAGTTTCACCTTCAGCGTAAACAGACACATTGGGTGTAGAAAACTTGCTTTGGTTTCAGCTATATATGTGTGTGTTTTGAATCTACCACCAGTGCTGTTTATGACAGTTTAAACAGAAGAGTTAAGAGATTAGTTATAGACGCTATCAAAAATATGATCTATATTCTGACATTTTTATTTGGGCAATTTCATTGAATTTAATACCATTTTAGGAATATTTGTCAGTTTTTTGTCATTTTGTCCTGTTAAACCAATTTGAGATGAGTGCTTACACGAGTTGTTGACATTTAAAAGGCCACTTCAGTCAGCAGACAGAACCCCATTTAACACTGTTTACGCTTTTAACATTTCTTTAGGTTAACATTTCACAGGTCTTGTTGGTGTTCAGCGATGTCTATTGATTTTTTTTTTTTAATGCAAGCAGTAAAACCGCTATATAAAATCAAAAGGTTTTTGGTGAAATGCATGTGTATCTTTTGAATTTGGGTGACAGCCAAAAACTATTTTAGGTTAATAGGTTACTGTCAGATTATCAAATAAACTTCTGAAGTGTTACTCTTCTCTGATTAGGTCATGTGACAGGTGAGATATAGTATCATTAATAACACTGTTTAATGAAACCAAATCAGTTGTTGCCCTCTGAGAGCATTTAGCATTTTAATAACTTGTACATACCATTACAACAGTGCACCACTGAAGCTGCCGTTGTACCTGTATTCTTCTGTAGCTTTCCAAAGGGAGATGGGTTTCCTTTCTACAAACAAATGTACAATTGTTTTGGATAGAAATGGAAATGATCCCAGCTCCTGAGGGAATGTGGAACAGGACATCAGAAATGAGTGAGTCCAAAAGAACACTGTTAATGAGTAGAGTGTGAGACCTGGTGTGCCGTATAATCCTCTCCCAGTCGTAGGACAAATTAAAATCCTAATTAATTTGGAGGCCGCCTCTGCAGCCAAAACTAGTTTTGCCCAAAGTAGGTCAGGTTTAGCAAGAATCAAGCCAACGTAGCTAAACAAATTCCTCCCTGCCACTAGAATGTTGAAAAGTCCTCAAGATCCAGCTGGATGGACAAAAGCCCCTTAAAAGTGATTTTCATTTTCCACTGTAAAATACACACACACACACACACACACACACACACACACACACACACACACACACACACACACACACACACACACCAAAAGAAATAAAATAATAATTCTGCCATTATACATTACCGTTTAAAAGTTTCTTTCTATCTATCTATCTATCTATCTATCTATCTATCTATCTATCTATCTATCTATCTATGACTGAGTTTAAGTACAATTTTCTTTAAATTAAGAAAATATTTATGTCCGCAAAGGTTTTATCAAACTATGTTACTAAAGCAAGGTTGTATTATATTCATCAAACATGACAGTAAAGACATTTATAATGTTCCAAACATGTATGTTTCAAATAAATGCTGTTCTTTTGAACTTCTGTTCATATTAAATATATTTCTAAGGTCTAAAAACTTCAGAAATGTATTTTATTTAGATTGAGTTTAAATGCAATTACTTTAAGCATTTTTCTTGTCTGCAAAAGTTCTGTCCACTATGTTACAAAAAATATATATAAATACAAATCAACAAGGATGCATTAAACTGATCAAAAGTGACATTAGAAACATTTACAATGTTTCATAATTTATTTCAGTTTCACATATAAATGCTGTTCTTTTGAACTTCAATTAGATTTAGCCCTGAAATCTATAATGTTTTACACTGAGATTAAATGCACTTTTCATTTAATTAAGAACATTTTATGTCCGCAAACATTCTGTAAATGTTCAGATTCAAATAAATGCTGTTCTTTTAAACTTTTTATTCATCAAAGATTTCTGAAGAAAATATCATGCTTTCTCCAAAAATATTAAGCAGCACAACATTTTTCAACGCTGATAACATACAAGAATAATATAATAGGGACATACCAACTTGTCATGTTATGACATTTGACATTTAATAAGCCATATTAACAGCAGAGTGAGCAAGAATAAACCCATTTAACACCACTTTCACCTTTGCAGTGTTTTTCATTAGCACAGTGTATCTATTAATGTATTTACATCAGGCAGTAACAGAGGAATAACTATAAATAGATAAGAGGAAATATAATGTGAGATGTGTTGCTGCTTAGTTTCCCATGTGGGCTTGCGTTCCTCCATTGATACACATTACACAATGAATGATTATTTGCTCTTCTCCATGATTTGAGACATGCTGATTTCCCCTAGAACTTTACAAGGTAAACCCCATGGTGTCGGATGCTTAATTGTCTTCCTGTGGGAAGGTGAGAGTCATTATCTGTGATGGATTGAACTGAACTTTCAAGGGCAAATTAAATGTCTCAGAAGGTGAATGTTTAATTCTTGCTCAGGGGCAAAGCAGATTTTAAGTATGTAGCGATGTCTGACCTCTCACCCCCTCATGTCAGAATAAATGACAAATCTCTGAATGACTACACAAAACATTTATGAAATATTACAATAAAAATGAAATGGTGAAGTGTGTGATAGAAGCACAACCGGAGCATTTAATTGGTAGCACTGGTGTTGCAACAGTATTAAGGGAATAAAATATTGTATATTTTTATGCATTATTTATACTGTATCTAGACAATTCATTTTGTGCCAAGCACAATGTAAATCTGTTAATAGTGGTGGATTTTAGTCGCTTTTTACGCAGATTACATTGTTATGCCAGTAGGTGGCGGCAGGGGACAGTCTTTATGAGTGAGTCATTTGAATCATCTAACACTGATTCATTCAAGATTAATCAAGAACGAAAAAGTACTGAATTTGGAAGAGCATATAGCCGGGACAATTGAAACGCGGGATGGATGAAACATTGAGATTTCCTTGAAAACCACTCACGTCATGTACGTCAAATTTCGTCAGCATGTACAGCACGCAATGCCTACCAGACCTGCGAAAACATTTCTTCTTTACGCCATGCCATTTTGGAGTTAAAGCTGGAAAGCTGTTTTTGAGTGCGGTAATTGAATTCTTTCGTGCGGTACTTTTTTTTGACTGACAAGTTGTATTTATTGTTTCATATACAGTTGTAATGATAATATGGCAGGTGTTTTAGTACTGAAACCTGATCATGGGAAATATAAAACCGCTGTTAATGTGGTCACTCTATGTGTTTAACTGTTTAAGCATTGAATAATAAAGTGTTTTGCAATAAATAATGAAAACACATTACATCTGTGATCATTGTGACATGAATTAAACCTGTTCATGGTTATTTAGCCTATAGGCTACTGTTCAAAGATGGTTATTTAGCCTATAGGCTACTGTTCAGATTAATATACTGTTCCTAGACTTATGTTTATTTTAATGCAAATTCATTTTCAATTATGCAACACATGTTATCTCTTTAATAATTATCAATTGTCCAATCTCCAATCTTCATTAAATTTCATTTATCGTCTTCTGGTCGACCTCGTTTTCTTCATAATAACAGGCTATTCAACTAGCAAACACTCAATATGACTCATGGAAGAAATGTAAGAAAATGAATTGTAAACGGATTTGTCTGTTTATGTCAAAATAGCTGAATATCTGTAACATTATCTTAGAAAACGATGTTTATCTGAAAAGTGTTTCAACTGTCCCCGCTCTCCCCTACTTAACTACTCTTACTATTTCTGTCTTATAAAGATATGGTAAAAAATAATAGGCCTAGCTAGGCTATGAGTAGTTTCTGGTGTTTCGAATTCAGACACTCATTGAATAATTTAGGAATGAGTCATTGATTAATCTTACTCAACGGATTTGTTCAAAAACACAGAATCATTCACGAAGAAAACACAACGCACCTCACCTCGGTGTTGTGACGTTTCTGTGGCTTCATTTATTTTCATTAAGGACCCAGAAATAGCCATTCGGTAAATGTGCAATGTACTAAAATGATCGTTCCCGAATTCGGCATTCGATAATAAATCATGATTTGCCTAGTCTTGACTGACAACGCTACGATTCGGCTCCAGTTCGGCTCACGTGCGCTCCGTGCTTCCGCCAAACGGTTTCGAACAGACTAGAGTAATCGAAGCGATCGAGTGCTCGAGGATGGAGAGGAAGCGGACAGGTGGAGCAGAGAGTGAAAGCTCTCCAAGAAGAAGCTGCGATTTAACAAAATTACTGACCTGTTCAGGGCTTCAGGTGCAGGTCACTAGGCTAAAAGTAACCATTACTATTGTAAATTTTAAATTAATAAATTTAGCAGACATATTCACATCGATTTATAGTAGGCTATTATGTACACGGAGGGGGTTAGGGTGGACACAACAACAAAATACGAGCCATTATAAATAACGTGTTCAGTCTTTCCTTTAAAGATATTGTCATGGTGTACTAATTGTGACATTTAGGCAATTTAGATAGTTTGTTTTACTATTTGTATGATACATTGTTTAATCTTGGGCATTTAAGTATTTTTAAGATAAATAACACCGATAACGACAACATTAACTCATGCAATAGGCTACTTTGGATTTTACTGAAATTTAGATTAGCCTATGTGCAAAAAAAAATAAAAAATAAATATGCGATGGCCATACAAAAAGTAAAAAGTAAGGTTGCCCGTGGTTACAGAATTTGTTGTGAGTACGGGATAGCCTGGATGAATACGATTTCCAAGCCTGAAAAATGTTCTCAGTTAGAGCAAATCAGAAGAAATAACTGGCAATTGAGTATAGAGATGTTCCGATACCCTTTTTTCCTTCCCGATACCGATTCCGATACCTGGACTCAGGGTATCGGCCGATACCGAGTACTAATCCGATACCTGGGTGTGTATATAGCTGCAATTCATACTAGCCCTGTATGAATTGATAGAATTATTTTATAAAAGGTATTTTAGTTTTAAAATATAACTGTATAAAAAGTGCAACAAATAAATCTAGGAATCTAAAAAATTATATATGAATAATAGGGGTGTAACGGTCCACAAAATTCACGGTTCGGTACGTTTTCAATACAGCAAAAAGAAAGAAATGCCAGAGAAATTTCCTTGATTTACATTTTTTTTTTTTTTATTAACATCAAAGTATGATCATTTTTTACTTTGAGCAATGATGGAGCTATAATTGACATATAAAACAAAAACAGCTCCTTATAAAAAAAAATGAAATGTAATATTGTAGTAGTTAAGTTATAAACAAAGGTTTATTTTATTTCAGATTAACATTTGAGGGCAGCAATTGTATTCATAATGTCAAAATAAAACCGACATAACGTTACTTGAAAGCACAATGTTCCTGGTTCCCTTTCGTAAAGGGAACTCCCGCTGCATCGATACTCGATACTTTGGGGAATGCCTTCGGCATGAAGCGTCTGAAGTCAACTATGGAACTATTCCAATCTTGATTGGTGCAACGTCACCCGTGACGTCGCATGTGACGGTGATCCGGAAGCTACAAAAGGGTCACAGGAACCAGGAAATGTTAGCTTCTGGTCTTCAGCAAGCGCTCTATGTCATCTTGTCTGTTCTATTTGGTGTTGTTTGTCCCGTGAAAGGAGTATTATTTATGGCGAAAAAAAAAAAAAAAAGAGAAGCTATTCAGGCAGTGTGCGTCCCCTTGCCCACGTTATTTAAGCGAGGATGACACACACACGCTTTGTGTAGTTTGTCAGGGAGTGGAGCATGCACGGGCGGTGCTCGAGGGCGCTGTCTGTGCAAACTGTTTTCAATGAAAAAGCTCCGCTCCCGTTTGAGCTTGTTCGATCAATTAGATCAGGCTCGCGTTTCCAGTGCATCAGGTCCCGCGTCTGTTGAGGCAGCGCGCCGCTTGTATGCATGTGATTCGCACGTGGGGCTGGCATATGATACTGAGACGGTTGCGACCCTTTCTCAGTGTTTATTAACCAGCTCCACTGGTCTCGCGCACGGTTCGGAAGCCCGCGCTGCGGCTTCTTCCGACCGTGTTAAAGACACAGCGTTTGATTTATCTGGCTCCGAGGAGTTAGATATTATCTATTAACACTGAATCACGTGGATAGGGGGATTCGCCACCCCATATTCCCGTTAGTGAGGAGTTGCTGGAGGTTGTAATCAGGGCAGTGGTTAAATTAAATGTTAAATGGCCATATAATAAGCAGGAAGCGACTAAGAAAAATAAAATGAATGAGCGCTTCCTGCAGACCCAGTCACAATCTTCGTGTCAGAGCCTTCCCTTTTTCACTGATCTCCATACTGAGGTATCAAGATCGTGGAAAAAATCCATTTTCATCTCAATTATTTTCCCCCATGTATATATTTACTCATCCATTAGGGAATCTAATGAAAATGGTTATTAGGTGATGGCTCGGGTTGAGGAATATTTTGCGAAATATTTTCTCCCCGACATTGCGTCACCCCTGATAGCTCAGACACTTCCCTCCAAATCTCGTACATCGAATTTGTTAGGGAAAGCATATATGGCGGTGGTCGAGCTGGTGCATGCCCACACACGATGGGGTTATTACAGGCATACCTGGCTGACCTCCTCAAGCAGGTGGATGATAACTGGGAGGTCTCACTCTATATTACTGAATATCGTAGAGTATCTGACTTATCTCTCCGTATTATTAAAGAGACGGCCCGTGCTATTGGCCGTTCTATGGCAGCACTAGTCGTCTCAGAGAGACATTTATGGCTTATTCGCTTGTGGATCAGGAAGAAAGACAGGGCTTTCCTTCTCGATGCTCCCCTTTCACCTTCTGGCCTCTTTGGCGACGCGGCAAGAACCGTTGTCGAGAGGCTTCAGGAGGCAGAGCGACAATCAGCTATCCCCAGTTGTCAGTCCAGGTCTCATGGGGTTGCTGCCAGGGGGCAGCCTCATGGGACAGCCGCCAGCTCCTCATATTTTGAGAAGGTTTCCTCTCGTGCCCCCCCGTATAAGGCTTGGGGCCAGAAGAAACATTCTCGCACGAAGCTCTCCATACCGAAGACAGGTCTGAGGACTGTCTCTCGGGCTAAGAAGGCTTCAACTAAGAGGTCTTGTCGTAACACGCAGACCCTTATGGGCGTTCCCCCAGGAGAGCGAGTACAGGAGTCTCGCCCCCTTATGCAGCCCTCAGGAAATCGATGTTTACTTCCCGCCGCCGATGGCGCTTCGGGACACATCGGCTTCCAGCGAACACAAATCGCAGTATCTGCCCGAAGACGTTGCGGCACTGTCGGGTTCGCCGCCTCTCAGGAGGTCTGTAGAGAGCATATTTCGGTTAGTTCCTGCCAGTTAGCTGCTTCAGGTCACCAAAGCCATTTGGAAATTTATAGCCGAGGCCAGTCTAGAGGGACTGGTCCCCATAAGGGCATATTTAGACACCCCGAGGGGTCTTCAAAATATAGCCTAGGGGGTCCTGCTTATGGTGGAGCTAATATACAAATATTATCTACTAAGGGTGGTTCACATGTCGGCCAGCCCCGAGCAGGGTCGGTTTTTGGAACAGGAAGTCTAGTCCCTCTTAACACAGGAAACCTCAAAGTGGGCTCTTCCTTGGTTACGGGAGCCCGGGTTCTACAGCTGGCACTTCATAGTTCCTATGAGGGGGGGAGTTAGGTCTTATTTTGGATCTCAGGGTACTGGATCAACCTCCGAGGGGGTTCAGATTCAAGTTACCGACTGTCAGTCAGACCAGCTCCGAGGACTGGTCTGTCTTGATAGATCCACAAGCTCCTTAACTCCTCTTTCCCTTCTAACCCCATCACAGGAAGTTTCCGAGATCCGCTTTTGGGGGGAAAAGCGCATCAGTTCTGGACTCTTCCAGTCGGCCTAGCCTTATCCCCTCGCACCTTCACCAAATGTATGGACACGGCCCTTGCTCCATTGAGACTTCAGGGGGTCCGTATCTTATAGATGACTGGCTCATTTTGGCTCAGTCAAAAAGAACTAGCAATTCAACATCGAGATGTTGTTTTGCGCCATCTGAGGTGCGTGGGGTTGAGACTCAATGTCAAGAAAAGTTCCTTAACTCCTCTTCAGAGGACTACGTCCCTGGGAGTAGAGTGGGACTTAGTCACAATGCGGGCACAATTGTCTCCTGCTTGTATAAATACTATCTTAAACACAATGAAGAGTATTAGGTTAGGCCAGGCTATCACTGTCAAACACTTTCAAAGAGTTTTGGGTCTTATGGCTGCAGCTTCCACGGTAGTACCCTTTGGTCTGCTCCATATGAGGGCCTTGCAGTGGTGGCTCAGGAACAAGGGATTTTCTCCTCTGGGAAACCCTTTTCGTACGATCAGAGTTACGCGCAGATGCCTTCGTTCTCTTGTCGTATGGAAGAAACCATGGTTCCTGTCTCAGGGCCCGGTTTTGGGAGCACCATGTGAGAGAAAAACTCTGACCACGGATGCGTCCCTCACGGGCTGGGGTGCGGTTATGGAGGGCCGTTACACCCGAGGTACTTGGAAAGACCATCATCTCACATTGTATATTAATCGCTTGGAGATGTTGGCTGTATTTTTTGCCCTGAGGCACTTCCTTGTAGACCTCAGAGGCCATCATGTTCTTGTTAGGACAGACAATATGTCGGTGGTCTCTTATATCAACCGCCAAGGAGGTTTGAGATCTCGCCCTCTTTGTAGACTGGCGCATCAAATTCTTCTTTGGTCCCAGGACAAATGTCTCTCTGTCAGATCTATTTATATTCCTGGGGTTGAAAATATGGGAGCAGACATCCTGTCGAGGCAGGGGCCGAGGCCCGGGGAATGGTGGCTCCACCCTGAAGTGGTTGAGCTTATATGGAGAGAGTTTGGCCGGGCGGAGGTTGACCTGTTCGCTTCTCATGAGAACTCTCATTGCCCGCTCTGGTACTCTCTCTCACATCCAGCTCCTTTGGGCTTGGATGCCAGGGTACAGATGTGGCTATGGTCACATCTGTACGCTTTTCCCCCGATCGCTCTGCTCCCTGGGGTTCTAGAAAGGGTCAGGAGGTATGGAGTGAGACTACTCCTTGTAGCTCCGTACTGGCCGGCCCAAATTTGGTTTTCGGACCTTATTAGTCTCTTGGAGAGTCCTCCATGGAAAATTCCTATTAGGAGAGATCTTCTGTCTCAGGCTGATGGTATATTATTTCATCCCCGACCAGAGTTATGGAGACTATGGGTCTGGCCCCTGAGGGGGTCCCACCCATAATTAGGTTGCCCTTTCCACCGAGGTGGTCAGGGCATCCATACTAGAACCCCACTCTACTAGGAACTAAACAATTAAGTTAGGGAGGGCATTGAACCCAGTTTATTACTGCCCACTGGCTTCAGTACTGGTGTTCCATCCCGCTCTCTAACGGGATCTCCTGTTCATGCTTAGGGCCTCTGTGGCGGCCTCAGTGCCCTCCGCAAGCCTCTAAGGGTGTTCTCGAAAGGACGTTCCCACTGAAACTCCATGTTCCTGTAGATTGGAGGATGAATCCTGTCATCCAGCCTATTGGCATCAGGCTGATGGGTTATCCCTGGCACCCATCATGTCCTGTGGGTGAGGTATACAAATATATATTTGAGATATATAAGTATGTATAGGAGAATCTATTGAGTCTGCTTCCTGCTCGTCTTACTCCCTGGAAGAGTGGTGGTGCTGCCCCCTCTTACTTACTAGCGTGGGAGCCACTCAACGTTATTTTTGCCCGGTACTGAGGTACTTGTAGGCAATGTTAAGATTCTTCAGGTATTCCATCCTCCATCGCATGTGTCGGATGGTCAAGGTCGTAGCCTTTGAGGTTCCTACATTAGGACTCAGGCTGAGAGGAGTCAGTCCATCTAGTTTATGCATCAAGGGTTAGGAGCTATTCCCTTTATTAAGAGTACAGTTGGTTATCTAAAACCACTCATATTTGAAGTACAAGGTGCGCTTCTGCCTTCACCTCTCATCTAATATTTTCTACTGTCTGGGGCTCCCAGCCATGAGGTCAGTCGAGCCTCCGGCTCCAGACCTCCCCTTCTTGCACCAAATCTTATGACAAGCTAGTTTGGATCTGCCCTCTACTCATTCTATCGTCCGTGAGTGTACCAGATGCTTTATACCAGGGCGTTTTTTCTCTCAGTGTGGCGGCGTGGGGATTCGTTCCCCAAAGTATCGAGTATCGATGCAGCGGGAGTTCCCTTTACGAAAGGGAACGTCTCGGGTTACGTATGTAACCCTCGTTCCCTGAGTAGGGAACGAGACGCTGCATCCCTCGGCCACACTTTTCGCGCCCCTGAGAACGACTTGCTTTGACCAATTAGAAGCTAACATTTCCTGGTTCCTGTGACCCTTTTGTAGCTTCCGGATCACCGTCACATGCGACGTCACGGGTGACGTTGCACCAATCAAGATTGGAATAGTTCCATAGTTGACTTCAGACGCTTCATGCCGAAGGCATTCCCCAAAGTATCGAGTATCGATGCAGCGTCTCGTTCCCTACTCAGGGAACGAGGGTTACATACGTAACCCGAGACGTTTCCACGTCAGCGCTGTTTGATCCGTTAATAACGGAGAAATGTGAATGTTTCTCACTAGATCTTGCAGCGATGTTATTACTTAAGTGGCGAATTCAAATGCTTTCTTTACTGGATCTCTTAGTGCTGTGTAGCAACAGTGTAGCTTGATCAAGATCGGCTCACGCTGCTTTGTGCCAAACTGTTTAATGGTCCGTGAAGCACAAAATAACGAGTAGCGCAGTTTTGTTCCGTTTTCATTACGTTTGCCATTTGATGTTGGGCGTCAGCGTCTCTTACAATATTATGCGCTTGCCGCGCGCCTGCATCTGAAAATTTGCGTTTTCATTTCTTCTTCACTGCTCTAAACAGTGGTTGCTTGTGGCAACAGCACAACTTCCTGTTTTGCCACAAGCAACCACTGTTTAGAGCAGCGAAGAAGAAATGATCTCCGATTCGCAGCGTAAAGCAAAGCTAGCGTGCATAACTAGGTATTGTTTAATAAAATGTTATCGGATCGGTACGTTGGGTAGATGTACTCGCCGATACCGATGCCAGAATTTTTATTGGTATCGGCGGCATTTCCGATACTAGTATCGGAATCGGAACAACCCTAATTGAGTATTAAACTAGATGTACCGCATCGCGGTACAAAATATGACCGCCGCTCAGGCCTGCACTGGCTTTCCACAAAAATAAATGACGTGGAGTAATTTGGCTGTATTGCGTGTTTATGTATATACCTAAAAAAAGTAATAGTATGTGCATGTCTGTCTGTGTGTGTGTGTGTGTGTGTGTGTGTGTGTGTGTGTGTGTGTGTATGTGTGTGTGTTTGTGTATGTGTGTCTGTGTATGTGTGTGTGTGTGTGTCTGTGCGTGTATGTATGTGTGCGTACATGTGTGGGCGTGTGTGTTTGTGTGTGTGTGTCTGTGCATGTGGATTTGTATGTGTGTGTATGGGTGTGTGTCTGTGCGTGTGGATGTCAGTGTGTGTGCATGCTTGCGTTTGTTTGTATTCCTGCATGTGTGTGTGTGACAGTATCATCCTAAACCAGCAACCCTTCGCTCAACAGCACCATCTACAGGCCGATGAGTGTACAGTCACTAAATGTGCACATAAATGAATTTATTTTATACCCCCCCATGGATGAAATTCTACAAAACTTAGCAGAGGATACCCCCAGAGGATGTCAAGTTAATCATACACATGAAATATGGTGCAGTTCTGAACATCTCCACTGAAGATAGGGGCGATTAAAGCAGAATAATATTGCATTTTCATTTTTTATGGGAGGGGCGCAAATCACAAATGAGTGATTATGGGCTAGGTTGATGTGGGCCCTTAAGAGCAACATACCATAAAAATTTCTTCATCCTCGGTGCCACGGTTCAGGTAGTTATTTAGGAAAAACTGCATTTTTTGGGGTTTGGGGGGGCCCAGCGCGGGGGGGGGGAGTGGCCCCCGGGGACCAAACGAAATTTTTCCGTAGAAGTCTAGTGGGGCTACATGCCCACCAAATTTCATGTTCCCCGGTGTTTCGGTGTCCCTGGTATCGTTGACGAAAAATTTACGGGGGCCCCAGCGCGGGGGGGGAAGTGGCCCCCGGGGACCAAACGAAATTTTTCCGTAAAAGTCTAGTAGACCAACATACCATAAAAATTTCTTCATCCTCGGTGCCACGGTTCAGGTAGTTATATAGGAAAAACTGCATTTTTTTGGGTTTGGGGGGGCCCAGCGCGGGGGGGGAGTGGCCCCCGGGGACCAAACGAAATTTTTCCTTAGAAGTCTAGTGGGGCTACATACCCACCAAATTTCATGTTCCCCGGTGCTTCGGTGTCCCTGGTATCGTTGACGAAAAATTCAGTAAGGTGACAAAAAAAAACAAAAAAAAAAAACTTTGACAATCCCTATATGACCGCTTTCGCTAGCTACGCTAGCGGCGGTCATAATGAGTTCCTCAATATTATCTTCTTTGTTTATCACATTCGTGCTCCACCTTGTTTCTCAATAACTCTCATCTGAGCCATCATTGTGTTTTCAAATTGATAACAGAGGCTTTTACACATCTTTTGAATTAGCAACGGCAGATTCCAAATCTGTGGCGAATTGGTTTGGACTGTTCACTTTTGTATAAAATTATAGGACCTGCGCAGGCCATAATGCAAAAGTGTAACTTTAATGTTACTTATTTTTATTTTATTCAGAGAACAAGAAAATTGAAATTCAAGAGACGTCATGCTAATAATGTTATAGGCATATTTGTTGCTTTATGTAATTCATGCTAATACCCAGCTTGGGAACATTTTCAGAAATTTGTTTTTTTAAAACATACAAAATGACAATGTGACCATTCAGAGAACATTTATAAATATTGTTTTCATTACATAATGGGAACAGTAGTAGAAAGTTCTTAGAACATAGGCTATTTTGTTTGCTGGGTATTCATATATTTCAATGTTTAGCCTAATTTGAGCTGCGTGGCTGAATAACTTTATATAACTTTGATAATGTTCGAAACTTCATTTCGAGTGCTAATTGCATGAAAACATTACTTTTGAGCTATACAAATGTTTGAGAAGAACAAGTGGGTCAGTAAAGTTGAGGATTTCAATTAGCCTATGCTAAAGTGTCACCAAGTTCAGTCATATTGTTGTGACAAATAATGTAAAGACCCTGATGTTACTTAATTGCGAGCTGTAAGGCGAAAAGTTTGGCCATCTTTTAAAAGATCTGCAATATATATGCTAGCCTTGAGAAGCAGGTTGATAAATACATTAATGTAATGTAATGTTTTTTTTTTGTTGTTTTTTTATGTTATTTATCAATGGTGTAAATGCAAAAGCTTTTTCACATAGCATGTTATGGGAAGCCCCTTCACTCAGATATACGCCACAATAGGAATTAAAAGACTATCACAACTTTCTTTTTTAAAAGACTTCCCTTTATGTTTAAGACTCGTTTTTCATTGAACCATTAGCACCTTTTTCTGTGGGAATTTTTCTAAAGTAGAGAAACACAGTAGATATGTCAAAATGATGAAGCATTTTGAATTGTCCATCAATGTTTTTAAAATCCTGTAAATGGCTGAAAAATGTAAATGGGTGGGAGACATGACATGCAATTCTACCCGTCCATGATGTCATAACCTAATAAAAATGGGTATTTGTTAAAAATATATATCTTCATGTTGTTCCTCTGACAAGATATTATTACAGCATATCATAGCTGTAATTGGTGTATAAAGACCTGTACTTCAAATTTTTATCTAAACATCAAAATTGTCATGTGGTGTGACTGTCCGGGATATGTGTGACCTTACTAATATGACAATATATATCAGCAAAGTATAAATAATTGATAGATTTACAATTCCAATGCCATTTCAACAGACACAGAAAGTGTTGATGTCTGTGTATGATTTTAAAGCAAGTTCTGGCCAAATACATTTTGTCCGTGAAATGGGCGTCATATGGTGTGACACTGCAATCTATATTTTGAACGGGCAATAATTTGGACATCATTATGATGAAGAGGTCCACACTCAACCAGGAAGTTGCAGTGCCATCTCTGGAATGGTTTGCAAGGTCAAGAGTTGAGTTCTGGCTTTTTAATTTTTAATTAAAAAGCTCTGTATCTGATATACTCACTAGTGGTCAGTGTTTTGTGTCTTATGGTGTGACATTATTTACATAAAAATGAAACACTTTTATACGAAATTTACTTATTAATTCTTAAAAATCATTCCTGCCATGTGACAATTTACATGCTAAGTATAAGCTAGCTGTTTTTAGTTAACCCAGAGATTATCTTAACTGAACAAAACGTCATATGGTGTGACTGTTTTTCTAAGTCACACCATATGATATATTTGTCACACAATATTACATACACCTTTTTTAATGATAAATAAATAACTATTCAAAACATATTCAATGATAATAGTGAATGTTTAATAGTGAACACTAAATTACCTTTACAATTAATGTATTTCTTTTAAATTTTATGCTTAATTTAATGTTCTTGAAGTGAGATGGTGTTTGATTTACTCATACACTCACGTAAAGGATTATTAGGAACACCATACTAATACTGTGTTTGACCCCCTTTCGCCTTCATAACTGCCTTAATTCTACGTGGCATTGAATCAACAAGGTGCTGAAAGCATTCTTTAGAAATGTTGGCCCATATTGATAGGATAGCATCTTGCAGTTGATGGAGATTTGTGGGATGCACATCCAGGGTACGAAGCTCCCGTTCCACCACATCCCAAAGATGCTCTGTTGGGTTGAGATCTGGTGACTGTGGGGGCCATTTTAGTACAGTGAACTCATTGTCATGTTCAAGAAACCAATTTGAAATGATTCGAGCTTTGTGACATGGTGCATTATCCTGCTGGAAGTAGCCATCAGAGGATGGGTACATGGTGGTCATAAAGGGATGGACATGGTCAGAAACAATGCTCAGGTAGGCCGTGGCATTTAAACGATGCCCAATTGGCACTAAGGGGCCTAAAGAGTGCCAAGTCCAGTCTTCAACTGTCCAATTTTGATGAGCTTGTGCAAATTGTAGCCTCTTTTTCCTATTTGTAGTGGAGATGAGTGGTACCCGGTGGGGTCTTCTGCTGTTGTAGCCCATCCGCCTCAAGGTTGTGCGTGTTGTGGCTTCACAAATGCTTTGCTTCATACCTCGGTTGTAACGGGTGGGTATTTCAGTCAAAGTTGCTCTTCTATCAGCTTGAATCAGTCGGCCCATTCTCCTCTGACCTCTAGCATCAACAAAGCATTTTCGCCCACAGGACTGCTGCATACTGGATGTTTTTCCCTTTTCACACCATTCTTTGTAAACCCTAGAAATGGTTGTGCGTGAAAATCCCAGTAACTGAGCAGATTGTGAAATACTCAGACCGGCCCGTCTGGCACCAACAACCATGCCACGCTCAAAATTGCTTAAATCACCTTTCTTTCCAATTCTGACATTCAGTTTGGAGTTCAGGAGATTGTCTTGACCAGGACCACACCCCTAAATGCATTGAAGCAACTGCCATGTGATTGGTTGATTAGATGATTGCATGAATGAGAAATTGAACAGGTGTTCCTAATAATCCTTTAGGTGAGTGTTTTTATGAGTTTCTTATCGTTTTAAAAGTTTTAAAACATTGTTAGTATGTTTTTTTGATTAATGTTAACTGAATTGAATTAATTGAATGTTGAATGCAAATAAAATAATTTTTTTTTGCATTGACAAATTGTGGAGTGGTGCAGTTAATCATATAGCGTGACACTATATAATTTGGTGTGACATTCAGAATTGTGCCAGTAAAAATACTTTCTTAATTATAAATCATAAAAAAGTCAACGGAACACAAGAGAAATAGTATCAGCAAGAGTCACAAGCATTTTCATAGATTTATAACCGGGTTTAACATAATTAATCTAAAATATCTGGAAAGGCTGAGGAGAGATTACTTACTTTGCATGATGGTTTAGAAAAACAATACAAAATCTAATGAATCTGCACAAAAGAAATGTTAAATCTTAAGATGGCAATGAAAACAATTTATGTTGAAGTAAGTTACTTAGGGAGAGTATATCCCATTTTCATTTTATATAGAATAACTTTTATGTCACACCATATGACAATTTTAGGCACGAATGCAACAAATTGGTGAATAAATCCAATTTCAAATACAAAATCTAAAAGACCACATATATTGTGGGAAATGCAAGAGTCAGTACAACACAACTCGATATTTTTTTTTGCCTAATATTTGAAGTAAAAAATAAAAACTTTTTTCTGGCTTATATGTCTCCCACCCAAATATGTAATAAGTGGAGTTGTCCATATTTATTGGGGTATGTTTACACGTCAACGATATGCTTAAAACGGAGACGTTTTTTCCTTTGACATTTCCACGTACAGACTACACACTGTCAAAACGATCCCCATTCACACGGATCCGCGAAAACGACTAAATGTGCTGTATTCTTCTGCCAGGCCATTAGATGGTGATGAAACACTATAGACTGAACATGTAATATGCATGTGCATGATGTCATCGTTTTCACAGATTCATATTTTTATGGTTTACACAGAGATTGGTTTAAAAAAATTACACTTTGAAACCAGTTTTCAAAAGTTTGTGTTTTCAGGCCCCCAAAACACTGTTGTCTGTGTAAATGAACGGCCAAAACACATGAAAAGTTGTAGGCTAGTTTTTTTTTGTTAAAAAAACGGTGTGGTGTAAACAGCCCCTTGCGTGCAATCAGATTTCTGTCTGAATTTCAAAGAAATTCAGCTAATGAATATCCAATAATGCATACATGGTAAATGGCAGCAAGATTTGCCACATTTTTTAATTACAGGTTGCAGGTTTTCTTGTTTTAATATTGGATTACCAGGTTGCGATGCTCTCTCGTTAGGAGGATAATCATTCAGGAGCTCCGAGAAAAATGGATTCGTTTTGCTTCATCTCTCTCTGCTTGGCGACTGAAATGTGTTTAACGATAGATTAAAAGAGGGAGGCAGTCTCAATTCCCACCAGCACTAAGCACTGACCTCCATTCTGGATCAATCTGGAGCGATTACTCTTAAAACTCTCATTAAGAAATTAATTGGAGCTGCAGGACTTTAGAAATGGGGGAGGATGAGTGTGGTGCCGCCCAATTGATTTTACACACTCTTGGCTTTAATGCCTCAGGGGCCGACTTCTGTTCCACACAATGGCTTATTCGGAGTTGAGAGGTGGGTAAAAAATACTGATAATGTGCCCTAATTGTCTACTTTTGCTTAAAATTATAGGTTGTATCAGATCAGTTCTGCCCATGCGCTCAGTGTGATAGCTCTTATTCACTCTTGGAGTCTCTTATTGTCAGAGACCTGACTAAAGGACCCTTGATGTCTGTAATGGATTTGATGGAAACGAGCAAAATAGCAGTGCAAGGTTTATTAGTTTCTTGTTGAGAGAGCTATGTTTATCGCTGGGCTAGATAAGGATGGTGCTTCACTAATGTGAGCTGGCAGAAATGAGCTGCGTGGACGCAAACACACGCTTACACATGCGAGTTTGCTTGCAGGCCCTTGGCAGTCCAGCTTATTGATTGAGACAGATGCAGGCTGTAGTTGAAGAACTCGCCCACAAATAAAAAGCAAATTCAAGACTGTGGATGAATTGTTAGCTCAAGATGATTTCACAGCGAGCTGATTGTCAGCGCAGCGTTTGTTTTCCCACCTGTCGTAACAAAACTGTCGGCCGCTGACAGGTATTGATACCCCCCCGCAGAAGGAGTGAAAGTGGGTGGGCAGTGTGCTGTGATATCGTCTCTGCAGAGCTCAAACTAACCCGACGTGTGGGATTTTTTTTATTAGGAGGAATTCTTTGATATTCCTGCCACTGACAAAATGGTGATCCACACTTCAGTAAGGCTGGTCTTAAAAAAAAAAAAAACAACCTTGATTATTAAAGGGACTATGTATAGCTTTTTAGGTATTTTATTATCTAAAATCAATATTTTTATTCATAAATATGCCCTCAATGGTGTACAAATACCTATGCCAATGATCAGACTAATCCTCGTAAACGGAGAATTTATTATCTTTATATACATGGGACGGGTAGGTCCACGGAGGCTTCCATGTAGTTCCGCCATCTTGAAAAACTATAATAGCAGAGAGGGACAAAAAGTACTAGGCCAACGCGTTTCCACAATGCGTTTTCGTTCAGAACCAGCGTCACGTGACTGAAGCCAGCAGAAGCGGAGGCGCAGAGCAGTGAGAGGCGCTTGTCACTGCCGCTGCAAGTTTAAAAGGATGCACACTGCACGGTTATTTATACACCGTTCATTCATACATATGCTGAGTCACAGGATAAGGAGTCCTCGTCGTCGAAAAAGTCCAAAATAGACCGTAAAAGGAAATAATGTCGGGATAGCTAATGCAGGAGAAAGCTTTCAAAAGAGACCCTGAAGTTGCCTGCTTTCTTCTCGACAGGTAAGTCAATGTTACGGTCTTAATTACAAGCTTTTTTTTCATTGCTTGGTTGTGTACTTTATTATATAGGCAGTAGAACATTTATAGTTAAAAGTTAAACAGGCTCTTTGATGAATAGCAGCTATTGAGAAAAGTAACGTTAGAGAAGGCTCTGATGATGATGATGATATCTAATCTAACAATGCACGTACTTCAAAAAATATAACGGGTAGCATTACTACTAATTACCATAGTTAATGTTTTTCACAGTCAGTAATTGATACTGTAACATTCTTTTTTCGTTGTTTCAAGTTTCAGTTTGTTTTAAATAACAAACCTGTTCACCCAAGAAAAACTCGAAGTGCTATTATAAGACATCCTGTCATAGCTTTTTGGTACATAACGGCTACCGTAGATGCAACGCGCATTTGGAAAAGTGAGGCGCTGGAGAGCATTATTCGTTTGAATGCAAAATACAATTTCACCGCTAGATGGGAGAAATTCCTACACAGAGTCCCTTTAAATAAAGCCTGATCTTCGGCATTTAACTTATCTTTGACTGTGGACCTTTTTTAATGAATACATCCAAGTTAAAAATATTTTTAAGAAATTCAGTTTTTTAATTATGATTTTTCAAATAACGATTTCTTCAATCGTGTGGCTGTCCAGAGATAATAATTAAAGTTTGCTCAAATCCTTAATCGACATGAAACAGAAGTTACGATAGTCTTTTCTTTCCTAGTGTGGCTTATATCCGAGTGAAATAGCTTTTCGAACAAGAACAAAATTAGGGATGGGACTTGATTTTGTCCATCGTGAACTGATTGGATGCTTGGATGGATGTGATAAAAGTGCAGTGAATAACTTTTATAAAAAAAAAATAAAAAAAAAAGAGCTGTCACAACTGAGCTGTGCTTGGTAGTTCACTGCTCCCAGACCACGGGATATCTGTTCACTTTCATTTCACTTGACAAAATGTGTTCATGCTAAACTGCCTGCAACATCATAACACAAATTAAACTTGAGTCACACATATTAGAGGACTTCTTTGAGGTATAATGACATAATATATCAATTACCATTCATTTGTGTAATATACATGTGTATATTATACTTCCATTTGTATTTTAATAAATGTATACTTACTGTTTTTTAATTAATAAAATATTAATTGAAACGAATAAATAATTTAATAATATAAAGTAATTAATTAAATTCATACATTATAAAATGTCTCATTTGAAAGCACTAAACTGAGTGATGTCTGTTGTGATGTATTAAATTAGACTTTTTATCCAGTTTAACATCTAAATTGTGATGGTTGCACTGTAACGGTCACATTTCATGCACTTTATACCTGCAAAAAAACAAACAAAAACATGTTCAAAACAAACCTGAGACTAATTCACCTCAATAAAAATGCTGGAGCCTCAAATTATTGTTAATGCATTTATAGTTATTTTAGTGAAATGTATTTAGTACTGGAGTGATGCACAATTACTGGTGTGTAAATGTCAGGTGGAATGAGTACTGACATTTTTTACTTAAGTGTATTGCTACTTAACTACTCAATAAATAATTCACTTGAGTTCAAGTAGAAGTACTGAAAAAAATAGCAAGACTCAAGTAAGAGTAAATAAGTAGTTTGTTGGAAAACTTGCTACAAAGTACTTTAGAATTTTTTTTTCTTTCTATTTTTACCCAAAATGGGCCAATGTGAGCTTTATGAAGTGCTAAAATCTCTAATGTAATTCTTTTTACAGTGTTCAAACTGAACATGCACTGTCCGCTCCGTTTGGATTGGAATCTAACTTAAGATGGTGGAACACCCTATGAAGTCCACTTCGCATGAAATGGAACACACCTTGTGTGTCAAGGTCAGTTATTTATTTAGTAATTTTGGAAAATGTATTTTATTTGAGTTATTTTTAAAATTAATTTATTTGAGATAGTTTGACCTTTTTTAAAGTCAAATGAAATAACACCCAGAAAAGGTGAAAAAAAATAAAAATAATAATAATTGGAAAAATTAAGGTGTCAAATTTAAGGTGTTTTTTTATATATTTGATAGTAGGCCTATATATTTTTGGTCTCACTATTAGAGTGAATATTCATCTCACAGTAATGAGGAACGGATTTCACAGTGTGGAAATTGTTGGTTCATCAGTTGCATATTGTATTGTTTTAATTGGGTACAACGAGGGTACACAAGATAGAAGCACGGTTAACACAACATGACCCATAACTAAAAGTGTCAACAAACAACACCAGTGTAAATAAGGGGTGAAATGCAGTAAACCTCAAATAAGTTCATGATTTTATCGTGCATGCTGGCAAATTCCAGCAATGGATTTTGTGCAGTTGCTATGGGACAGTTACATAATTGAGCAGCTATAGATTAGACTGTAAAATGTGTATGTCATAATATCCATGATTAAATCTGAAAGTAGATACAGTAGTAATGTACAAGATTTGTTTACTTTAATACAATATTAATATTAACTAAATGTATATATGCTATTTCAATCATTTAGACGCCTGAAATATTAGGCCCTGTTTACACCTGGTATTACGATGTGTTTTGGTCGATCGGATCACAAGTAGACGAGGGAGACACATTCCCGTTTACACCTGGTGTTTCAAACTGTCTCTCTTGTCCACTTTCAACCACTTCTGTCCTGATTTATTTGAGGGGAGAGTCTATGGGAGGGTAAATGTATGAATCTTTTGATCTAATGGGCAAAATAAGCTTGCACAATTTACATATGAACACACACGGAGATGACAGAAAAACACATGGAGAGCAGCAGCTTTCATTTTTGCTCTGACAATCGCAAGACCACGCCAAACACTGTGAGTGATTTTAGAAACGTATTAAAAATCAGGAATGGTGAGAGAACATTGTGCTTGATACGGTTTTCATCTTCAAACCAAACTTGTATCTTCAACCGACAAAGTTTAAATCCCGTCTGGTTAGCGTGCCTCCAATAATGTTTATGCGTTAGATCAGAACGTCTTTTGTAGCTTTTCAAACACATTTGACCACATGCGTTTGCGACTACCTCTAGAAACGGATGAACGTAGACAAGCTCAAAACGTTTTAGACCCGTTTACACTTTTATTTAGCGTCGTCCACTTGTGATCCGATCGACAAAAAAGCAACTTATACCAGGTGTAAACAGGGCCTTAGTGCCATTACACGGCATGCACTACGCTTGATTATGTTTTGATTATTTTTATCTGATTAAAAGTGGTGAAGAAGAGATCCGTCCAGATGCTGGTTAATTAAAGAGCTGGAAGCCTTAATCAATTTTAATTTTAATCAAGTCTTCAAACTAGTGCTCCACAAGTAATGGCCACATGTGAATCTTTTTGTCGTTGTTGTTGTTGTTGTTCTTGTTCTTGTTGACATCCTTTTCACGAGAACAAGATCTCAAACAATTTCAAGTGCAATGTGAAGCCAAGGGATGTGGCATTTTGCAGAATGTCACATCGACATGATATCACGCACTTCCATTAATCTTCCAGCTGTAGCGATATGTGTCTTGATGAAAAATGTTTATATCCACATCAATCATCCTGTCTTCAGAAACCAGACCTTATTCATCATAAGTTCTCAAAGTTCTTCTTTTAAAAGCCATTCACTTAAGTTCATAAACTCAAAGAAGTCAATGAACTGATTAGAGAGAACATGAAAAATAGCCGTTCTTAGTCTTAGGACATGATTTTAGATGACGCAGTGTGATGAATGTGGCTTTAAAATGGTGAACTGCTAATTGAACTCAGCAGTCCATGCCGGAGACTACTTAACGTTCCCGTTCAAAGTGAAACGTTCTGATCAATTAGACTCATGATTGTAAGAGGTGATGCTTGTGGATGACAGCAGTGGACTTTTGGTTTGCCTGCAGTCTGCAGGAACATTGTCAAGGGCTCCCTGTGGGTATACTGTAGATGCTGTGAATGTTTTTTTGTTTTGTTTTTTATCTACCAAAATTACATTTATATTCATCTTGAGGGAAAAGACAACAACTCAACTTCTTCAGTACATTTTTCAAAGAATCCTTGTTGTCATAGGATTTTTTTTTATTTCTGTCTTGTCAGATACATTGAAATGCACTTTATTTTTACTTCAGTCAGGATTTGATCAACAATCAAAGTCTGTGTGTCCACTAAAGCGTTTTTAGCCAGCTGAAAACGATAGGCGCTCTGCTGAAAACGCCTAGCTATGGGCGCTTGAGAGCGTTTTGGCAGCACAGCATTTTTTTCAGTTGAGGCGCTTTGCTTGTTAGGATACAGAATATCCGCAAAAAAACGTGTTACTAGTATCTCATTTCAAACATATTTTGTATCTGTGTTGATTTTATATTAAAATGTCGATACAAGGTAACATATTTTCTCTGGCTCTTGTTTTAAATTATTTTGTTCCGTTATTATGCTTGTTGTTGTCATCTGTTGACATTGTACCAGCAGAATGTGGCGGTTGGTCAGTGTGGTATTAGTCCCACCCCTCCTCCACTGTGATTGGACGGTTGGGTAAAAAGTGACAGTGATGAGCGCTGCGTTTTACCCAAAGTTGAACATTCTTCAACTCTAAGCGACCTGTAAAAAACGCAGAACGCTCAGCACTTCAGTTATTAAAAAAAAAAAAAAAAAAGCTCAGCGCCTCGTTACGCTCATGGCGTTTTAAAAACGCGGCGCTCCCATTGAAAATAATTGAAAAAAAAATATGCCAGCCGCGTGGAAAAACGCTTTGGTGGACACACAGCCTAAATGCATGAACAGCAATTTGTGTGAAGTCCAAACCAGTCTAGTAATTGTAACTTTATTTCATTTTATATATCATAATGTGACTTTATACATCAACTTGAATTTATTTCTTGTAATTGCAACTTTATTTCTCAGTCTGACTTTATATATTAAATAGCATATCTCATAATGTGACTTTATACATCAACTTGACTATTTATTGAAATTTCAACTAGCTATATTTTGAAAGTGAATTTATATTTCACAATTTTGAGTTTATTTCTTGTAATTACTTTATTTCTCAGTGCGACTTAAGTTTATATCTTAAATTTCAACTTTAGTTCTTGTAATTGTGACCTTATTTTTCATAATTGCGATTTTACATCTCAGAAAGTGACTCGCAATGTGATTTTATGTCTCATAATGTGACTATCAATTGCAACTTTATTTCTCACAATTGCAACTTTATTATAATAATTATTATTTAGCAATTGTGACATTATTTCTTTTAAAAAATACATTATTTCTTGTAATTGTGACTATAGCTCACATATTCAATTCAATTCAATTCAAATTTATTTGTATAGCGCTTTTCACAATACATATTGTTTCAAAGCAGCTTTACAGAAAGTGCATTTCAGAAATAGGGGTGTAACGATATTCGAACCGAACCGAAAAACCGCGATACATCACCAACGATACGAATCGCGATACTCTCATGGCGTACCGAACACGCCCTCCCCGCCCCCATTGGACCTCATGTCTTATGTGTACACAACGAATACAGCGTTGTTGCCTAACCACCATTAACCACATTTAATCGCAATAAGCTCAGTGTTTTGTTACTTTGATAATAAGCAAGGTGTAATCTTTCAGATTCTGTCAATTTGATCACGAAATTCAAACATTAAATGTCGTTTTGGCGCTCTTTGATGTGGCGTGACAGTTTAAAGCGGCAGCGCGGAGCGCAAGTAAACGAGAGCATCTCTTCCTCAGTTACAGAATAAACATGAATGGACACCTGAAGGTATGTTGAAAGATACAGTATACTTATTACTTACTGAAAGGCATCATAACTCGTGCAATCGCTAAGTCAGTGTTTCAACAGCGGAAATACGTCAATAAAACACTTAGTTTTTCATATAGCTTATTTACCTCAGGCAAGTCATTCAGTGTCCACAGCTTGTTGGTTTGCTAAGGAAATGAACCCTTTCACTAAATAAATGCACTATATTAGCCTATATATTATAGTTTACTTAACCTGTTAATGACATCTTTGATTATTTAATGTATTTTTAAAATATCTGTCATGAAAATGACAGCAACTGTGTAAATTATTATATTTCAATAATAAATTAGAGTAAAAACAGATGTTAATGTAAAAACTGCCTTATGTACAGTTTACATGTTTTCATACAATTTGTTACTTGAGTGTTGATTATTATTATATCTAAAAATAAATAGCAACTGAATTTAGGCTAAAAGTCTAGACTCTGTTGTTAAGCTTTAATGTTATAGTAATGTGAAAGTAAGAGCTCCTATATACTGTAGTTTACAGCATTAGCAGATAATTTTTTTTATCCTTGCGAGACGTTTACTCGTAATTGAATTAATTTAAAGACAAGGACACAATTTGTTAATTAAAGCACTGTTTTAAAAAAAAAGAAGAAGCAATTTTAGCTTTCTAAACCCCCCACCCCACCTAAATGAACCGAACCGAGACGTCAAAACCGTGGGACGTACCGAACCGTCAGTTTTGTGTATCGTTACACCCCTAAGTACATAGAAAAATACAGTTAGTTAAACATGTATTAATTTAGGGCATAACATATCGCCAGCGTTCAGTCGTCTCTTCACAGGCGTCGAGTCGTCTCTTCACGGGTGTTGGGGCATCTGAAGTCTCCATGAGAGGGAAATAATTAGCATATAGCTGCTGTTCACAATATTAATGCATTCGATCTGATTCAACTGTAGTATAAAAGGTAAGTATTATGTGAATGCTCGGCTAAAGAGATGCGTTTTTAATCTAGTTTTAAACAGGGACAGTGAGTCTGAGCCTCGAACAATATCAGGAAGGCCATTCCAGAGTTTAGGAGCTAAATGTGAAAACGCCCTCCCTCCTTTAGTGGACTAAGATATCCTAGGAATGACCAGAAGCCTCAAATTTAGTGATCTTAAAGAGCGCGATGGATTATAGGGCGATAGAAGATCCGTTAAATACCCAGGAGCTAAACCATTTAGGGCTTTATAGGTCAGTAGTAATACTTTGTAATTGATACGGAACTTAATAGGTAACCAATGTAGAGATGATAGAATTAGTGTTATATGATCATTATTTTCTTGACCTAGTAAGAACTCTAGCAGCTGCATTTTAGACTAACTGTAGCTTGTTTATTGAGGATGCAGGACAACCAGCTAATAAAGCATTAGTAATCTAGTCTCGAGGTCATGAATGCATGAACTAACTTTTCTGCATCAGAAACAGATAGCATGTTACGTATATGTGACCCTGGATCACAAAACCAGTCTTAAGTCGCACGGGTATATTTGTGGCAATAGCCAACAAAACATTGTATGGGTCAAAATTATCGATTTTTCTTTTATGCCAAAAATCATCAGGATATTAAGTAAAGATCATGATCCATGAAGATATTTTGTAAATTTCCCACCTTAAATATATAAAAAATGTATTTTTGTGAGTGGATGCAGCACAATCGCCTATAGAAAGGGACAACTTTAAAGGCGATTTTCTCAATATTTCGATTTTTCTGCACCCTCAGATTCCAGATTTTCAAATAGTTGTATCTAGGCCAAATATTGTCATATCCTAACAAACATAATATCAATGGATAGATTATGTATTCAGCTTTCAGATGATGTATAAATCTCAATTTAAAAAAAAATACACATAAGACTGGTTTTGTGGTCCAGGGTCACATATATAGTAGTATCAGTAATATCTCACAAGTGTACCTAATATGTTTGCATGAGCATTGCTATACTTTTTGTGTATAGTGTTAACAACAAGTGAACCACATTTAAGTTATGTTAAAATTGACTAAATGATTTTATTATGAACAGTCACTACCTTTGATAATACTTGTCACAGTTTGAGTGGTGCCATTTTTAGGGACTCATTCTGATTTAGTAAGTATTCTGTACTCTTACTACATTCAAGGAAGATCTTTCTAAATTTTAGAAACATTTTTGTAATGTTTTGAGATGTTGTTTTGAGAACACACTGGTGACAGGTAGAGATGTATGTGGTATCATGGAGCTGCTCCTTCACTGTCAAAGTCCTGTCTGACTTCACTCAGTCATTTTTGCTCTTAAGTCTGTGCCTTATCGGTTTGTCATTTGAGTGATTCCAATGGAACAACCATTTGTTCACACTAGGTCTGTCAAGAAAAACTGCTGCCATGTTCCCCTTTTGTGAGTCAAACCAAGTGAAGTACTCTTTTCATTCTGCAGGCTGAGAGCAAAAAAAAAAAACTATAGGTACTCTGAAACTGTGGTGGCAACATACACAATTTAGTAGGGCTGAATTATTTATTGCATTTACGTTAATATTGCGATATGATAAAATGAGTATGGTAACGTGACGCGCGAGAGGAAAGCAGTCCAAGTACACCTGGATACAGTCTCAAAATGCTTTTATGAGGCGAAATGTAAATACAGTCAGTAACAGTATGTCCTAAAGGATTAAACAGATAGGACAAAGCACATCTTATATTTCACAAGAGATCCGTGCATTGGTCTGAATGCAGCTTGTTGGATCTCCCACTGTCTATGATGTCATCATTAATAATCCAACAACAGTAAAGATGAGAAAGAGAAAAATCCCTCACAGTTCTTGAATCACTCACAGCTGTTTATTGCTTGTAATATTTTAAATTTCTGATTGAACCTTGTGGTACAATCAATCGCACAATATATCATTCCCGTTTTAGGTGTTTTTGTGTGTTCAAGCTGAATAATAATGCTCAGTCTCATGAACTGCCATAGGTTTGACAAACCAGTATTTCCTCCTCCATATTCACATTATTGATTAAGGGGCAGAGAGCTGTGATTGGCTAATACGTCAGATTCTTTTTTTCAATCATACCTGTAAAATCAACTCCAATAAAAGCTATAATAAAAGCATTTTATAGAATCTATTTTATAGATTGTAATGACAAGTAGAGTAGGCTTAGGTTGCAGTAGTTCAATTGGTGGGGTGGATAGGCCATATATAGGTTGTCAGGCAGAGTTATTGAGTTGTCTGCCAGCCTGTTAGTCTGCTGGATTTAAAAAAAAATAAAAAAATCCTCCCATGCACTTATCCTGATGCAATACCCAACTTCTCTTGTAGAATCAATTGGCAGGCAGATGGCCTCACATTACCAAGTAAAATGTCCTGATACTAACACCATTTTTGTTCCTCCCATGAACACCATTTTTGTTTAGTGTTTTATTTGTCGACACGTCTGCCAATATTCATTAGGAAGTCTGTTTAAACCTCCAACCTCATTTTATTGCTAGGACTCCAGGTTAGCTGACTCCTGACTTCAATTAGTGTTTGGAGGACATATTAGCCTATAGGGATTGACACACATTTGAGAAAAAGAATGATTCAGAACATAAAAGATGTCAGTGATGTATGTACTAGAAAGGCCATGTTAAAATAATGAGAACACATTTCATCATTTCTAAAACTTTACAGAGGACCTGGTAATCATTCAGACAGAAGTACCTTAAGGGAAATAATTATTTTAAAATAGACTTAAATGGAATATTGTTGATTTAGATACGATACAGTATATATATATATATATATATATATATATATATATATATATATATATATATATATATATATATATATATATATATATATATATATATATATATATATATACAGTGAGGAAAATAAGTATTTGAACACCCTGCTATTTTGCAATTTCTCCCACTTAAAAATCATGGAGGGGTCTGCGATTGTCATTTGTAGGTGCTCCACTGTGAGAGACATAATCTAAAAAAAAAAAATCCAGAAATCACAATGTATGATTTTTTTAACTATTTATTTGTATGTTACAGCTGCACATAAGTATTTGAACACCTGAGAAAATCAATGTTAATATTTGGTACAGTAGCCTTTGTTTGCAATTACAGAGGTCAAACGTTTCCTGTAGTTTTTCACCAGGTTTGCACACACTGCAGGGGGGATTTTGGCCCACTCCTCCACACAGATCTTCTCTAGATCAGTTAGGTTTCTGGGCTGTCGCTGAGAAACACAGAGTTTGAGCTCCCTCCAGAGATTCTCTATTGGGTTTAGGTCTGGAGACTGGCTAGGCCACGCCAGAACCTCGATATGCTTCTTACAGAGCCACTCCTTGGTTATCCTGGCTGTGTGCTTCGGGTCATTGTCATGTTGGAAGACCCAGCCTCGACCCATCTTCAATGCTCTAACTGAGGGATGGAGGTTGTTCCACAAAATCTCGCAATACATGGCCCCGGTCATCCTCTCCTTAATACAGTGCAGTCGCCCTGTCCCATGTGCAGAAAAACACCCCCAAAGAAACATTCACGATGGATTTAATGTAGTATAGGCTAAACACTAAGGGGCTGTTTACACCTGGCCACTTCATGTGTTTTCTCAGATCGGATAGCTATCTGATTTATCAAAACGAAACGGATTTAAATACGATCTTCAATTCCCGAGCTATATGCAGATTTAATGGAGTGCACGTCACCGAAAGCAACAGATATGAGCTGCATTTTATTGATCATCAGCTAAAATTTCAAAATCAAAGACCGCAATAAGAGAGAGCACACCCCTGGTAAGATCATTGGTTTCTCTACTTTAAATGATGATGATTGTGTATTAAGCGTCTGCGACTTACTTTCACTTTGATTTGCGATAGTTTGCACGTTGGCTTAATGAATAGATGCTCAGCTTCTCATCTGTGGCGATGCGTGTTCCAGTAGCGTCGTCATATCTGGCTATAACATTAGATATAGCCTATAACACGCTCTCACACGTTTATTTTTTTAGCATTTTTGGGAGGAGTACAATTTACATATGTGGTTTCAACAACCAGATGCGTTTACACTTGCCCAGTTTCGTCTGGAATGCGGCCCAGACCACCTCCTGAAGTGGTTTGAGCGATCGGATTCAAAGCCGTCTCGAATGCGTTTCTGAGGGCATTTACACCTGGTCTTTTCACGATCGGATATGTATCCGATCTAAGAAAACACATGAAGTGGCCAGGTGTAAACGGCCCCTAACTGTCACCATGGAAGTTTGGCAGGAATAGTAAAATGCTTTCAAGTGCATCACATATATTTTCTACCACTTCAAAACTCAAATATGATCATATATTTAAATGCTATTTTTAATGTGATGACCAAAACATTATTTTGTTCATCCTTCAAAGATTACCCCCATTTATAAAACTAAAAGTTTCTAGATGAAAAAAACAACAACACTTATTTAAAAATAAATAAAAAAATAAATTAATTTCCACTCTCAAATATTTATTTTTAAACGTTTTGCTTTTGAATTGTTTCGACATTATGAATAAAACTGCTTTGCCAACTTAAAATAAAACTAAACAAAAATAAACCTTTGATTATAACTAGGCTACAATAATACATTTCATTTTTTATAAGGAGCAGTTTTTGTTTCATATGCTGCTAAGAAGACACCCCAGAAGATGGGTCAAATATAGCTCCATCATTGTTCAAAGTAAAAAAAAAAAAATCATACTTTATGATTTTAGTTTTAATAAAAAATAATTGAAAAAAAAAATCAAGGGAATTTCTCTGGCATTTCTTTCTTTTTGCTGTATCGAAAATGTACCGAACCACACTGAACCGTGTCACCACTGTATCAACCGTGAATTTTGTGAACCGTTACACCCCTAATATATATATATATATATATATATATATATATATATATATATATATATATATATATATACAGTACTGTGCAAAATTCTTAGGCATGTTAATTCAGGTAGCTTTGCAGGAAGGTTTCTTCAAGCATTTGGAGAAGTTTCCGCAGTTCTTCTGGATTTAGTATGTTTTTTTTTTTTATTATTAAAACATGCATGTATGGATTGTTCACAATTAGATCAATGACATGCATTTAGAAAATAGATAGGTTCCGTTTTACAAATTTTAATGCTGAATTCTTTTGGGGATTAGAACAAGCAAAAGCAACTTCATTTTTCAACTCCAAATGCTATTAATGTTGAGACTTTTCCCATTAATTAAACCATGAAAGTTTAAATCCGAGTTCAGGTCAATTTACAGTCAGTATTCACTGAATTCTGATCAAAGCGCATCTGTGCAGTTTCAAATCAGGGGCGTTTGTTCAGTAGGGTTTGATCTAAATCAATGCTGTAATATCTTTGGATCTAACTGTAGGAGACCACTGCTGTCCTGAGAATAAATTGTATCTATACTTCCATCACAGCCGTGAATGAAATACTCACCGTGACCTTCACGGGATTCTTATCAGTAAGCTGTTTTATCAGCGCAAATCTGTTGCGGTGTGAGACTTCAGCACCTGGATCATTCACCATTTTCCACCTCAACAAAATGATGAAAAAGAAAGTTACTGTCGCTAATATTAGCATATCAGGGAATAGACATCAACTGAGGTTAGTGTAAAACCACAAACATTAGTAGCTAGCAAGTAGCAACACAACAAAAATATTTTTTTTTATGGTTCTTGTGTACTTTCATATTCACTTTAGACTTTGTGTTTCACGCTCCTTGATTTGATCCTACTAAACTTTTCAGTTAGTGGCCTAGTGTATTAAGCTAGTCTATCAACAACAACAGCTCTTTGCATTATGGCTGATTTTTAAATGTTCCTTTTGTGTTCATTTAGTAAAAATCAGTAAGTAGTCTCTGTCTTTATTTTTTTTTTTAACTAAATCATTTAGTATGTAGTACTTTTTAAGCAATATTAGTTCTATTCAGATCATCGTCACCTTTTTTAAATTTTCAGAGAGCAAAAATATCATTTATTGATATGTAAAAAATATTGAGATATAATTATTTGTTATATTGCTCAGCCATACAGTTTGCATAGAATAAGTATATATCAAATGCTGGTTAAGTGCATGAGTGTTTTGTTGTGTTTTAGTGTTCGGCACCGAAGGTGTTTGAAATTCAGGGAGAATGAACCGTCACAAATATATCCTCTCAAATAAGCTAAAGCTGCAGATTAACTGTATCATTGTAGAGGGGAGGAAAAAAAAATCCAATTTGCCATTTTTCAAATATTTGAGATCTGAATAATATGATCCCCAAATTAAAATAAACTAAACAATAAAACGAACAAGCTCTTGTGGAATAAATTGGATTTTAAACCATAAAAAGGGTATTGTCTATGGATTTGTGCACTATTTATTTTCATACGGATTCATTTCAATTCTGATATAAAATTCAATGTCTTTTTTCAGACATATTGTGAATTATGAAGAGCTAAAAACATTCAAGATTTTTTATTTTTTTTTTAGCTCTTCCTTTAAAATAAGAAACGGGGCTCATTGTTTCTTAGGGTTGCCAAGCAACATTTTCACTTTTCTTGGAGCTGAATGTAGCATTGCAAATGGTTTTGAATAGAAACTGTGTTCCAGGAAGATTTTCGTCAACACTGCATGCCCTGCTTTGTCTCCAAAAGCCCTGCTTAACTATCCGTGTCTCTTGTATTAGTCAGAAAATGTTGCTCAATAATATAATTAAGGTCAACAGAGTTGTCAGTTTACACCAGATGCCTTTTATCACAATCAACTGAAAGAAGTTTCTGTTCAGAGAAGATTCTGCAAGATTCTGTTGCACCACACATTTTTTTTTTTTTTTTTTATGTATATTTTCTTCAAACCTATTGGTCTTGATGGTTTTGAGGACAGTCTGGTTGAGCAAATCTACCTGTATATATCGAGTACTTTGAGAAAGACTAGGCTAATGCAAAAAATGTTACGGTTTAAAACCAGAAACTGTGGGCTGCATGTGTCGATCCTTGTATGTTAAACTACTTTAGTCTATTTCTGTTAAGACCAATGCTAGGCCTGTCATAACTGTCATAACTTTTTGTTGGGCAATATATTGTCACAGATATAATTGCGATTATGCTATATTATTGTCATTTTAAGACCTTTTTATGCCTCTTTATTTCCAAACCCCATTTCTAGAAAAGTTGGGAAATTTTGTAAAATGCAATAAAATCCACAATCTGTGATTTTTGTTAATTGTCTTAAACCTTTTTTAACTGACAAAAGTACAAATAAAAAGTTTTCCAACACTGACCAACAATATTGTATTTTATAACAATTTTTGATTTTGATGGCTGCCACACACTACAAAAAAGTTGGGACAGAGGCAAAATAAAAGTGAAAAGATTATAGAATATCCAAGTTAAACTCTTTTGAAACTGTCCACAATAAGCAGGTACATTTTTGAGGGTATTGTGATTGGGGTAAAAGGAGCTTCTCTGTCTTTGCAAGCATGCAAGATGGGTCATGGCTCACCACTTGCCACATTTCATGAGAGAATTGTCAAACAATTCAAAAATAACATTTCTCAATGCAAGATTGCAAAGAGTGCATGTTTTTCACCATCTTTCATACATACTATTGTGAAAAGAATCCAGAGAAATCTCAGTCTGTGAAGGGCAAAGCAGGAGACCTCTGTTGAATGTGCGTGACCTTTGAGCTCTGAGATGTCACTGCATGAGAAAACATCATGCTACTGTGTTAAAAATAACCACATGTGTTCAGGAGTACTTTGGAAAACCGTTTTCAAGAAATGCAACTTGCATCTCTGTTACGCAAGGAGAAAGCTATACATCTATTCATCTGTTCGTCTTCACGAGTATGCACGTAAACACGGTCGGTTTTGTCGTAAGTGAATGTGAACAGTTGTGTAACAGTATATTGGATCCGTGCACGTGGTCTTAAAGTGACAGCAGCCTAGTATCCTGCTGCTGTCTCTGAATTTCTCATTGTCTTTTGTTGTTTGATTAACATTAATGACACTCACTGCCCTTGAATGACTAAATTTTGTAGTCTTTTCTACAAAATCCAATGGCCTATCCAATGCCAACACTCTTAGTGACATTTCTGACAAATTGTTTCTAATCCCACCTATTAAAAAACTATAAAGCTCTATACAAAAACATACCTTTGGCATCAGACAGTTCAGCTGGACACATCTGTACCCACAGGATGGGGTGTAACCTGAAATGATTTAGTCTATATTAGTATTCTGTTTCATCTACAGCCAGGAAGGAGTGTGTGTGAGTCTCAGACTGCTCTCTCTTTGGTCCACTGCACCATGGCGGATGGTGTCAGACATCTCCAGCTGGAATGGCCGTCTGCCGCCCCTCCGTCCTGGGAAGCAAAGCGCCTTCCAAACGTCTGAGAACCAGATGTTGTCACCCCAAAAATTACACTAAAGGATTAGCACGCATACTTACACTGACACACACAGACAGCAGCAGCAGCAGCAAATAACTGCATTCCCAACACCATTTGGCCATCAGAGGCTAGTAGTATCCATCATCTCCATATTTCATTTCCTGCTGTGGATCTGAAAGCACATCCCCAGAGGATTTCTGGCTGTCATACTGTCACAAGCGCTAGCTTACACCAGTATCTGAGAAAAACCATTGATGTTTACCAGCATTCTCAGACACATCTTTCCCACGTCTGCCTTCCTGTTCGCCTCATCAGTTTTCTGTTGCTTTCAAAACAGTGTTTCGAAATAGTCTCTGTTCTTTCTTTTAGGTGTAATGGTTGGTCTAGTGAGACTGAATTTAGCTGGATGGTTTACAAGGGAAGTTTTGTTGTTGTTGATGTTGAGATATTACAATTAAATGCCCAACCATTTTGACCAATACATTTTCATGACTTTTTTCAGTTATTAAAAATGGATAAGGAATTTTAGAATCATTGAATCAGTCAATCAACCAAATCATCCGGAGCTGCATGGTTTAAAATAATGATGGACTTTAAATTAATTTCCATTTCGTTTTCATTACTTTTTCCTTAAAAATAATTTAGACTGGTTTGTGAATCGGTTCGACTGATTCATTCAAAATATTTTTTTCAAAATAACGCACAAATCACTGCATTTCCTTAAATTCTCCATAAGCTTTCCAGTCAATTGTGGTAAGTGGATAAGTATTTTTGAAATCTATTAATTTCAGATGATTAACTAGCAAGTTATATGATTTGCAAATCAATTTCCCTTATTCATTAAATGAAACTGATGCAAAATAATTATTTCCTTTAACATTTACATTAAATGAGTTGAGTTGTACAACCCAACCTTCTTTTACAACCCAACCTTAATGACTAATGAATTCTTGACTCAGAATTCAATACATTTTCATGACTTGTAGATAAGGATTTTTAAAAATAATTTAATTGCAGACCGATTTACTAACAGATCATTCAGGGCTGTGTTTCCCAAAAGCATTGCAATCCAAAGTAAAATGTAGACCACTTTTGTGAATCGCAGCCCTGACTGATTTGGAAATCAAATGATTTGATTCATTAAAATAAATTGGCGTAAAATAATAATTTCCTAACAACATTTATAGTATTCATTTAGCACACACTTTTAACCAAAGGGATTTTACCATGACTTTACCACACTTTTCCAGTCTTTCAGTCTTTTTTGATGATTTTTTAATCATTCAATTTCAGACCATTTGTTAACCAATCATTCTGTACTGTGAATCAATTTGACTGATGCATTAAAAAGAGCAGACTCAAAAGAACAATTTGCTCAATATCACTGAATTCCCATGAGTTTTTATGACCATTCCAGTGGTTTGTGATGATGGTTTTTAAAAACAAAAACAGTTCAAACCTTTTTGCCAATAGTTTCAACTGTTTCATTAAAAATAGTCGATTCAAAAGACCGACTCACTCAAAAAAAAAAATCAGATATCACTAATGAAAGAAAGTTTGAGTCTACATAAGCTCTGTTTAACCAATGAAATATTTTACAGCAGAACATTTCCAAGCCTTTACAGGCCAATTTAAGTATTCCCTTTACATATATATATATATATATATATATATATATATATATATATATATATATATATATATATATATATATATATATATATATATATATATATATATATATATAGGAACCCTGGAGTTACAATTACATAATGCAGTGGCATGAACCTTCTCACATGCGTTTTGGCGAAACAAATTAGAATGACGATAATTTTATATGGATATTAGTCAGCCATTGACCTTTTGCACATCAGTATTAATTTTCTCCATGTGAACAAATGGATCTTGACACACTATCAGTCAAACTCCAAGAATTAGAGTCTACACAAATTATGTGATATTTTATTTATACGTCTATAATTACACCAGTTACATGTTTTAAAAATTAATCCATTGTGGCAGGTGTAAATGATAGCCAATGATCTGAGGAGAGAGGCAGAGAGTGAGAATGTTAATCTCGCTACAGAAACTAAGGCTGATTGAGGGTTGAAATATGAATGAATTGAATTCATCATCTGGAACATACACAAACTGTTCCAATACCGCATGCATGTGTGCTCAAGTGTAGGATTAGAGAAATTACTGTGGGTCTTTTGGGGAATTGCAGGGTCTTGACTAGCAGTGTTAAATAAATGTGCTGGGAAATTGAGGTTAGAAGGGAATCTATGAGCAATTAAAATCGGTTTAAATGAGTATTGGCTGGGAAGAGCCTTACAGACCTTTGAATAAACAGTCATAGTACCACAGATTGCATCATACAGTATGTGGTCACCCGAACATAACACACACATGTGCTTGTTGTTTGTCCTCTTTAACAGCTCTCTCTCTCTCTCTCTCTCTCTCTCTCTCTCTCTCTCTCTCTCTCTCTCTCTCTCTCTCTCTCTCTCTCTCTCTCTCATTTTAAATAGTTATTGAATGGATGTAGGCTTGACTTTATTAGTAATGGATGTGGCTGAAATAAACAAACATGTTAATTAGAATAGGGTTATTTGCAGTTCACTTTGTACAAAATTGCACACAATGTTGAGGAATGTAGTATTTCTTATATTCTAATAAGATATTGCAATATATAATATTTCTGCCATGACAACTCTCTGTGTGTTTGGCATAGTAATGGGTATGACAATGTTGATATGTTTGGTCTTGGCAGAATATATCTGCTACGTTGCTGCTGCTGTATGGGACTTGCTACTGCCAATACATACATGTCACATTGTTGTACAATACATTAATTACCCATAGCAGATCTATACAGGTGGAGCTGGTGAAGGTTGAGGGTTTCTGAAAGTGTGCTGCAGTTCTGCACTGCTACACCAAATGCTGACCAAGTATCTGAAGGTTGATCAGCGAGATCTTTGGCTACTGTTAAAGCAGCAACCAATCAGCTGTGGTCTATAGAGAATGATGTGATTGCAAGCAAATTGAGTTAAGGACCAGTCTGTGCCATCTAGAGTTTCATGACAGAACTTTGTATTTAAAGTCTTGAATATTGCTGTAAATCTGTGGTTATTAAACATTGTTAAATTAGACCAACATTACACAAACCTAGTATATGTTCAGTCATTGAATTTCAAGGGCTGTCAGAGTTAACTCAGGCAATGCAATATATTGAATGTCTGTTGTTTTAATAATGATACGAACACAATTTATTCATTTTACATTTATAATACTTCCATTCAACAAATTAAATATCGCCCTCGATTGAAAAACCGTCAATCATAACAAAGTTAATAATGCCAGCATAGTGCAGGCCATTGGAAAAAGCATCATTACATCATAATCATGTAGAATTGCATCATCATGATCGGGAGAAGTTGCTTTAATGTTTTCATTTTTACATTGAGTTCCATACTTCCATTGCATTTCTCATTAAAAAAAAGGATTAAAAAAGCTAATTTCTACAATGGCTAATATTGTATAGTAAAAATGTTATTTAGTGTTTAAAAATTTTGCATGCTGAAATAGTCATATGATCCAACCAACATTAAAAGACTTTAAAAAATAAACCGGAAAAATCATAGCGAGAACACCTGAAGACCCTCATGTGTCAGTTCAGCAAGTCTGTTAAAATATCAGATAATTTGGCCTTTTCATAACAAGGCAATGCTATGTGGTGGGACTCCCAACATTTTTTTTAATAAAAATAATTATGGATGAATCATTTGAGATATATATATATATATATATATATATATATATATATATATATATATATATATATATATATATATATATATATATATATATATATATATAAAACGTTACCTTGAATTAATATACAAATTATTTACATTAAGAAACATTTTTAAAAAAATTATAATTAATTCATTTGCATGCGCGTGTATTCAAGGAGTAAGGAAAATACATTATTTTTATTTAATTTTGCTTGATTTTTATAAATTTAGTTATTTTGTGTTTTAAGATAGATTTAAAAAAAAAAATGTCATTGAACCTCCAGTAGATACTGGCAGGCAGTGAACCATTCTCAGCATAGGTGTAATATGAAATAAAAAAACACCCCCACTTTGGATACCCTTGAGGGGTTGTGAAATACATGTTGGATTTACAGTATGTGGTCATGAAATATGAAGCTAAAGCCTGGACAGGGAGCTGAGTGGAGTGTTTGTAAAGAATGGCCTTTTTTTTTCTTTCTTTCTTTTTTCCCCAAATGCTGCTGTAATGTTGTCTACAAAGGAAGGCTGGTCATGTAGGATGATACATTACAAAGCCTTCAATACACCTACAAGCATCCGCTGTTACTTCTAATTATCCAGTTCCTTTCCACTCAATTCAGTATGTCTGAAAGGCACACACAGATATAGTAAAGTTACGTGGCTTTAGCCAAACAAATTTATGGAGGTATGTAGAAAACAAATACTGTACATTTAGCTAAATATTAAAAAGTTTTATGGAATTGATTTGCCAAGTAAAAATGTTATATAACCTTTTCAGCAAATTATTTTTAGCCATTTGTTAGATATGGCAAAATACATTTTCTACAGAAACTCTTTAAAAATTTGTCTACGCATGCACTCATGTCTCAACATATCTATCTTGGAGCAATATCGTTCAGTATTTTTGCTTAGAGATTCATTTAGTTGTACTGAACACACTGTTCAGCTGACATTTGAGATCAATTAAATTATTACATTTAATGTAAGGGTGTGGAGTACCTGCCATCTAAAATGTTTCCCTTCAGCTGTTGATGACTCCATTTAAACTCAGTGTCATAACTTGCCTTTAATTTACCCCATTAAATTAATTAAGCTTTTTTAAACAGCTTTTATTTGTTTGAGGTTGGGAAGAGAGTGGGAACTGAGTGGTGTAATTCCCACTGGCTGTTTAACATTTCAGAATGTCAAACTGACTAATAACGCACAATGCTGATTTGTAAGTTAAGATTTCACATTTTCCTTTCAGTTGCTATATAACCTTTACCTTTTTTGTTGTGGGGAGAAAAATAAATAAATCAAACATCAAGATTAAACAAGTCCAAAGGAATAATTGGAAGAAGTGTAGGTGCATCTATAATTGTTCCTGTTTTAATGTGGTTTAATTCTTGGCTGTCATAAAACATAGATTTGTCAAAACTGCTGGTGGTTTCAGAACTTTTCTTACTGTGGTACAACATATTTTTGTACAATTTTGAACTGAAAATAACTTTGAACAGAAAGAAAAGACACATGCAAAACATACCCTACACCATTCTGAGGTTGTTGTCATTTGCTAAGGATTGCTTATAATATAAAATGGGCCTGTACCACCCACATCTAAAATGTGTATGGTTTTCCAGTTAAAAAATGTCAAAACATTCTGAACCAGATACTTTCATTAATATCTTACAAATTAATATCTTGTGCAATTGCTTCTCAAGTAAATGGATTTATTGTATCAGTATTGTATTTTTCCAGTAAAAGTTGGTTCATCTACCAGGGCCGGGTTTCCCGATAACGATGTATCTTAGCTCTTAAGAGCGCTTTCTACGTGCAAAGTTACGAACGCTCGCAGCAATTCCACGAGCGTTTCCCAAAAATGCACTTAACATGAACGCGCGAGAACGCGCTCTACCTGCTACTTAAGAGTCGCTGTCCATTCGTGAAGTGCTGAAATATCACCTTATATGGAATCGTATTCTGAACGTTTAACCTAATAATTGTCATCTGTTGTGGATTAGCAATCAAGACAAGAATATATAAAGCACCTACAGGCGGAGGCACTGACAAAATGGCTAAAAAAAAAAAAAAACTAAAAAAACACACACAGGAAAAGATACCTTTCAAAAAGACGAAATTAATGTCCTTTTAGAGGCGATGGAGCGAAACAAATATGTATTTTTTAACAGATTTAAAGGATTTCTTGTATTTATTTATTTATTCATTCATTTAATTTTGATTAAAATTATTAGATTAAATTATTTCTATTTTATTTTCTGACCTTTTTAATTATTTAATTTATACATTAATTTAACCAACAACAAAAAAGAGTAATAAAGTGTACAATAAAGTACAATCAAAACCTTATATTATAATCACATACATTTGAATAAAGTTAAAGGTGTAATCTGCCGGTTGTCCTGCAGGTGTCCTCATAAATCTGTCTTCTTACGATGCACTTGGGGATGTACGATTACTCCAGAGCACTCGTAGATCTACGAAGATTTTCAAGTGCTACTTAAGCTACGATGCTTTTGGGAAACAGACCGTAATATTAAGATCAGTCGTACGATCGTTTTTACGATCAACTTAGGCTTACGATGCTTTTGGGAAACGCAGCCCAGATCAGTAGTGGATCTGATCAGCCAAACTGAGCCAAAAACATATTTATTATATCATTAGACTATCCTGACATATTTTTCCCTTCACCCAGTACAATTAACCACTGTTAAATTCATTTTAAAAGCAAACATTACTAATGAAAACTATGTAAAATTATGACAATGCAGTTTAGGTTCCCTGTAAAAAAATAAATAAATAAAAAAAATCAGTAGAAAATGATTATCAGCATATTTTCTCTTAGGTTTACGGACATTTACTTCCACCCTAAAACAGCGAAAATGCGTAATTCAAAATAGTAAACAACTGTTTAAAAAAAAATAAAAATAAATCAGAACTGATACATTAGGCTGTATGTTCACAGAGTTAAGTATTCATACATATATGGCCGGTTTCACAGAAGAGGTTTAAGCGCAGTAACAGACTAAAATGCATGTTTGAGTTGTTTTAACTGAAAGCAACTTGCACTGGCATATCTTAAAATGGGTCAGTGCCATTGTTTTGTCTCAAGATGAACATTCGATTTTTTTTTTTTTTTTCTAAGGCACATTTATAAAAGCTACTTAAATGTCCTGGAATAATCTAATCATTGTCTGTGAAACTGGACCATACATTATAATGGTGATCATAGTACAAATAATCATTGCAATGCAAAAGAGTTTAGAATAGTATTTCAAAATGGTAAAATGTACAAAATCCACTCTCATGAAAACATGGAAATGAATCATTGAAATGAGTCATTTATTTCTTAACAATTCCTCCTTTTTTGTTTTTCCTTCATATGCTCCAGCAAAAAAAATCTGCTTTGACTGATATCTGGTATAAATTAGTACATCAAGATATAACACATCAAACATTTAAC
Source organism: Scardinius erythrophthalmus (assembly GCF_964197995.2). Taxonomy (NCBI): domain Eukaryota; kingdom Metazoa; phylum Chordata; class Actinopteri; order Cypriniformes; family Leuciscidae; genus Scardinius; species Scardinius erythrophthalmus. Next base: position 28,258,173 of record NC_138231.1, read on the forward strand.
AAAACTGACATGGTAGGATTAAATATCGCCGGTAGAGAAATCCGAAGTGAGATAGGAGATGACGTATTTTATCACAGATTTGGTGGCATATTCATTACAGAACACTTCAGCTGTAAAAGAAAAAAAATATTTCCGCTGTCACCGTGATCCAGCCACAGGAAGGCCAAACCTAATCTGATTGGATAGATTACACAAACATATTTTTATCTGCCTCTTTGTTGTCAAGACACCGGAGGGCTTGTCAGGAGGTATCCAAACAGCAAATTCCTTTGATATATTTTTGTTTCCGACCAACTTGACAGTTCCTCAGAGGAACAGAAGCATTAAAAGAAAGGTCACCTTTGCTGCGACGTGTTTTGCTGACAGTTCGCTGGGGATGTGAGGGTGCGCGAGGATACTGAGATGATATTTGGGGGCTTTGAAAGGCAAGCGGCAATCCGCCCGATTACAGCAGGTACGATGACATGCCCGCAATAAAGAGCCATGGCAATCTCGCCCCGCATCCCAATTTCTCCTCCTTCCAGCCGCGCGCTGAGATTATTTGAGCCTCGCCAAATGTCAAGGGCATGATTCTCTTAGATGCCTAGCAGGAAATAACCCACCGTTGCCCTCGAAACAAATGAAACCACGTTCAGGGGTTATCTATTGAAGATGGAAAGCCAAAAAAAAAAACCACTGTATGCTTTCTGTAACGGCTTGAACAAGCATCAAACGTGTAAACACACATATATAAAACATCAGTCTTGGAGATACAGCTTTCTTCAGGAGGAGAATTTTATTGATCAGTGATAGCAGTGCACTCTTTGGGACGCTTGTTTATGCCTAGCACTTCACACTTCACTCAGCACTGCCTAGTGTTTCTGGCTCACACTGGACTTCAGTAGATTTTCGGTGGGATTGCTGAAGTGTAATTTTTCCGTGAAGTGAAAGGGGGAGCATGGGAGAGGTTTCGTCTGTCATGATTGTTGGTAGTGTTTTGTATCAACTGTTTGAGTTTTAGCAGTTTTTCTTAAAGTAGAGGTCTTGACAAAGGAGGTCGATAAAGCCTGCACTGTAAAAAATTTTAAGCCAGTACAACAAAAAAAATCTTAGTACTAATTTCCTTCAGCTTTTTTTTGTTTACTCAACTTTTGTAAATAACAGTTAGACTGACTGAAATTAAGTTGTAAGTCTTACAATTTTTTTTTTTATTGGGTTAACTTAAGATTGTTAGTTTTCTGGAGAGGTGCAACTATTTTTTAACAAACCTTTTTAAGTTGAGCCAATTCAAAAAGATTTGTCTCAATGTCTGAAGTTGAGTGAACAAAAAAATCCTAAAGGAAATTGGTACTAAGTAATAATATGTTAAAGACTGGAAACTACAATAACTTTGCCCAAGTCAAAAACTGAAAACAGTGAGTCAATGTTAACACAAAACATTTATTCAGAAGCATGTTGAAGGCAAATAAAAATGTCATTTCAATTAGGCCCTAGCTGTCATCATGACAAGAATTTTTTTTTTTTATTCAAAGGAATATATTACCCCAAAATCATAATTATTTACTTTTTTCTGTCTCAAACTCATAGGACTTATTTTCTTCTGTGCAAGACACAAAGACATGCAGCTGTAATTTGTATTTTCTGAAGTAATACAGTTTTGGGAGAAACAATAAACTAACAATTCTTTTTAAATCTTGATATCCGATTGTATTCAGAAGACATGGATTAAATCATATGTGTTACATTTATATAAAACATGGTTTACATTTATATCTTTATGTTCTAGAGAAGAAATGAAGCCATAAAAAGACTATGCACTAAATAAGAGTACAAACTGGGACAAATAAATGCTCAATCTTACAATTATCCATATGGATTGCAGCTACTTGAACAAATTGTTTTTGAAGGACCGGACTCTTGCTGAGCACTTTAAGTCAAGACCAATAAACAATTTTTAATTTAGTCAAAAGTGTATTTTATGTATTTTAATTGTTTAGGACAGTTCACATTGAGGGCATAAATCAAGCCAAAGATGAGAGTAACAGCTGTGGCAAAGTTCTTGCACATTATCTAGCCCAATCTGCTCTTATAGTACTACAGAGAGGCACCTTATAATTGGGTTGGAGTGGAACAGTTGCAACATCATCTTCAATGATAGTTAAGATCCTCATCTTCTCCCCTTGTGAATGTCTTCTGGCTCTGTGTCCTGCAGTAGAAAATACTTGACATAACTTTTTTTATTTTGAATTACGTTACACCACAGATTGACCCTAAACATGTGCTCATGTACCTTCACTTGAAAAGTAAAGGTGGTCATGTTTTTAAGCTTGTTCAAATTCAGCCATAGAACTAAACCTGATAAACAGAATACATCTCCCAATTTCCTGCACCTGTGCTGTTAGATGCCATATCAGTATTAAAGGGATAGTTTACCCAAAAATGAAAATTAGCCCATGATTTACTCACCCTCAAGTCTGCCACTATATCACTGCCCTTATAAAGCTTGGAAGAGCCAGGAATCGTTTTAATATAACTCCAAATGTATTTGTCTGAAAGAAGAATGCCATATACACCTAATGACTTCAGGGTGAGTAAATCATGGGCTAATTTTCATTTTTGGGTGAACTATTCCTTTAATATAGTAACACGTGACACAACATCATGGGGATCTGGTGAACAGGTGAAATTATATCAAGTGTGAGTGTATATGCTGGTGACACACATCTTCTTACCAGGCAAGTCTTCAGGATGTTTCCTGACTTTTCCCTCATAAACAAAGGTAGAGCTCTGAGAGTTGTAGCCTTTCTTTGAGCAAGCACATTGCAGTTTCTGTGTCTGAAAGACAGAAAACAAATATGGAACAAGCTATGCATGTTATATCCAAAGAGAAGCATGGGAATTACCTTGAAAAGGAGATGGCAAAATTCAGCCTTTAAACAGAGAGATATGACCACATGCAAAATAATTACCTGATGATTAAGTTGGTCTAGGAGGATCTTCATCTCATCGGATACGCTCCACCACTTGTTTTGTACAATTAGATGTGTATTCATCTAACTAAGAGAAAAAGGTGCTCTTCTGATTAGTTTGTGTAAACCTACTCAGCACAGACCCTAAAAAAAAAAAAAAAAAAAAAACATTGTTAAAACAGTAAATTAAGGGTAGGCCTACACGTTAATTCAGTTCTACTAACTAAAAATGATAAACTCACCTGATCTTTCAAAAACAAAGGCCACTGTTTTAGCACATCAGAGGTTCTTGTTGCTGTACTGATGTTCTTTAGTCTAAAAGGGACAAATACAACATAACAAAGATTCATATAAAAAAAAAACAGTTACAGTAGATTAATTTACATATAGTAAAAATACTACAGAAATGGAATAATCAAATGTGAAAAAAGATTAATTCATTTTTTCCTTAAAGGTACCGTATGTAGGATTGTGGACAAAACTGGTACTGCAATCACTTTAAAAATACTGTAGAGCCGTGTATCCCCTCCCCCTCCCCCCTGACTCGAGGTTGCCAGATAAGCTGCAGGATTCAGCAGAAACGTAGGCTGCTTCAATGAGCTTCCAATGGCAAGTGATGACGAGACGTACACAGTAAGTTTTTTTTTTTTCTGTTAATTGTGTTTATGCTTTATGAGAGATATTTTGATGAGTAATTACTTATTTTAAAAAATTACTAATTGTTGAGGTGCTGGGGCCATAATAGCTGAAGAGATAAGCGTTTTTGATTTGATATTTAATTTGATTTGATTTCTTTATTTTGAACATATAAATACAATTACAATAAAAAAAAAATCTGAGAAAAAAAAAAGGATAATAGTAAAAGAAAACAAAAAAACATATAGACTTAAACAACAAAATAATACTTCCTTAATTTTCAATACGAAAAAAAAAACCTTGATTTACAAGTGCTAAAGTTTTTGTCATATTATAGGCTAAAAACAGAATAAACATTTGCCACAGAAATTATAACACGGGACAAATTCAATATCACCAATGGCTATCACAGGGTTGTTTTCAGTCCCATCAGAAAATATTGTTAGAGTAACTAAATTACATTAGCAATGGTCATACAGGTCAACTTGCAGCATGTGTAACTTAGTCCACGATATACGTGAAGAACGAATGACGAATATTTTTTTCTGAGGTAAAGTTAGGCTTGTCTCAATTACGTTTCAAATTGCCATAATGGTCGTGCTAATGTTTTCATCAGCGTCTCAGCATAATGACAGAGAAACGGGCTCCTATAATGCATTGCAAATGCATACGTCCATGTGAGCTAACGTTACGTTGCTTGAACACGCATAACTTTGTTCGACTGTCATGAATATATGAAATGTCCATTGACATCCAGTACAAGTTAGCCAAGCATAGATGAATCTTACCTGTCTAGGAGAAAATTAGCAACGTTGGTGTCTGTGTTCAAATTCTTCTCCGTTTTCAGCCGTCTCCATCTTTCAAAAGCATCTCCTATACAAATTCTGGTTTTATTTCGGACTTTGTCACAACGAATTTCTGAATTATAACGAGGTCTTTTTGATTTAGTAACGTTAGACATTTTTATCCGACTAGAGTTAGGGTAGGTTAGGTTAGAGCAAAGCTGGCAACCCGGATCCCGAAACACTATTGACTTCGTGATTGGTAGATCGGTGGAGGGAGGCGCTCAGGCCAAAACACAAAATGACAACATCAACATCAGTTGAGGGCTGCAAGTCCACTTTTTAAATGACAATATCCTAGCCATACTACTGTTGTCAGTGATATAAGTATTTGAAATGAACATGATTTCTTAATGTCTAGTGACACATCAGGGCAATTTTATGATTAATTGAAATAGATTTCTTACATACAGCTCCTTTAAAAATACAAAAGTTATTAAAGAGCAGTGAGCGATTTTGTCTTTCGTTGATTAACAGGAAGGACACTGACAGCGGCAGATAATATATTTTCACTTTAAACATTATTTAATATACAAAGCAAACATGCGTATTTTTAACATAACATTTGTTTTGCATATATAGGCCTATATTTTTTCCCCTCTAAATTGTATTATATTGAATTATATTGCACTACTGTAGAATGCCTGAGCCTCAACCTAAGCATGTACAAATTGTCACTGACATTTGTATATAGGCCTATATAACAAATAAACTTTAAATTGAATTTAAATCGAATAGACTACTGTCACTTTAAGAGCTATTGCACAGATTTAATACTGAAACATCTGGATTTTACAACATTTGTTCACTTAAGACATAGCCGACTGTATTTACATGAATACTACACACACAGTGGGTTTTTTGAAATAATTGTGTGTATTTCACTATTAATTAGCAATAAGCCGTGAAAGATAACTGAATTCGCACTCACATTCTGTCTGAGATAAACAGCTCTCTTCTGTCTCAATCAGCGCAAGCACCAGATTTGAGTCTTTTTTTAACGACTTACTGCGCAAACGTTTTAAACTTCGTGCACGTTCTTGTCTTTTCTCATTCAAGCATGTTTCCTCGCTTTAACGTTAGTCTAGGTGTTAAGTAAGTTGGCCATGTGCTACGCGGATAATCTCTAACAATAGACACTTATCGTCTCCACAGAAAATATCTTTTAACATGATACTATATTTTACCAACATATGTCTGCAATAAATGTAGCTTATTTTCACTCATAAAGCAAAATAAAACTTACCTCAGAGATGAATCCAGTCCCTTCGATAGCGTGGTTGAAGGAGGAAACCCCGTGTAACGTACATAGAGACAGACTGCGCATGCGCGATGGTGGGAAGTTAAACGTTCCAGCGCAGAAATCAAAACATTAAGTTTTCTCAACTTATTTTTTTGTGTTCATTGAACAAATAGTAGTAAACATGCAGTTAAATAGTTTTTATAAGTTAACTCAACATTGCGCTCAAACATTTGCCCACTCAACTTATAATCTTAAGGTGAGTAAACAATTTGCAAGTTGGATTTTTTACAGTGTGTAGCCCAACCTATAGAGTTGTGGAAAATGTCCACTTGACGCTTTTCAGGGCTCTCCAAAAAAGAATCAGATCCTATAACATACTGAAGTATTAGTTATTACATATAAGAAATAACATCTTTAATAATCACTATGAGTCATCCTTAATGACGATGAAGCCAACAGCAGCCAGGACTTCAGATGATGCCAACTCAATATGCACCACTGCCAGAATTTCCATATATTGTAATCATTATGATCACAACTTGTAATAACTGTATTATCTTCGAACTGTACACTTTTTACATATGGAGATTACTTGGAAACAGTCACCTCCTCTGATAACAAATTATTCTAAATTGTAATGTAGACATATGCAGATTCTAAAAAGCTGCTTTGAAACGATATTGTGAAAAGCGGTTTATAAATTAATCTGAATTCAATTGAATTTATAGTAAAATAATAAAATCGTGCACAGCAATCGAAAAAAGACTCGAAGCTCGAGAGAAAGCCTGATTTCTGATTCTTTTAGAACATCGTTCCACCATGGTAATCAAAGTTTCAGCCAAACTGCCATTACTACTGTAAATATTGCTACTGTTCTTTTTTTTTTTTTTTTGCTGTGTTGTTTTTGGTAGAAGCTATGTTTATCACAGTACATTTTTGTAAATTAACTGAAATTATTATATTTTATTCCAAATTAGATGCTAGTCATCATCGAGTCGACTATGTTCTCCATACCTATCATTTAAGAGTTTGCCTGTTTATGTCCATGTTAGTCAAAATGTTTTTTTAATGTATTTTTCTTTTTAATAGGCCTACATTATGTGAAAAAAACAAGCATTCTGTTGTTTTAGCCAAAAAGAATGAATACATTAAATAAGTGAAATATATCAATTTAATATTTTGTAAGTATAGGTCCAATGTCTACACAAAATGTTGTATTTGGGTCATTCAATAAAGCAAATAATTTTTCCACAATGCCCAATCAAAACTCTAGAAACACTGATTACTATTGTGACACTTTAAGAAACACTCATGCCCAGTATTTTAGAACAAATCATACTTTTCAGCAGTTTTTATGTGGATGTAATTATTCTGCTCGTTTAATAATTACTTTATTCAGAAGCTTCTACTCGCCTCTCACAAAAACTCTCTAAAAGGTCTTTTTAATCAGTTTGCATTGTTCACAGCTAAATTATGTGGGTTGGTGGAATTAATGTTAATATTTCATAATTGTTATCTTTGTATTCAGGCTCATTATTTCATTTGCAACTCATGCTGTGGATGGAGATCTTTATATGTGGATGAAATGCACTTCAGACTGTAACACTAAGAGTAATTGAGGGCTTCACAACTACCATTCAATGTGCAGTCAATTCATTGTGCAAGGTTGCACATTAGATACATAGACAACATTATGGCAGGCAGCCTGTTGAAGTATAGATTCCCATACGATTTAACCATATAGGCTGAGTTTTCAATACTATGCCATTACTGAAAAGTATTTTTAAAGAAGAAGAAGAAAAAAAAAGGTTTAGCAGAATGTTAAATATTTAAATATTCAACACAGCTCTTTTCCAATAAAAGTGAATAGTGACCAGGGGCTGTCAAGCTCCAAAAATTCATACCATCATTTAGCGTGGGGTTTTCAGCAGCAATTTTCAGCAGCCATTACTCCAGTCTTCAGTGTCCCATGATCCTTCAGATATCATTCTAATATGCTGATTTGCTGCTCAATTATTAAAAATAGTTCATGATTGTTAACAAAGTTATTTATTTTTATTTTTTATTAAATTTTTTGCTGCTTAATATCGTTGTGGAGTGTAACTTGTTTCACAATTCTTTGAATAGAAAAATCAAAAGAACTACATTTATTTAAAATGCAAATATTTTGTAACATCATAATGTCTTTACTTTAATTTTTAATACATTTGTTATACTTTATTAATCAACAAAACTGTTTTAAACTGATAATAATAAGAAAGGTTTCTTGAACCTCAATTCAGCATATTAGAATGATTTCTGAAGGATCATGTGACACTGAAGACTGGAGTCTTCATGATGCTAAAAAACAGCTTTACATCACAGGAATATATTGCATTTGAAAATATATATTTAAATAGTATTAATAATAGTATAGTTTAAATGTATTTTTTATTCAAAGAATGCTGCCTTGGTTAACATAAGAGACTTCTTTAAAAAATATAAACCTTTTTTTGGGGGGGGAAGGGGATTCCTTTAGTAATGTGTCTGAAATATATTTATTTCATTGCTTAATAGCATATTAATGTCAATATATTACTTATCAAGACTAGTTTTACTAGTCTTTACTTTAACCGCACTGACATTTGAGAATGTCTCGGTACAATGTTGAAGTTCTTTATAAAAATGTTAATTTGAGTCTCACAGTCTCCTGGAACTTTGAATACGCCATTTTCTTCTGCCGTTACCTCAGCTGATAAAGGAACTTAGGGCAACTTCAGCTCAATCGGACTGTTTAAAGAATAACTGCCGCCAAAATGCAACCTAGGGTCTTTTTGTTAATCTACCCGAGGCAAACTTTCGTTTAAAAGCATAATTAGAATGGAAACACCACTTTTAAGTTTGACTGTATTTTTGTTTTCGGGCAAATTGCCTTTTGAATGGGAGTGCTTGGGGCACTTCTATGATAGCATCAAAAATCACTATTTTTAAAACACTAAGAAGGCTCGACACAACATGAAACTTTGCTCGAAGTATCACCAGGGGATGATACATGAACTTGAGCATTGAGAACATTGTGTACAAAGAGTTTACTAAAAAGAAAGATTTTGAACAACTCACTGTAGCTGTGTCCGCCGGCATTTTGACAGTCAAAAATATAATGTGAATAGCCTGGATGCCAGCCGAAATTAGCCCCGCCCACAACATTTTTAGGTCGGGAAGTTCGGTCTGGACTTGATCCGTTGTGGAGCAACTATGCCCGAACCAAAGCTGTTCGGACCAATCAAATTGTCAGGGCGGGCTTTATACGATGATGGACAGATGATCAACAGTAACGTAATCATCCACGTCACCAACGAGCGCTTGGGTTGAATTCGTTTACAACAAAGATGACTGCCGCTGGAGAATTGAGATTTCACACTTACAAAGAAGTCAGATAGAATAAATGCATATTTGGCGTGCTGTCCGAGGAGAGGGCTCCGGGATCGGTATTCGGCCCGAACCCAAAGTACTCCCCCAGTATTCCAGGCTGTGGAAGAACAGGCCAAGAGTGAGTGGAGGGATGCTGAAAACTGTCAAGGAATGTTAGGTGAGTTGACAGAGTGAATAAATATATGCTTCCTCTCATGCTGATAGGGTAGACATGGTAAATGTTTGATGACAAGTTGATTGGATTGATTATTTGAATGTGCTCCTCCTGAACTTTGTTTATGAAACAAGATTCCGGCATCGCGTCTGTTATAGAAGATATCGACAGCGCATTAATTTGAAAAGAGGAACAGAGAACCACGATCAAGGCATTTGTCGATGGGAAAGATGAATGAAGAACATACGTCACTTACTTCGTTGCTCTGATTGGTTGTAGGTCTATCCAATTGAGTGCAGAGGCATTTTCCTTCCTGGTTCGGTTGAAACACGCCCCATAATCACAGCCCAATGGAGCAGTATCAGACTCATATTCTGACCAGAATCTGAGTATGACGACGTCAGGCTAGAATGTGAAGGCAATTTGACGAAAACGAAAATACGGTCAAACTTAAAAGTGCCGTTTCCATTCTAATTATGCTTTTAAATGAAAGTTTAACTCGGGTAGATTAACAAAAAGACCCTAGGTCACATTTTGGCGACAGTTAACCTTTAACTGTGGGACAGCAGTCCACAAACCAAAGGAAATGAGCCTCATTCCAACTGCCATCAATGTGGATGTGACACATATCCCCTAAAAGCAAGCACAGTTCTGTCAACCTACAGATTATATTCGCAGCAGGACCTAGACAATGTAAGATCCTTTTAGAGGGCATTTACAATCGCTCCCCCCATTCAGACCTCCAGACATCTAATCAGTTGTCATTAGCCCCTCGGCGGGCGTTCTCGTCTGGGCTCTTTCCTCTCGCTCTGCTCCTGACCGCCACCTGCTGCGCTGCTCCGAATGTCCAAGGTTCAAATCAATATGAGCCATTCAAATAAATCACAACTTTTGTGCAGGAAGTTCAGCAACTAAGCTGAAAGTTCAGATATCGACAGCTCTTTTTGAAATCTTCTCTGCGCTGCATGCCAGCAGGAGGCTGGGAATGCGGAACGGCCTTGTGCCTGACCCTAAATGAGTTAAAGGCATGTACAGTAGTTAAGGCACAAGTGGATTGTCCAGATTTAGTTTGAGTGTTTTCTGAAGACACGGGTTGATGGGTTGATGAAAAATAAATGAGCGGAGGAGAAGAACTGACTCGTGGCCAGATAACGTGCACCATTGAGGGAAACATTCATGTTTGACAGTTTTTTTCGCCTTAGGTAGGGCTGCATGATGGTCGCAAGTTGAGTCGTTGCCAACACAATTCAATGGAATTTGCAACCATAGTTTGTTGCGACCAGATTTGCTGTTTTTGTTTGTAGGAATGCACAATTTATTAATTATATTTTACATCAATATGCCTATAATAGTAATAATATTTTTTTTTTGTATGATTGCCATTATTACTAATTAAAAAATATTACTAAATACAAATATTAAAGTCTGCATGTAACAGAAGTTATGATGGTCTTTTTATCCTTATGTGATGTATATCCAGGTGAAATGGCTCCTCGAACAAGAACAAATGTGGGACGGGACTTGATTTTGCGCTTGGGGTATTGATAGTATGGTTGTGGTCTATTGGTTGATCTCATGTGAGTGACAGGTTGTCCTGCGCCATCAGAATTATTATTTAAAGCACTTGCAGAGATTAATTTGTGTGGAGCAGCAATTACTGCGAATCAAATCAATGCAGATCACTGAAAACACAGGGTCATGAGCCAATGCTACCTCCCAACCAATTTGCACGCATTTTACGAGGTGGGTAATTCATAAGCATATGTACGAACTCGTACGAATTAGCCACCTCGTAAAAAATTTAGGATTTGTCTAAACCCCAGTGATGGGTAGGTTTAGGGGCGGGGTCAGGGGTAGGTCATTTGTACGAATTCATACGAATTGGGCAACTCGTAAAAATTTACGATTTAGCAAAAATCGTCCGAATGTATAAATTTGTACGAATTGCAGTGAGATCTGGTTGCATGAGCTACTGCAAGAGCTGATTTAATAATTGCACTAAGCCATATTTTGGCTTTGTTTCGATTAATTGTGCAGCCCTAACCATAAGCAAATAATATAAAACCTGTAGAGACAAATTTGCATCTACATTGTTTTACTTAGCCTTCAATCATGTAATTTAAGACACTGAAACAATGTCATGCGAGACAAAAATGAGCTGCACTGTTTTTTCTTCCCTCAGCCTCAAGGGAGTCTTTATACACAGACTGCTGGATGCACAATCTGCAATGTCTTGGTTCATGCTGTGAATTGTCTCTTGTTCCGCCTTCTTTGAATGCCACTTTGGTGTCATCCTTTCAGCTGAACAGCTGAGGCTGCGTAAAATGGCTTTGAAAACAACAACAACAACAACAAAACTAATGAATTGTTGAGCTTGTACATAATTGCAATAGCTGGTTACATGAAGATAAACTCATTCAAGGTATTGAAACTGAGCATGATATAACAACAGATTGGGTTTGTAGCATCTAAAACTGGCAGGTCATCCAAGCACACCAGAGATCTGAAATATGTAGATTTGTACACAAACCCTGTTTTTTTGTTGTTGTTGTTTTTTCTACGCTCAACTACAAAATGTTTATAAAATAATATATAAAATATCTAAATTAATATTTAAATTCTACAAATAAGTGTCCACAGTAAATATCAAATTTGCGTACTTACTGTGTACTATTTATTTATTATCATTTATCTATTTGGTTCCACTTTATTTCGATAGTCCTCTTCAGACATTCTATTAACTATAAGTAACTTTGCAACTACATGTCAGCTAACTCTCATTAGAGTATTAGTAGACTGTAGTAGACTGTTAGGTTTCGTTAGGTGTTAGGGTTCGGGTTAGTAGAATAAATTGACTTGTAGTTGCCAAGTTACTTATAGTCAGTAGAATCTAGAATCTGTTGGGAGAACATCAAAATAAAATGTTAGCAGATATTAAAGGGGTGGTTTATTGCTTTTTTTCTTTGTATGATTGTGTTTATGGGGTGCAATATAACATGTCTTCGTGTTTTTTTTTTTGTGTGTTTTTTTTTAAAGCCTTATTTTTCATAAATTTCACCTTTATTGTAAGCCGCTTTCTCCTCTGTCATTTGAACGACCGGTTGACTTCCTGATTCTATGAAACCACTCCCTCAGAAACAGGCAATGGGCTCAGATTTGTTAGATGGGCCTTTGTGTTGTAATTGGCTAAACTGCGTAGTGCACGTTGTCCGGAAACTTCACACCAATTACCTTTATGGGCGAAAGTTGCATGTGCTCCGGTCAAATGTAAATAATGGTGTCAATACTGCCGTATCAGTTTGAGCCAGAATCAGACCCAGAAAGCAGCAATGAAGAGAGTCAAGCAGAGCTTCCGCAAACACGGCACTTACAAAACGTTTCTGAATGGTAATTTTTTTTATTATTATTCTATTCTATTCTATTTTACTGTTATTATATAAGAATTTCGATACGCTGTTACTTGAAAATGCTACTGCTGCTTGTTAGCTTTTGAAATACGGTTTTCTCCTGATTAAACATTTAATATAACTGAATAAATGACTGAGTAATACTGTTTTTTTAAAGTTATTGTTTTATCGATATAATGAACAACCGTTTATCTATTCACAAAACTTAGTTTACTCAGTGTATCGTTTTCTTTAGGTGTACATGTGGCAACTGTGTTAAAATGCCAACAGAACGTATACTTTTTTTTTACTTTATACATGTTTGTCTTCGAACTAACTGGCTACTATAAACAAACAGCATTGGCATTGGTTTACATTCTTGATCAAATCGAAAAATTACGTCATAAAGTACACATGGAAAATACATTTACAAAATTAGTACATAATTACAAATTCAGGTCAAAAATGTTTACACGTTTGTCATAGACACACGAAATAGCATAACTAAGTGGCTACTAAAGCCAGCACTGGCATTTGTTTACGTCCTTGATAAAACTAAAACATTACGTCTGAAATTATATGTGCAAATACATTTAAAATTATTAAGTCTTACTTACAGGTTGTGGCCCGACAACTGCTGCCTCAGGTTTTAATGTTGGAACTGCTTCATGTTTTAGTAACAGTTTCTTGTTGAATCCGGCATTGAATTTGTGGAGATTCTGGAAGCTGTCTTCCGTAAAATGCACAGCACAGAGAGCTAAAATACGATTGTAATTTTCAGGAACATAATCAAACATAAATTTTAGCCATTGTTGACGAACTACAGCGTCCGTAGGAAGCCCGAACACAGAAGACCTGACAGCTGGGTGAAAATAACACACTTTCGACGGCATGGCTACAGCTCTCCACTATAACTCTTCTTCTTCGACAAAGCCGCAGAAATATGGCCATACCCCCTTTTTTGCATATTCCGGAGGGAGGGTTGATGCAAATTTATGGGTTAGTTACGTATAAAACCCGGGAAGTATCTCGTTGTAGTCCCATTTCAGTCGTTTTTGTAGGCATTAAACTTCCTGATTTTTAAAAGACGATATCTCTGCTTACGTTGAACTTTCAGCGCAGCGCAACTTTGCAGATACTGTTCATGCACCAACAGCAACATTACATACTATTTAAAATGAAAAAAAGTGAAATCACAATCAACCACCCCTTTAAGCATACAGTCTACTAATAGTTTCATGACAGTTAGTTGACACGTAGTTGCAAAGTTACTTATAGTTAGTAGAATGTCTAAAGTGGACTATCAAAATAAAGTGTTATTTTTGAAAACATAATTGCAACAAAATTCCTTTACTTGGGAAGCAAAATTCTGAAACATAATGGATTTGTCTGTTTGCAGAAACATATGAAATCTGCAAAAAAATTCATTTTTTTTCAGGGTTAAAGTGATGACTGCTACAGTATAGTCACATACATTACAGCGACCTAAAGCTTTGCATCATCAACCGTGTAATTCTGAATCATTGGAGGCATTGAACCTCTATTCTGCCATTTTATGTAGAATAGATGTGAATGTCTCTGTGTTCATTATACTGGTTCATTTCACAAAGAATGAGCAAGTCCAATAGTCATGTCTGTCTGTGTAGTGTATAAGACATTGGCATTTAGGAAGCATGGATACCCCATTAAACCCATTCAATACTCAGCCAAAATGAGCGCTGCTCTGTAAAACAGATAATTAGAATAGCTGAGAAATGAAATCTCTGATCCTTGATTGTTGGTTACGCTACAAATAATATCTGTCATTGTGATGGACAGGGTTGTAATTTTTTTTTTAATATTTGTTATCATTTCTGTATGCCATTCCACTTATGTAATTGACATCTTCCTGTTGATTACAGCCAATATTACCAAAATCAACAATAATAATAATTCATGTCTCAATGATTCACTCATACTTTGTATTAAATGTTGTCTTGTTTCCCCCTTTTGCATTCTTTATCATAGAGCATAAAAGCATGTAGTTTTTTTGGACTGTTAAAACATTCTTCAGATTAACCAAAAAACCTTTAAAAAAAAACTAAAAACACGGACAACTGACAGGAATTAGTCCAGTGAAACATTTTGTATGAACAAAATATAAACAGACTACATGCTTTTATACTATATGATAAAGCGTACAAAAGTAAATACATAAAAGACAATATGATGTTGGTTCTCCGCGTGCTGCCAAAACAGCGCTGACCCACGGATGCATGGACTCTACAAAACCACTGAAGGTGTCCTGTGGTATCTGTCACCAAGATGTTAGCAGCAGATCCTTCAAGTCCTGTAGGTTGCATGGACAAACTTATTGGTCAAGGACATCTTTCAAATTGCGTCCACGTGAATGGCCGGACCCAGTGTTTCCCAGCAGAACATTGCCCAGAGCATCACACTCCCTCCACCGGCTTGCCGTCGTCCCACAGTGCATCCTGGTGCCATAATTTCCCCAGTTAAACGGCGAACACATTCACAGCAAGTCCACATGATGTAAAAGAAAAGACCCCTGAAAAGACCCCTGAAAAGACCCCTTCCCCTGCTCCAAGGTCCAGTTCTGACGACCATGTGCCTATTGTAGGCACTTACACCGGTGGACGGATCATCAAAGGCACTATGATTGGTCTGCAGTTTCTCAGCCCCATATGCATTGTGTGTTGACACAATCCTCCCATAACCATCGTTACATTGTGTGTGACTTGTACCAAAGTAGACCTTCTGTTGGCTCAGACCAGACGTGATAGCATCGATTGCCCCCTCGTCCATCGGTGAGCCTAGGGCACCCACCACCCTGTTGCTGGTTTGTGGTTTGTCCCGCCTTGGACCTCTGTTGATAAAATCCTCACCACTGCTGTCTGGGATCAACCCACACGCCTTGCTGTTTCAGAGATACTCTGACACCGTCACCTTACCACAATCTGACCCTTGTCAGAGTCATTCAGATCTTTATTCCTGCTCACTTCACCTGCATCCAACAAACTTATTGTTTGCTTACCATCTAATCCACCCAGACCTTATTATGTGGCCTTATTAGGAGATGATCAATAATATTCTCTTCACCTGCTGTGACTGGTCATAATGTTCTGGCTCATCAGTGTGTGTATATGTATATATAAGTATTATCTAGTTCAAATCAGAACATCTCGTAGTTTCTCTGGACTAAAGAGTCTTCCTGTTGATGATAAATATAGAGTCAAATTAATTGTGATTGATTGGAAGATGAATAGTGACCCAGTTTGAGAGAGGAACTGGCGCTGACGTGTGTTCCACCGTCTCTTAAACCATTGTGTGGAGATGTGGATTTATTCTCCAGAGCAGAGCACTATTGATGACTTCGTCCTTTCAGCATAGAGGAGAGTGTGCAACTATGTCTTCACACAATGTGAAGCTCCTGCGGGGAAGAACCGATTAAATTAAAGTGCTTCTGGTGCAATCACACCAAGGTCACAAGGATGCAGCACAAACTGCTTCTGGCACAAACTTCTGTCTCATGCGAAGACGGCTTGTCTGTTGCTACGTGTGGTTTGGCCGCCTCTGCTCAACGTGTTGGTGGAATGTGGAAAATTATGCTGCCAGTATCAAGTTCTTATTAGGAGGAAATGCTGAATCAAAAGTCTTCGTAAACAACTGACTGCCTCTATGTGATTCATGCCAGGAGAAACTTTTGTCTGATGTTTGATGAGCATGTAGTGAATAAATGATTGTATATATATGTGTGTGCATAGTTAATTAAATATTAAAAATAACTTAAGTTAAAAAAAAAGTTAGTGTAAAGCTCTAGTACTACATTATACTACTATGACTACAGTAGTAGTAGCACTGCTAGTACAACAACTAGTAGTCATACAGTACTAGTGAACCCTACTACTACAACTACTACTATTACTATATTTCCAGTAGTAGTAGTAGTTGTAGTAGTAGTAAATCATAATTATACTACTACTACAACTACTAGTTGAACCTATACCAGAATAGTACTACACCATACTACTATTACTAGTAGTAGTACTACTTTTTACAACTAGTAGACATAGTAGTAAACCATACTACTACAACTACTACTAGCCTACTACAATTATATATGTAGTAGTAGTAGTAGTACCATTACCATTACAAGTAGCCATTGTAGTAATCCATACCTGTAGTACTGCTGTTTTCTTTTTTACTATTACTACTTCTACTGCCACTACTGTCACTTTCTGTTGGTGTTTAGTTTCATTTTCATGGACTTTTAGTTTGTTTCTCTTAAGTTACTTGTTCCCTTTGTTCCATTTTCCCACTCTTCATTTGTTACCATAGTTATTGATTAATTAGTTGGCACCTGTTTGTCATTGAGTTCATTCACCCTGTGTATTTAAGTCCTTCAGTTCATTAATTTCATTGTCCGGTATTGTTTGTGCCTAGCACGCTGTTTCGTCACTGTTTGCCTGTAAGAGAGTTACTAACAAAGAGTTTGTTTTATTTAATCAATATTCACTATAATTTTGAACCCTCATTGTCGTCTTCTTCAGTGGACTTTAAATACCATTACTACTAGTTGAACTTATACTAGCATAGTACTACATCTAACCATCTAAAGTCCGCATAACCTAGTGTACACGTCAGTAAAAATAAATAAGTCACTGGGTTTAACAGCAGCTTGACTGTTTTCAAAACATTGTAGCTTTGAGTAACAAGTAGCATGGAGCTTATGTGTGCGTAACTGAAACTATACTTAGTATACCTTAATTATTTATTTTATTATATTTTAAGACTGTCACTGTGAAGCAAACGAAGGAGGGAGGTGCCAGTGATGGAGATCCCACTGATGCAGCATATCAGAGAGATACAGCACACAGAGTTGAGCCAGAACAGCCACCTGGCAAAAAGACAGCACTGGAAGAGCACTTTGGTGCAACTTTTTCTGAACCACCAGTCACCCAGTCCAAAAGTAGGATAGAAGTATAGATTGACGTGTACAAAAAGGACACTTCTCTTCCCCTCACTAGCTGTCCATTGAAATGGTGGAAAGAAAATGCTCAAATGTACCCACTTATTTCACCTCTTGCAAAAGCTTACCTCACAGTTCCAGCAACTTCTGTTCCTAGTGAACGTGTTTTTTCCACAGCAGGGGATATTGTAAATGCACAAAGATCCCAGCTACTGCCAGAAAATGTAGATATGCTGATTTTCTTGCAAAAAAAAACCTGTAAGTAACCTAAACAAACCCCAAAGCTGTTTGTGTTGAAATTACTTGAACAGGACACTACTTGATGGTATTTTTGTGTGTGTGTGTGTGTGTGTGTGTGCACTTTTACTGCTTAAAGAAGTTCTCTCTTGGGCTATCCTAATTCTAATTTCATGATACAATTCAGTTTTATTGGTCAGTGACACCTAGTCAATTGTTAATTTTACATACAGAAGGTTAAACTAAATCTTGATTTATATTGAAGTATTGTAAATTCTTTAAGTTGTATGTATAACAAGACAGTCATTGAACACTGTTAATGTTAAATAAATCTGTTATTTGATTTTCAGTTTAATTTTTTAATTTTGTTCAAAATATCGTGATACATATCGTATCGTGAACCCAGTATCGTGATACGTATCGAATTGTGAGCTGAGTGTATCGTTATACCCCTAGTATCGATTCACCTATACCAGCTGCGCGTTCTCACTCTCTCTCACTCACTTGTCTCATTCACTCTGGTTGAATAGTGCTTGTATTGCGATCATTTTACTCATTCCCGCAAGTTTTGCGCTCACACCAAAAGCATGTGCATCACTGATCTAAATGGCGCTTTCATAAAGCCGCCTCTATTGCGAGTACCAAATTGACTTCTTTTTCATGGCTTATTGCTCTTAAATGGTCAAATACATGAAACAAATATGTCAACATGCCCATCTTGCAGAGTATTCAGGGAAATACAGTCAGTTTTGGAACTTAAATGTAAATAGTTGATTTTGTTTTGTTGTTGTTTTGTTTTTTGCTGATACTATTAGGTGCTTCATTTTAAAGCAAGTCACAATGCACCACCATTTGATTGATTTAATCAACTGGATGTTCATTAGATTATATTGAGCTCTGCGGAAGATGTCATATGGGTTTGGGACAAAGTGGGACTGATTCACGTATTTACATTTTCTGAATTCTTCATATTTTAATGTCTAGTGAGTTTTAGACGCTTGATATTAAGGTTACTTTAAGAAGAGTGCAGTCTGTTGCTTCAGTTGAGTTTTATTTTGCATTAAAACTAATGACATCTGTGTTGTAAAATGGGTTCTCTTACGAGAGGTTCTCTCGTATTGCGTAAGGAACTTACGCTACGGGAAAGGTCATCTTTTCTCGAGATACTGAAGCCAAAAATTATCCTAATTTTTCATATTTTGTCAACGCAGTGCAGCAGCGGCTAGCTGAGCTAGAGCGGCATACTGCGCGCTCATTGGCTGCCGCGCGGCAACTGCTTGATCCTATCGGTGAGCCCTGGCGTGACGTCACGCCCAATGAGGGCGCGCGCCACAGCCCGCCAGAATGGGCGGCGTCAGAGCGTATAAAAGGAGGGCTCGGAGGCTCAAACTCTGATTTCTGTCTCTTCAGCGAAGCTCTTCGCATCGGTGCTCTCTGAGAGAAGCCGTCGCCGTCGAAACCAGCAACGAGCCAGCCTAGGACAGCCTGAGGAAGCCGGACGAATCTTCGCCGCCTTCAGCCTGCCGTGCCAGCTCAGCTATCCGGCGATATATCCTTTCTCACTATGTCTATTTACATTATGTGTTTTACTGATGTATTTCTACATGCTGTGTGTGTTCGCCGCTGCGACACCCACTCTCTCCACTCCCCGCTCTCTCTCTCCCTCTGTCGAGCCGCGCAACTGCACCTCTCGCAAGGTGTGTTAGAGATGCGGATGATTTCGGGGCTCGCTCTCTCCCTCTGTTCGAGCCGCGCAAAACGTGCCGCTCACAAGGGTATCGCAGACGCGTACGGTCACGGGGCTAGCTTTCTTTACGTTACAAGAAAGCTACCCCCCTCCCCCCCGCCCGCCGTCTCCCGGCGAAAGGAGAAAATAGTGTTCTAGACCTGCCAAGGCCGGTCTAACCTCCATCTCTAACATATTTCTCAGTCCCCTCCTAGTTCAGGCTACTGGAAATATCTATACTGCAGTAAACGAGCCTGTCACAGTACACGCACGCCTGCAAACAGGATAACGCTCTCTGGCTGCTCGCTCTCCCCGCACTCTCTCCCTCTGTTCGAGCCGCGCAGACTGCGCTGCTCACAAGGGATTGCAGAAGCTGACAGTCGCGGGGTTAGTTTTCTTTACGTTACTAGAAAGCTACTGTCCCCGCGTCCGTCACTCGCCGGTGATAGGAGAAAAGAGAGTGTTCGAGTCTCACCGAGGCTTGGCTACCGCCTTTCTCACATATTTCTCAGTCCCCTCTAAGTTCAGGCGGCTGGAAATATTAATATTGCAGTAAACGAGCCTGTTACAATACACGCACGCCTGCAAACATGATAACGCTCTCTGGCTACTCGCTCTCCCCGCACTCTCTCCCTCTGTTCGAGCCGCGCAGACTGCGCCGCTCACAAGGGATTGCAGAAGCTGACGGTCGCGGGGTTAGTTTTCTTTACGTTACAAGAAAGCTACTGTCCCCGCGTTCGTCACTCGCCGGTGATAGGAGAAAAGAGAGTGTTCGAGTCTCACCAAGGCTTGGCTACCGCCTTTCTCACATATTTCTCAGTCCCCTCTAAGTTCAGGCGGCTGGAAATATTAATATTGCAGTAAACGAGCCTGTTACCTTACACGCTCGCCTGCAAAACATGACGACGCTCCGGCTACTCAGGGATGTCAGAGCGGACGGTCACGAGTAATGCTCAGCACCCTGCGTGCCTCACTCACCGGCGGAAGGAGGAGGGAGATGTTTGTAGCCCCGCTGAGGCCGGGCCATTCTCCAATTCCCATACGTTTCTCAGCCCCCTCTAAAGTTAGGCGGCTGAGAATGTTAATGTTGCAGCAACGAGCCTGTTATAATACACGCACGTCTGCACGCTATCGCCGACGAAAAACATGACCCGCACTCTCTTATGCTCGAGCGAACCGATAGCCTATGCACTCTTCCCCTGTGGCTCAGTGGCAGAGTAACAGGCTGATCCGAGCTCGCGGCCAGCTTCTCACACGCAGAAGTGAACCCGCCCCTCGCATCCTCCCTCTGATGGTGCGCGAGGAATTATGAGAGTTGAAAACATTGAGCCTTCAAGCGTTTTGCGCTGTCAGACACATAAGAGATGACTGCAGATGTGTATTGCAGCCAATGAGTCAGTTATACAACTCGCTCGCCTGCACACAAACGCTGTTCGTACAGCGGCCCAGAAAATCTGGAAAAGAGTGTTAATTCTGGTTATAACGGTGTTTGAGTGTAGTAAATATGCCCACGACCCAGTGTTCATTTCTACACACAAGCACAATTCCCCCTGTGTACCCCACAGAGCACACTCGCATAAAGCGCGCACCTGCCGCTCGAGTGTTAAGTGTAGGAAATGTGCCCGCTCACGAGTGCTCACAATCACACGCTGCTCGCTCTGTCTCACACATTCAGGGTTCAGATATCGCCACCGCCACCGGCCGTGTTTTAATAAAGAGTCCTGTGCCCGCTCCCCCGCGTTCACACTCTGCTGTAAACACTCACGCGCGCTTTCTCAGCGCAATCCGACCGGTCACTGCTATCAGCGAGTCCCCGTCTCGCAGCACTGTCTCAGCGCGCACCGCGCGCCCGCCACTGCAGGTCCCTCGTCCCGCGCTATGCGGCGGGCAGGACTCAGAGGCCATTCGACCCCTAGCTATGAGTGCGAATGCATGGAAAGCTATTCCGGGTGTGTCGTCATAGGTGCTGGACACGGTAATACAGGGCTATTCGCTACAGTTCGGTCGTCGGCCTCCGCGCTTTCAAGCCCGGACCGAAACGAAAGTAAACGCAGAAGCAGCCCATCTGCTTCATGCAGAGATAGCGAAGCTGCTGCGAAAAAAGGCGATAGAGAGAGTTCCTCCTTCTCTGACCGAGGCGGGCTTTTGCAGCCGTTATTTCCTCGTGCCCAAGAAGGACGGTGGGCTCAGACCCATATTAGATCTGAGACATTTGAACAGGGCCCTCATGAGACAACCATTCAAAATGCTTTTGACCAGGCAGATCCTCGCGCTAATTCGCCCGAGGGACTGGTTTATATCTCTCGATCTGAAAGACGCGTATTTTCAAATCCAGATTATACCCCGTCACAGGCCATTCTTGAGATTCGCCTTCGACGGCCAGGTGTATCAATATACCGTCCTTCCGTTCGGCCTGTCCCTAGCACCCCGTACATTTACGAAGTGCATGGATTCAGCTCTTGCTCCCCTGAGAAAACAGGGCATGCGAATTCTGAACTATCTGGACGATTGGCTCATTCTAGCACAGTCAAAAGAGGAACTCATCTCTCACAAGATAGCGCTTCTCAGTCATCTGGAAAGCCTGGGTCTTTCGGTGAACTGGGCCAAGAGCTCACTTATCCCCAGTCAGTCAATTTCCTTCCTAGGAATAGAGCTGGACTCGGTGGCGATGACAGCCAGGCTGTCAGAACAGCGCGCGCGCTGTGTTTGACGCCTTGCCGCATCCGTCCGAAAAGGAAGATACCTCCCTCTGAAACGTTTCCAGAGGCTGTTAGGCCATATGGCATCAGCCGCAGCGGTCCTACAGCTGGGTTTACTTCGAATGCACCCGCTACAATGCTGGCTGAAATCGAAAGTACCCCGCGGAGCGTGGGTTTCGGGCAGCGCTCGAGTCAGCGTGACTCAGGTCTGTGTCTCAGCCCTGCAGCCCTGGCTAGCGCCCGAATGGTACCGTCAGGGAGTGACAATGGGAGCCATCTCACACCGCAAAGTGGTCTCGACAGATGCGCCCAACATGGGTTGGGGAGCGCTTTACGAGGGCAGACCAATCTGCGGCCCCTGGTCGGGCCCAGAGCGGAACCTCCATATAAACTGTCTGGAGACGTTAGCGGTCGAGAAAGCTTTGAAGCATTTTCTCCCATACTTGCGGGGACACCACGTGCTAGTTCGCTCAGACAACATGTCGGTGGTGTCCTACGTGAACCGCCAGGGCGGACTCAGATCCAGAGCCCTGCGCGCTCTAACAGAACGCCTTTTGGTTTGGGCTCAGGGCTCGCTGCGCTCGCTGAGAGCCGCGCACGTGCCCGGGCACCTGAACGACGGCCCGAACAAACTGTCCAGGGACAATGTTCCCCCAGGGGAATGGGCGTTACACAGCCAGACGGTACAGACGTTGTGGCGCCGTTTCGGCGAAGCGAAATTGGACCTTTTTGCCACAAGCGAGAACGCTCAGTGCAAAAGGTTCTTTTCGAAGAGCGAGGACGCTCTGGCCCAAGGTTGGCCCAGTGTCCCGTTGTACGCTTTCCCCCGATCTCAATGCTGCCTCAGGTATTAGCAAAGATCAGGGAAACGCGCTGCGCAGTGCTCCTCATAGCCCCGCACTGGGAGAACCAACCCTGGTTCCCGGAGCTGGTGAGCCTGTCAGACACAGCCCCGTGGCCGATTCCGGCAAGGAGAGACCTTCTCTCTCAAGCCCGAGGGTCAATTCTGCATCCCCATCCAGAGCGCTGGTCTCTGCATGCGTGGGTAATCAACGAATATTCGCGGATCTGCCTGAAGGGGTAGTTAACACGATCTTGCAGTCCAGAGCCCCCTCGACGAGGCGGCTCTATGCGTCTAAATGGTCAGTGTTTAACAAATGGTGTGCAGGGAAGAGTTTGAACTCTCAGTCCTGTGGGGTTCCACAGGTTCTGAACTTCCTCCAAGAGCTCTTGGACGCGGGCAGGTCCCCCTCCACGCTCAAGGTGAATGTTGCGGCGATTGCTGCGTTCGCCGTCTCGGCGCGTGGCCGCGCACTAGGAAGAAACAAACTCATTACCCGTTTCCTGCGAGGCGCCAGGAGGCTGAACCCTCCACGGCCACCTTCGGTTCCGATATGGGATCTGTCTTTGGTCCTGGAGGCCCTTAAAGCTTTTCCCTTCGGGCCGCTAGACTCTGTGGGTCTCAAATACCTCACTTTCTAAACCGTTTTTCTGCTGGCCCTCGCCTCAGTAAAACGTGTGGGTGACTTGCATGCGCTTAGTTAGCGCGTCGTGTCTCGAGTTTGGACCTAACGACTCGTTAGTCATTCTCAAACCTAGACATGGCTTTGTCCCTAAAGTGTTGGGTACTCCTTTCAGAGCACAGGTTATCTCCCTCTCAGCCCTGCCGCCGGCAGCCAGCGAGGTCGATAATAACCTCCTTTGCCCTGTCAGGGCGTTAAGGCTTTATATTACGCGCTCTGCAGCCTTCAGGCTCTCAGAGCAGCTCTTTGTTTCGTTTGGTGGGCGCACAAAGGGTCTCGCCGCCTCGAAACAGACGCTATCCAGATGGATAGTGGACGCTATCGCGACAGCATACGCGTCCAAAGACCTGCAGTGCCCTCTGGGCATACGGGCTCATTCCACCAGAGGCGTTGCCTCATCGTGGGCATGGTCCAGTGGGATTTCCATTCATGACATTTGTATGGCGGCGGGCTGGGCCTCCCCGTCTACATTTGTTAGGTTTTATAACCTGTAAGTTCCCGCCCTGCAGGCTAAACTTCTTGCAGTCTAAAGTCATGTTCACGCCCTGCTCATTTCGCAGGCTGGATATTAGATTTGACTCTTCTGGTCGAGCTGCACTTTCAGGGAAAGCTCTTATATACAGACCGGCTGCGCCGCTCTGTTTTCTCCCTATGTGTGCTTATGTACATGTGTTGGCCCGCACTGCCGGCCACCTCTCTCCCCACTCTTCACTCCCCGGGTCCCCCCCCTGGAGTTAAGTGTGGATGCACGGCGCGCACGGCGTTGACAAAGGGTTCCCGTAGCGTAAGTTCCTTACGCAATACGAGAGAACCTCTCGTAAGAGAACGACACTTGGTTACTCACGTAACCTCGGTTCTCTCTAGAGAGGGAACGAGTATTGCGTTCTCTGCCGTGCTTGCGTCACGAGCTCATGTCGCTTCATTCGACAGAAACCAGAGTTTGAGCCTCCGAGCCCTCCTTTTATACGCTCTGACGCCGCCCATTCTGGCGGGCTGTGGCGCGCGCCCTCATTGGGCGTGACGTCACGCCAGGGCTCACCGATAGGCTCAAGCAGTTGCCGCGCGGCAGCCAATGAGCGCGCAGTATGCCGCTCTAGCTCAGCTAGCCGCTGCTGCACTGCGTTGACAAAATATGAAAAATTAGGATAATTTTTGGCTTCAGTATCTCGAGAAAAGATGACTTTTCCCGTAGCGTAAGTTCCTTACGCAATACTCGTTCCCTCTCTAGAGAGAACCGAGGTTACGTGAGTAACCAAGTATCGTTTTGCATTAAAGCACATCATTGATTTGAATGCTTTTTGGTTTGGACTCATGGTTTGAATAGACCTTTCATCTGCAAATTGATTTGCTTTTGTGTTTCATTCTAGATCAGGCCAGGTGCACTGCATACTATATTATTTTTGTTATGATTTTGGGGATTGTGAAACATTTTCACTGTATCCTGCTAAAATTGTTAATTAGCTTTTTCATATATGATATACAACATAAATTTAGATTTTAGATTGAAAGAAAATTGCACATTGTAAGCCAGGCTTGAGGTGAGCCTCTCGAGCATGTTAAGAGTACTATTCATTTTTAAAAGAAGTTGCTGTCTATGAAGGGCATCTCAGTTCAGTCACTTATGAGTTTTCATTTCAGTTTGGAGGTTATGTAGATGGTGAGGTTTCAGACAGACCCTTTGTGTTTATTTTGCTTGTGTGATCTCAGGGGATGTGGCGGTAAAATGAGTCACCACTGGAGCCCCTCCATGTCTCGCTGGGTGAGTCTGATCTGTTCGCCAGGCTCAAGTGCTGTCAGATGCTTCTATCAAGAGCTCTAGTGGTGGCCACAGCATATGCTTGATAGGCCGTTTGAGCCTCTGCTGTGTTTTTCACATTCCAAGTCATTAACATGTAATTTTGGGCTTGACTTGTGGAAACTATGAATATATGTAACCTGGCTTGCGATTCACCTGGGAACAGAGGCAAGTTTTTGTTTATCAATTTATTTACTGCAAGAAAACTGTAAATGACCACTTCTCTTACTACGTTACTAAAATGACTTCTTTATACTATCATCATTAGTACTATTATGACTACTACTATGCCAATGGTATAGTAGTAGTCATAATAGTATGGTATGGTACAGTACTGTGTACTGTTACAAGTATGCCTACTACTTCCTACGACTACTACTTCTATAATGACTATAACTACTACTACTATTACTACTACTACTACACAACTATTATTATACTTAAAAGACTGCTGCTAGTAGTCATTGTAGTAAACATATGACAACTAGTCCTACTGCTTTTATTATTACTACTAGTAGTAGTACAATGCCTATTTGCAATCATAATAACACCTTACTTCTAGTAGTAATAGTATTAAAAGTAGTACCACTAATAGTGTCACATGGCTATAATGAGTGCACGATGAAAGAATATCACTAATAAAGTGTTTAATTATAAATTAAAACTGGAACGCATAGGAGATAACAGGAACAATATCATTCAAACATAACCATGTTAAAGGAATAGTTCACTTAAAATTGAAAATTCTGTAATCATTTACTCACCCTCAAGTTGTTTCAAACTGCTGAACACAAAGGAAGATATTTTGAAGAATGTCACTAACCAGACAGTTGATGTACCCCCATTGACTTCCATAGTAGGAAAACATACTATGGAAGTCAATGGGGTCCATCAACTGCTTATACTAGTCGTCATAGTAAACGACATGACTATTATTACTGTTACTATTAGCAGAAAAGTCAAAACAATAATAATGAGAGGGAGAAAAAGAAGGAAAGTCTCCAACTGAACAAATATAAAGACATTAAATCCAGTAAGCAATGCCATCTTGTTACAGTGTTTCCAGCTGCACTCTGCATATTAGGATGGAAACTAGATTCAATTTGATTCAAATTTGTAATCCTACTTTAGTTTGAAATGTTCTGTCTAGCCCTTCTGCACAGTATTGGCGAGCTTACATAGAAAATCACTGCTAAATACAATGTCATTACCTAACTGTTTCCATCTGAGTCAATTTTTTTTAGAAATCCCAATGTCATTCAAATATCAGTAGGCATAGTTAAAGTCCCTGCCAAACATTTGTGAATGAATCCACAGACCATTTCTTTTTGCTTTTAAACAAGAACAAATCTCTTACAATTATCTCTCTTTCTTCATCTGCTGGTACATTATAAAGTCGGCCAAACCTCATGATGTGACAGGTAATGCAAAATATATACAGTATAAAATATGATATCTTGGTGCCACTATGTCCACCATTCCTTGGAAATAAACAACACTGATTTCAGAGTACTTGAGACAAAGCAGGATAAAAAATATATTTAGAATGGAATTGAAACCTGTTAAATTGTTAAAGGGGGGGGGTGAAACACTCAGTTTCAGTCAATCTCATGTTAATCTTGAGTACCTATAGAGTAGTATTGCATCCTTCATATCTCCAAAAAGTCTTTAGTTTTATTATATTTATAAAAGAAAAATAGGCTGTACCGAGTCTTTCCGGAAAAAAAACGAGCGGTTGGAGGCGTGCCGTGTGGGCGGAGCTAAAGAATCATGAGTGCCGTGTTTACTTGCTGTGCTTATGCCAATAGCTAACAACACATCGTTGGGACTGCTCCATCCTTAAGCATTAGACGATCTGCAAATCCAGCGTCGAACTGGGCCTTGTTTATAAAACAATCATCGTCGATGCAGGGAACAAACAAGAACACTTGCACAACTCCGCTGATGCTCTGGAAAAACAAACTTCATCCACTGGTCCCTTAACGCTGGGTTCTTTGGGAATCTGTGTAGGGTTGTCTTGTTTTTGGCAACCAAAAACACACTTCTTTGGTGACATTAGCCGCTTTCCGACCAAGTAGTTACAGGAACTTAGTTCTAGGAACTATCCACTTCTAAACAGTTCTAAGAACTACTCTCCCCCAAACTCGGGTTTGCTGTTTGCGTTCGCACTGGCCAAGTGTCCATAGGAACTGGTAGGAGGGGTAAGGGAGTGACGCAAGCACGGCGACTTTTATTTTGACAGAGCGATGGGCCTTTATTTTGGCGGAGCTGAGAACGGCAGAGCAAACAATGCTCGCATTCTCTGTGTTTATTAGTTAGCGATCTGTACTGTTTAATATGCTATTAGATAGAACTGTTATAGAAAGTAGACAGTATATGAAAAAAAGGTTATTAGCCTTTGCCTTGTGGTTGATGTCCAGTGTTGCTAGCTGGGCAGATAAACATAATTATGTTTGGCTTGGTCCCCTCAAAGTTGCGTTGGCTTTTCTCTTCAGCATAAAGGTTTAGAGAGACCCATCTATCACTGTTTTCCATGTTTGTATAGTTAGTTTATGGAGTAAATATATAGGCTATAATCTGTGTGTTTACATTCTAGCTATTTTAAAAATGGCGGGTGCTGGTGTTCCGTGTGTGTTCGGTCAATCAGTTTTGATGGGCGTACTGCTTTCGCTCTCTCGCTCTGGTCTACGGATGCGCGCGCGCCCTTCCGGGAGAAGTGCCCTTAGGACCCGTATAAGGAAATTCCGCCTCATCTGACGTCACACATGCCCATACTCGAAAAAAAAATTCCGAAACTTGTGACAAACCAGAAGGAGTATTTTTGGCACAGAAATACTCCATCAAACGCACAACTTAATTTTTGAAACTTTGTCCATGTTTAGCATGGGAATCCAACTCTTTAACAGTGTAAAAAACATATGCATGAAAGTATGTATGTAGTATGCATGAAATAGCATTTCACCCCCCCCCCCCTTTAATATGTTTAGATAGAGGTTGCAGTCGGATGTCCTTTACATGCAATCTGCAAGTAATCACATGCAAATTTCAGAGTTTGCTGTAGGCTAGTTCTGCAGTACATATAACTCAGAGTTCCTCTGAAACCTTCCACTTACCCCAGCTCCACCTGCCTGTAAGGGGATTTATATTTAGCAGCATATCTTACAGTACATGCTCATAGCAGAGTGTCTGGACTTCTCAAAACTGATTTCAAGCTGATTTCCAACCAACATCAAATCACTTAATTGAAACTTTAAGCATTATCTCACTTTGTTTTAGGGTATGTTTACACGACAACGATGTACGGAAATTTTTTTTTTTAGCTTTTTCCCGTACAGACGACAGTGTTGTCAAAACGATCCCTGTTCACATGGATCTGTGAAAACAACTAAAACTGCTGTATTATCAAGCCAGGCCAGTAGTTAGCAATGTTACTTTGTTAAAGTAACATTACACGCCTATAGACTGAACATGTAATACGTATGCGCATGACGTCACCGTTTTTACAAATTTGTGTTTTTGTAGTTTACATGGAGATGATAACAGTATAGTTTTTTTTTTTTTTTTTTACGTGCATTTCAAAACCCTTTTTTAAAAGCTTTCATTTTCAGGCCCCAAAATGCCGTTGCCATGTAAATGAATGGCCAAAATGCATAGAAGGTTTTCAGTTTTAAGTTGAAAACGGTGTCGTGTAAATGGCCCCTAAGTGCTCATGCTATGTGGAACTGAACTATGTGTTGGCTGACTGTACAGACTCTCCACTTGAGCATTAACACAAATGTTTCTTCCTGACCCTGACTGCTGTAACTTACCATCATGCATTTCTCATGGGACCATGTTTTCAGCCAAAGCTGGTTCTTGTCTTGCTTGCTTATGTTGATGTTTCTGAACACATCCTCAGCAGTTTACATCATAGATCTCTGTTTCTGTGTTTCTTTTCTTAAATCTTTTAAAATCATTGTAAAGTATGTTTTTTTTTCTCAGTCTGCTTTTAAAACTATTTGTATTCTTTGTGGTCTAATCTAGTAAAACAATATTCACATTTCCATGTAAATTGTTTTGGTAACAAATCATCTCATAAATGCAAAATGTTTTTTCTTAGGACTTGCAAACTGCTGTGATTTTCCAAGGTCCATTTGAGAAAGTCAAACTGAGTTCTGTGAAAAGCAAAGAGAAAATTACCAAGCTCTGCTTTAACAAGTGTTTCATCTTTAGCTCTTTCTGAATGGAAATTGTTTGTCAAAGTAAATGTAAGAGCACTTTCCTGTGATTTTTCTTTTTTTTTTTTTTTTTTTTTTTTTTTTCATGATTACATGAGGATACTGAAGCAGGCACCAGCTTGCCTTTGAATGTAGCTGCAGTTTCTTCTGCTGGAGCGCAAGGAACTTTAACCTCCTCTTTTCATCAGAGTTCTGGTGTATCATGGGTCTTGTTCACATTGAGTGATTTGTTGAAGGTTACATCTGGCATGTTCCACCTGAGCAGCAGCACCCCAAACCCTTTTGCAATGCACACATATGGAGGTCTGCAGTTTCCAGACTGTATTGTTGCTGAGGAAAAAAGTTACATTTGTACTGCCGTGTGCCAATGGGCCCTGACAGCTGGTGTGTTAATGATTTAAATGTTTTGTCACATCACGTTAAACTGGCAATGACTTTTTCATTAGAGCAAATTGAAGTGAGACAACAAAACTATAAATGTGTAATTGTTCTGAAGATAAATTGTTCTCTATTAACTTCATAATTCCTCACACATTATTACCTGAATGATAGAATAGCTTTGCATTTTCTTAAAACTGTGCCATATAGATGAGACTAAGGGCAATTATTACAATTATAACAAAGTTTTATCACAAACAAGATGGAGTACTGGACACTTATTTAATCAAAGTACCAAAAGACTGTTCTTAAATATATTAGCTAAAAAAAAAAAAAATATCCCCATTTTTATAATACAATACATACAGGTTCAAAAGGTTGGAATGATTTTTTTTTTTTTTTGTGTGTGTGTGTGTGTGTGTGTGTGTGTGTGTGTGTGTGTGGATGTTTTAAAGGGGTCCTTGATTATGATTTCACTTTTTTTTAACTTGCTGTAATGTTGCTGTTTGAGCATAAACAACATCTGCAAAGTTGCGACCCTAAAAGTTCAAAGCAAGGGAGATATTTTCTTTTACAGAAATTGCTTTTTAAGGACTACAACAAATGGCTGGTAGGGACTACAATGAGCTTTTTCCTGGGTTGGTAACATCACAATCCTTAACATTTACATAAACCCTGCCCCCCGGGAAACTCCATGTTGGGCTCCTTTAGAGAAGAGGAAGAGTGGTTGTTGCTGTTTTTTTACACCCCATTTTGTCCTAAGGCTGACAAACTTAGAGAGGTTACAATTTATTTTCAACACTGTTCCTGAAGATTATAGCCTCAACATAACCTCAACCTCCGACATTTTGCGGAGAACAGCTTCCAGAAGAGAGTAAAATGAAGGCTATACGCACAAAACGTTTTGTTGGGACAATCTGTTGTTTATGGATCACAAATTGTAAGTATGCCTTATCATTTATAGTTTTGTTTTCTATTAACAGTTCCAATTATAAGCTTTATGTAGTTGCTATGATAGCTATGACATAAACGAATGGCAAAGCTTTGCCTCTGCTAGCCTTCTAACTAACATTACAGTATACCACAATGCTCAGTACTAGGACCATTGCTGTTCACTCTACATGCTACCCTTAGGAGATATCATTAGGAAGCATGACATTAGTTTTCACTGTTATGCTGATGATACACAGCTCTATATTTCTTCACACCTTGACAAAACTTACCAAATGCAGAACAATTAGTTCATGCATTCATGACATCAAGGCTAGATTATTGTAAAGCTCTTATGGGTGGTTGCACTGCATGCTTAATAAACAAACTCCAGCTGGTCCAAAATGCAGCAGCTCGAGTTCTTACCAGAACCAGGAAGTATGACCATATTAGCCCGGTTCTGTCAACACTGCATTGGCTCCTTATTAAAAATCATATACATTTTTAAATATTGCTGATCACTTACAAAGCACGAAATGGTTTAGCTCCCCAGTACTTGAGCGAGCTTTTAACGCATTATAGTCCTTCACGTCTATTACAATCTCAAAATTCCGGCCAGTTGATAATACCTAGAATATCAAAATCAACTGCTGGTGGTAGATCCTTTTCCTATTTAGCACCAAAACTTTGGAACAATCTTCCTAACATTGTCCGTGAAGCAGACACACTCAGTTCAGTTCAAATCTAGACTAAAAATACATCTCTTTGGCCTAGCATACACATAACACATTATATAATTCAATGTTAGGCTGCATAGTTTAGGTCAGCCGGAACTGGGAACACTTCCCATAAATCCTGATGTACTTGTTACATCATAAGAAGGATGGTGTCTACGCTAATATTAGTCTCTCTGTTTATCCAAGGTTTACCGCAGTCCGCCGGATCCAGGCCATATCCAGATCTGATGAAGGACCTGCGCCTGGACACGATGGCAACACAGTCCTGAAGTGTCAACAAGTCCATCCCCTGTGATTGGCCTCCTTCCCTTCTCTTTACCTCAGTACAGATGAAATGTTGTCGGGATAATTCCGGTTTGCGTGGCTACGCAGACACAACAAAACATTTCTATATTATACATTTTTAAGGCCAGACAAGTAGTTTATTGAGGGTGGATTTGTAAAGAGGAATACACGCCTGTGCACATATATATTTAAATGCGTATACTTTTGGTCTGAACACGTAATGGGCAGCCGGAGCGCATTAAGGACGGTGTTAGAACGTTTCCTGCTAGAACGGTGTTGTGTTAGCGGCCCCTAAGTTTATAACTAATGATCTTCACAACAGAAGTGAATCAATCAATCAAAACTAACTTTAGCTGGACAATAATTTTATCCTAGAGCTGTTGTAAAGCCTAAACAATCTGTTATGGTAATGTCCTATTATCTCTGTAAAGCTGCATCCATATTGTTAAAAGCGCTATATAAATGAAGGTGACTTGACTTGACTTGACTATTGATGTAGTGTTTACTTTAGCTTTTGTAAGCTCTCGCATTTGGAAGACTGTACACCGCCCCTTAGGAAAAAGTTATCTATGATTTTGTGATGGATTACTGTTTGTTTTACCATAGATTTCAGACAAATACGATTAAATGGTTGATGATAAAAATTTCAACAACAACAAAAAAAAAACATACCACTCTGAAATGTCCTGTAAAATCTGTGCTTGCATAGTCTGTGCTTGAAATCTGTTCTGCCCAATTATCTTGTTTGTTAACATTGTCAGGGTCTGAATCGTACTC
Source organism: Scardinius erythrophthalmus (assembly GCF_964197995.2). Lineage (NCBI taxonomy): Eukaryota > Metazoa > Chordata > Actinopteri > Cypriniformes > Leuciscidae > Scardinius > Scardinius erythrophthalmus. The sequence goes on from NC_138231.1 coordinate 28,291,066, forward strand.
GAAATAGTTTGAAATTAACACCATCGTTAATATTTACATATGAGTAGAGCTCATGGTTATGTCACACTGGGCCAGCTAACTAATCACACAGGGTATCCGTGGGGTCTTAAAAAGTATTAAAAGGTGATAAATCAATTTTGGGAAAATTAAGACCCTTAAAAAGTATTAAAAAGTCTTATCACGGCTTTATAAAGTCTTACATTTTGAAAGTATTTTTTCTGAATTAGCTGTCCAACCGTTTGAGTCCCAAAAACATTGTAAAAGTGTGTGAATTTAGTCATTTTTATTAAAAAAACGAACAGGTACATAAAAAACTAGGCTATTGTGGGTGCGTTCGTAAATTGCCTCTGAGAGCACCAGAGCGGGCAGGCGGGCGGAAGTTCAAAAGCACAGTGTACGCTCTGGCGTTCCCAGTGTGTATTACGAACGCACCAAAATGTTTTAAAGGTGAACTTTTTTATCTTAACCGAACAGCTTCGGAGTCATTGGAATGGTTATATGACTGTTTTCGGGTTGAATGGTGGTCTTCTCGCACCCCTCGAGCGCCTGTGAGACGAAAAACCACCCTTGCAACTTTGGGCCGGCGGGCAGTTTGTTCAAATGTAGGCGCGCGGGCAAGCGCGCTCATAATTGAAGCGACGAGCTATTTTTTTTACCAGACGCAACGAGATGAAAAAAATCTAAACTTTTCAGAATGCCGCAAACGCACCGCAGGTCATGTGACAGGAACCAACTAATAATAATAAATATAAGCTAATGTGTAAATGTCAGTAATTTATATTTTTTGACTCATTCTTTTTATAAAAAATATTTAAAGGCTGAAATATGAGGTTTATCTTTGTATAAAACCTTTTTTGTCAATTTTATTTGAACTTGTACATGTTAGTAGATAACATGTTGCAAGACACTCTTTTAAAATCTGGGACTATTTCAGAAAAGAGGTTAAGTGAAAACTCTGAGTATGTTAACCCTGAAATGAGGGAAACTCTGAGTTTTCTGTTTCAGAATGGGAGGTATGTTAAACCTGAGAAAGCAGAGTAAGTCAAGCCCGTTTCTGAAAGAGGTAACCTAAACTAAAGTTTAAAACTAAAACTCAGTTACCATGGTAACTTACTCTGTGAACCTAACCTGGTCAGGAGCAGGTTTTCTTCGGTAAACCCAGAGTTTCTAATGGTCTCCTCCCCTTTTTTAAAGAGGAAGTAGTGTTTAAACACCTCATTCATTCTTTCAGTACATTTTTATTAATAAAATTAATATTTTATTAATAAATAAAATATTGCTATTTTTACTGCATTTTTTTTTTCTTTTTTTTTTTAATAAGATGAAGTCTATATAACTCCTTAACTGGCAACTAAAAACACAGTAGTAGATTAGAGTTACATAATGTAGTTCTAAACAAATTCTACAGAATTAAACTGTGGCATTTACTGGAAATCACTGAACTGTTCATCTGTGCAACAGATGGACAGAGGACCGTCCTCCAGCTGTTCTTCCACACTCTGGGGGCGCGGGGAGAGATAATACCCGTTTATACTTAGATTTAAACTTGGATTCTATAGGCTACTCCACATAAAAATGTGAAAAAAATGTGAATGTGTAGATCAAATGTGAATGTGTAGATCATCTGAGTATGTTAACCCTGAAATGAGGGAAACTCTGAGTTCTCCTACGAGAGGTTCTCTCGTATTGCGTAAGGAACTTACGCTACGGGAAAAGTCATCTTTTCTCGAGATACTGAAGCCAAAAAATTATCCTTAATTTTCCATAATTTGTCAACGCAGTGCAGCAGGCGGCACAGCAGAGCTAGAGCAGGCAATACTGCGTGCTCATTGGCTGCCGCGCGGCAACTGCTTAAGCCTACCAGTGAGCCCCGCGTGACGTCACGCCCAATCAGGGCGCGCGCGCCCTCGCGCGTCACAGCCCGCCAGAAGGGGCGGCGTCAGAGCGTATAAAAACAGGGCTCGGAGGCTTAATTCTCTGATTTCTGTCTCTTCAGCGAAGCTCTTCGCATCGCTGCACTCTGAGAGAAGCCGTCGCCGTCGAATCCAGCAACGAGCCAGCTTAGGACAGCCTGAGGAAGCCGGTCGATTCTTCGCCGCCTTCAGCCTGCCGTGCCAGCTCAGCTATCCGGCGATATATCCTTTCTCGCTTGTTGTGTGTGTGTTTTTCTTACAGCACTCACTAAAAGAGCAAGGCGTTTGTTGCAAAATGCCTCGAGTTTCATGCGGTTCATGCCGCTCTCCGCTCAGCGACAGAGACCGCCTTGTTCAATGCAGAACCCGCTCCAACTGTCTCCGGGCCGCGTAAGAAGAAACGCCGCTCGCAGAGACCACCAGAGCCGGAGATTCGAGCCAGGCCCTCGCCGGAGCACCTCCCGCGAGCCTCGCTCTCTCCCTCGCCTCCCCCGCTTCCCGACGCGCAGCCGCCGGCTACGGCCCGCGATGCCGTCGCCTCTGAGGATGAAGCGGAAGTGGACCTGCGCAGCGCGACAGATCTCTCTCTCCGCGCTACCAAGGTAGCTGCACAAGCTATCGGTCGCTCAATGGCCTCGCTCACCGTCACAGAGCGCCACCTGTGGCTGACGCTAGCCGATATGGGAGAAGCAGAGCGGTCCGTCTTCCTTAACGCCCCGCTCTCCCCCACCGGCCTCTTCGGACCAGCAGTGAGTGGCCTCGTGGACCGGTTTACGGAGGTGCAGAAGGCATCACAGGCTATGAGCCTCTTCCTGCCTCGCCGCTCGAGCTCCGCTGCGGGCCGCTCTAACACAGAGCCTCCCGCACGCAGCTCTGCCCAGCGCTCTTCCCGCCCTCCGACCACACAGCAGCGCCAGCGCGGCCGCCCTAGGTCCCGCTAAACCAGCCAGCGCAGACCGCCGCCCCCGCGAGGGCCTCGGCCTCGAGTCTCGCTGAAGTCCGAGTCTGCGAAGTCCTCCTAGCACTCGCCGGGAGGAAAAGACGGCCGGGTCCCGCTGCGGCCGGACCGCCTTCAAAATCCATCTGTCTTCCTCTGCCAGTCCCCTTAAAAAAGGCTACTGCAGTAGTGTTTTCAGCAGCCAACGAGCCAGTCTGTCGACTCACTCGCCTGCACTCAAACGCCGTTTTTACGGCGACCCAGATAAATCACAATATGAGCATAATATCTGGCCATTCGGCTCATGCCGACAGTGTTATGAGTGTAGTAAATATGCCCACAACCCAGTGTTCATTTCTACACACAAGCACAAACCCCCCTGTGTACTTTACAGAGCACACTCGCATAAAGCGCGCTCTCGCCGCTCGAGTGATAAGTGTAGAAAATGTGCCCGCTCACGAGTGCTCACAACCACACACTGCTCGCTCTGTCTCATGCATTCAGGGTTCAGATATTGCCACCGCCACCGGCCGTGTTTTAATAAAGAGTCCTGTGCCCGCTCCCCCGCGTTCACACTCTGCTGTAAACACTCACGCGCACTCTCCCAGCGCAATTCGGCCGGTCACTGCTATCAGCGAGTCCCCGTCTCGCAGCACTGTCTCAGCGCGCAGCGCGCGCCCGCCACTGCAGACTCCTCGTCCCGCGCTATGCAACGGGCGGGACTCAGAGGCCATTCGACCCCTAGCTATGAGTGCGAATGCATGGAAAGCTATCCCGGGTGTGTCGACATGGGTGCTGGACACGGTAATACAGGGCTATTCGCTACAGTTCAGTCGTCGGCCTCCGCGCTTTCTAGCCCGGACCGAAACGAAAGTGAACGCAGAAGCAGCCCATCTGCTGCATGCAGAGATAGCAAAGCTGCTGCGAAAAAAGGCGATAGATAGAGTTCCTCCTTCTCTGACCGAGGCAGGCTTTTACAGCCGTTATTTCCTCGTGCCCAAGAAGGACGGCGGGCTCAGACCCATATTAGATCTGAGACATTTGAACAGAACCCTCATGAAGCGGCCGTTCAAAATGCTTACGACCAGGCAGATCCTCGCGCTAATTCGCCCGAGGGACTGGTTTATATCTCTCGATCTGAAAGACGCGTATTTTCAAATCCAGATTATACCCCGTCACAGGCCATTCTTGAGATTCGCCTTCGACGGCCAGGTGTATCAATATACCGTCCTGCCGTTCGGCCTGTCCCTGGCACCTCGCACATTTACGAAGTGCATGGATTCAGCTCTCGCTCCCCTGAGAAAACGGGGCATGCGAATCCTGAACTATCTGGACGATTGGCTCATTCTAGCGCAGTCAAAAGAGGAACTTATCTCTCACAAGATAGCGCTTCTCAGTCATCTGGAAAGCTTGGGTCTTTCGGTGAACTGGGACAAGAGCTCACTTATCCCCAGTCAGTCTATTTCCTTCCTAGGAATAGAACTGGACTCGGTGGCGATGACTGCCAGGCTGTCAGAACAGCGCGCGCGCTGTGTTCGACACCTCGCCGCATCCGTCCAAAAGGGCAGATACCTCCCTCTGAAACGTTTCCAAAGGCTGTTAGGCCATATGGCATCAGCCGCAGCGGTCCTACGGCTGGGTTTACTTCGAATGCGCCCGCTACAATGCTGGCTGAAATCGAAAGTACCCCGCGGAGCGTGGGTTTCGGGCAGTGCTCGAGTCAGCGTAACTCAGGTCTGTGTCTCAGCCCTGCAGCCCTGGCTAGCGCCCGAATGGTACCGTCAGGGAGTGACAATGGGAGCCATCTCACACCGCAAAGTGGTCTCGACAGACGCGTCCAACATGGGTTGGGGAGCGCTTTACGAGGGCAGACCGATCTGCGGCCCCTGGTCGGGCCCAGAGCGGAACCTCCACATAAACTGTCTGGAGATGTTAGCGGTCGAGAAAGCTTTGAAGCATTTTCTCCCATATCTGCGGGGACACCACGTGCTAGTTCGCTCAGACAACATGTCAGTGGTGTCCTACATGAACCGCCAGGGCGGACTCAGATCCAGAGCCCTGCGCGCTCTAACAGAACGCCTTTTGGTTTGGGCTCAGGGCTCGCTGCGCTCGCTGAGAGCCGCGCACGTGCCCGGGCACCTGAACGACGGCCCGGACAAACTGTCCAGGGACAATGTTCCCCCAGGGGAATGGGCGTTACACAGCCAGACGATACAGATGTTGTGGCTCCGCTTCGGCGAAGCGAAATTGGACCTTTTCGCCACAAGCGAGAACGCTCAGTGCAAAAGGTTCTTTTCGAAGAGCGAGGACGCGCTGGCCCAGGCTTGGCCCAGTGTCCTGTTGTACGCTTTCCCCCCGATCTCAATGCTGCCTCAGGTATTAGCGAAGATCAGGGAAACGCGCTGCGCAGTGCTCCTCATAGCCCCGCACTGGGAGAACCAACCCTGGTTCCCGGAGCTGGTAAACATGTCAGACACAGCCCCGTGGCCGATTCCGGTGAGGAGAGACCTTCTCTCTCAAGCCCGGGGGTCAATTCTGCATCCCCATCCAGAGCACTGGTCTCTGCATGCGTGGGTAATCAACGAATATTCGTTGATTTGCCAGAAGGGGTAGTTAACACGATCTCGCAGTCCAGAGCCCCCTCGACGAGGCGGCTCTATGCGTCTAAATGGTCAGTGTTTAATAAATGGTGTGCAGGGAAGAGTTTGAACTCTCAGTCCTGTGGGGTTCCACAGGTTCTGAACTTCCTCCAAGAGCTCTTGGACGCGGGCAGGTCCCCCTCCACGCTCAAGGTATATGTTGCGGCGATTGCTGCGTTCGCCGACTCGGCGCGCGGCCGCGCACTTGGAAGAAACGAACTCGTTACCCGTTTCCTGCGAGGCGCCAGGAGGCTGAACCCTCCGCGGCCACCTTCGGTTCCGATATGGGATCTGTCTTTGGTCCTGGAGGCCCTTAAAGCTTTTCCCTTCGAGCCGCTAGACTCTGTGGGTCTCAAATACCTCACTTTCAAAACCGTTTTTCTGCTGGCCCTCGCCTCAGTAAAACGCATGGGTGACTTACATGCGCTATCAGTTAGCGCGTTGTGTCTCGAGTTTGGACCTAACGACTCGTTAGTCATTCTCAAACCCAGACATGGCTATGTCCCTAAAGTGTTGGGTACTCCTTTCAGAGCACAGGTTATCTCCCTCTCAGCCCTGCCGCCGGCAGCCAGCGAGGTTGATAATAACCTCCTTTGCCCTGTTAGGGCGTTAAGGCTTTATATTACGCGCTCTGCAGCCTTCAGGCTCTCAGAGCAGCTCTTTGTTTCGTTTGGTGGGCGCACCAAGGGTCTCGCTGCCTCGAAACAGACGTTATCCAGATGGATAGTGGACGCTATCGCGACAGCATACGCGTCCAAAGACCTGCAGTGCCCTCTGGGCATACGGGCTCATTCCACCAGAGGCGTTGCCTCATCGTGGGCATGGTCCAGTGGGATTTCCATTTATGACATTTGTACGGCAGCGGGCTGGGCCTCCCCGTCTACATTTGTTAGGTTTTATAACCTGGAATTTCCCGCCTTTCAGGCTAAACTTCTTGCAGTCTAAATCATGTGCATGCCCTGCTCATTTGCAGGCTGGATATTAGATTTGACTCTTCTGGTCGAGCCGCACTTTCAGGGAAAGCTCTTATATATATATAGACCGGCTGCGCCGCTCTGTTTCTCCCTATGGGTGCTTATGTACATGTGTTGGCCCGCATTGCTGGCCACCTCTCTCCCCACTCTTCACTCCCCGGGTCCCCCCCCCCCCTGGAGTTGTGTGTGGATGCATGGCGCGCACGGCGTTGACAAAGGGTTCCCGTAGCGTAAGTTCCTTACGCAATACGAGAGAACCTCTCGTAAGAGAACGATACTTGGTTACTCACGTAACCTCGGTTCTCTCTAGAGAGGGAACGAGTATTGCGTTCCCTGCCGTGCTTGCGCCTCGAGCTCATGTCGCTTCATTCGACAGAAACCAGAGAATTAAGCCTCCGAGCCCTGTTTTTATACGCTCTGACGCCGCCCCTTCTGGCGGGCTGTGACGCGCGAGGGCGCGCGCGCCCTGATTGGGCGTGACGTCACGCGGGGCTCACTGGTAGGCTTAAGCAGTTGCCGCGCGGCAGCCAATGAGCACGCAGTATTGCCTGCTCTAGCTCTGCTGTGCCGCCTGCTGCACTGCGTTGACAAATTATGGAAAATTAAGGATAATTTTTTGGCTTCAGTATCTCGAGAAAAGATGACTTTTCCCGTAGCGTAAGTTCCTTACGCAATACTCGTTCCCTCTCTAGAGAGAACCGAGGTTACGTGAGTAACCAAGTATCGTTTTCTGTTTCAGAATGGGAGGTATGTTAAACCTGAGAAAGCAGAGTAAGTCAAGCCCGTTTCTGAAAGAGGTAACTTAAACTCAGAGTCAGTTACCATGGTAACTTACTCTGTGAACCTAACCTAGTCGGGAGCAGGTTTTCTTCGGTAAACCCAGAGTTTCTAATGGTCTCCTCCCCTTTTTTAAAGAGGAAGTAGTGTTTAAACACCTCATTCATTCTTTCAGTACATTTTTATTAATAAAATTAATATTTTATTAATAAATAAAATATTGCTATTTTTACTGCATTTTTTTTTTCTATTTTTTTTTTAATAAGATGAAGTCTATATAACTCCTTAACTGGCAACTAAAAACACAGTAGTAGATTAGAGTTACATAATGTAGTTCTAAACAAATTCTACAGAATTAAACTGTGGCATTTACTGGAAATCACTGAACTGTTCATCTGTGCAACAGATGGACAGAGGACCGTCCTCCAGCTGTTCTTCCACACTCTGGGGGCGCGGGGAGAGATAATACCCATTTATACTTAGATTTAAACTTAGATTCTATAGGCTACTCCACATAAAAATGTGAAAAAATGTGAATGTGTAGATTGTTTGATGTGTAGACACATAATATTAACATTACCTCTGTAGCTCTGGCAGCAGAAACTCTTTATCCCCATGTGATGAGCATTTGGTTGAGTACACTTTATAACACTATTTGTCATCATTTCTGGTGTATTGATAGGCTACTTACAACTGCCTGGGCTTCTGTTGGGACAGGAGGCTCCAAAATACAGATATTACCATCAGAATCTATTGGGACCAACAAAAATCCTAACTCAAAGCAAAATATATGGAAATATAAAAAATAGCCTATATAAAAAATAACACATATGTAAACCCATTTTATGAAGGCCCTTGGATCTTTGGGACTGGCTGAAGTCCGTCCAGGAATTCCCTCAGCCAAAAATGCTGCTGCACTAGACACTGGATGCTATTTAGTTATTTAATATGTCAAATGTTTGTAAAGTCAGGTAGCCTACACCCATGATATGCTCAAGCCTTACTTGATTGAATTATGTTTTTATATTTAATTTTCAGCTGCTGCCATGTTCTTTTAATACCTGCAGTATTGCACCTACATGAAAATTAAAATTAAGTTGAATAACATACTGTTCTTTCAGTTTCACCTCTGATATTATAACAGTTAAGTAACAGTAAGTTACTTGTATTACTAACTACAAATGACATCTTCAACAGTGTAATTAGATTAATGTAATAATGACAATCTTTAGAAAGCGTTGGTTTACTTATTACTAATTACCATATCAACCTCAACCACTTGAACAATACAAGGAGAGACAAGAAACAGCACTTTTAATGCTTTCAAATAAACAATATACAATTGTATGAATTATTTATGAGAATTAAATATGAGGTTACATTAAAAATATACCTTTTAAAAATGTATGTTAAATATACAGAATTGTTCTATAGTCTAATGCAATTACATCAGATTTTACTTTAAATTACAGAATAATTAAGAGTAATCCCTTTAATTAAATTACAGTATTAATGTTCTAATACTGTAAAATTACAGTAATAATGTTCGCACTTGAGAGAAATATGAAGACCCTTTTTTTGTCTGGCGCTGTTGATTGGTGACTCATAATATCTGCGCTCCATTGATAATGGCTTTTTATAGCTGTGGTGCACGCGCTTAACTCAGAGTCAGTCAACTCAGAGTTGATTGAACTAACTCAATTCAGCTGTTCTGTAACCGAAAACTCAGAGTTTCCCATCTCAGGGTGAGTCAACTCAGAGTTCAAGTTTTAACTCAGAGTTGGTTGATCCTCCTTTCTGAAACAGGCCCCTGGCCATCATTTTTAATGGTATTTTAGTGTTTACGTAAACAAAAAGTGCATATTGATGCTAATCAATTTGTTATTTGCTGTTTTTCGACATAAAACTTGTTGAATTGACTTCATTCTGTAGTATTAGTACTTTTTGAACAGGATTCTGTGATAACCGTGATAATTCTGGTTACTTTAATCATCTCATCATTTCCTCTCTAGTTATGATCAACTGTGATCAACTGAAATCAACAATAATTGTGTTTTTACAGTATAATATGCAAAAGTACAATTTTCGATAAAAAAAATCTACCTCTCCCTCTCTCACACACACACACACATCAGATAATCCTAGATAGATAGAAAGATAAATAGATAGATACTCTAATGATCCCGAGGTAACTATCTATCTAACTTGGATAATGCGTCGTGTACTGTAGGTCTTAAATTTCAATCTTTATGGTCTTAAAATGTCTTAAAAAGGTCTTAAATTTGACTTACTGAAACCTGCAGAAACCCTGTCACAGCACATTTCGTATTTCGGAAGGCTTCATCAAAAAACGATGCGTTCAACCAGACTGGGGGGAGAGGAGCTGTAATAATGAAAAATATGTAAAAATAAATAAAAATAATGTGTTTTTTGAACAATCAAGCATAAAAACACATTGTAGTACATCCCAAAAACAAAATCAAGACTTGTTAAAAGGACATAACAGGACCCCTTTAAAGGGATAGTTCGGCCAAAAATGATATTAAACCCATGATTTACTCACCCTCAAGCCGTTCGAGATGCATATGTCAATCATTTTTCAGACGAAAACATTTTCAGTTATTTTAGAAAATGTCTTCGATCTTTCAATGGTTATAATGTCAAGTTATGGGGTCCACTCCTTCAAGTCCAAAAAATGTGCATGCATCCTTCACAAAAGTAATCCATCCGGCTCCAGGGGGATAAACGAAGGCCTTCTGAGGGTAATCCGTGCGGTTTTGTCGTAAAAATATACATATTTAAAACTTTATAAATGAAAATAACTGGCTTCCGGCAACAGTTGACGCGCGTTCACGGGAGACGTCATCCCCCTGGAACCGGATGGATTACTTTTGTGAAGGATGCATGCACATTTTTGGGACTTGAAGGAGTGGACCCCATAACTTGATTATAACCACTGAAAGATCTAAGACTTAATATCATTAATATCTTATATCTTAATATCATTTTTGGCCAAACTATCCCTTTAATGCTTTTGTAAGTCTCTTATGCTCAGGAAGGCTATTTATTTGATTAAAAATGTATTAAACAGTAATATTGTGAAACATTATTACAATAATAAAAATAAAAAATCTATTTTACTATGTTTTAAAATATACTGTTTAAATTTCTTTCTTTTTTTTAAGAATAATCAATACTTTCATTCAGCAATGGCACATTAAATTGATCAAAAGTTAGAGTAAAGACATTTATAATGTTACAAAAGATTTGTATTTGTATGTATTTCAAATAAATGTTATTCTTTTGAATTTTCTATTCATCAAATAATCTTGAAAATAAAGTATTACAGTTTCCACAAAAATTTTAAGCTGCAAAATTAACTGTTTTCTTATATTCTTACATTGATAATAATAAGAATTGTTAAAAAAAAGCTCAATTATTAATAATAATTGAGCAGCAAATCATCATATTGGAAATATTCTTGAAGGATCGTGTGACACTGCTGACTGGAGTAATGATGCTGAAAATTCAGCTTTACCATTACATCACTTTACCATTTATATTTTACAATATTACTATTTGTATCAAACTAATTCAGCTTTAGTGAGATTTAAACATTAACAAAACATAAAAAAAACCACTTAATTATTCCAAAATTTGACCTGTAGTGTATGTATAAACAGTTACTTCAGGAACATGGTTTTGCTTCTAAAAGATGACAAGAAATCATTATGAAAAAGTTACAAATGCCCTCCGCCTCCCCTTGCAGTTACCTGTAGATAACAGACATGTATCACCTTTCCTAGTTTAACCAGCATTAGATATTTTAAGTGCAACACCCGTAAACCCACACCATGTTGAGAGCGTTAGTTATTTCCTGTTTAATCTGTGTGGCAACGAAGTCGACTAGCAAATCTAGTGAGCAGCTCATTAGAGGTGAAACGGAATATTCTACAGGGTGAAATTAAATCATTTGAAATGATCCGTGCTGCGTTAATTGTCCATGATGATTCTTGATTAAAGTCCTTATGCATGTACCATTAGGACAATGAGAGGGGATTAACCTTTCTTGCTTAATTTACTATCAGCAACAAAACGAAGGTAATAAAACTGCTTTGAATAAGTAGAAAGATTCATCTTTGTTTATATATATTCAACTGCTATCATTGGAGTGTGATATATTGTCATTTTTCATAAATTTAGAAATATTTCTTAAAGAGGTAGAATACCCAATGAAATGAAAATTCTGTCATTAATTACTCACCCTCATGCCATTCCAAACCCATAAGATTGTCATTGAACTTCTGAACACAAATTAAGATATTCTTAATTAAATGGAGAGCTTTCAGTCCCTCCATTGACAGCTTATGCAACTACCGTTCTGAGGCTTGAAAGTGGTAGTGAAGACATCATAACATCCATGTGACTCCAGTTGATTAACCTCAACCTTTGTGCTTTGTTTGCACATTAAAAACTCATTATTAACAAAATATTGATAGCCAATGCGTCTTCTTCACAAGAGCACCACAACGCATGCATGTTGTGTTGGTGTGAGAGCAGAAGTTGTTGCGTGAATGTGCATTGGAAAATAAAGTTGTAGGCCTACTTTTTTTTTCGTAAACAAAGCACTTGCGTCACTTCATAAAATTAAAACCACTGGTGTTATATGGATAGCTTTAATGTCTTTACTACCTTTCTGGGACTTGGAAGTGGTAGTTGCATAGGATGTCAATGGAGGGACAGAAACCTCTCAGATTTCATTAAAAAGATCTTCATTTGTGTGCCGAAGATGAACAAAAGTATTATGGGTTTGTAACAACATAATGGTGAGTAATTAATGACATAATTTTTTGGGTAAACTAGCCATTTAATAGAAAATGAAAATACAACTATTGTCAGTTTCTTTGGTTTGTCATAGCATCATATAACACAGTGTGACTGTAACAGAGGCGGTTCCCGTATTGCCTCCTCCGCACCACCGGAGGGATCCTTCTCCAGAATATTAACCACTCTCTCATGAACTCAAATTCCCATCATGCCTCATACCTGGGACTGATTGCGTTACACACCTGCACCTCATTTGCACACACACATATAAGCCACTTCCACACACAGCTCTTTGCGAAGTCTTGATTTGCCCTGGCTTTCATTACCGAGCGTTATTACCTGTGTTTGATTTGTGTTTTTGATCTTGCACTGTTTATCTCGTTTCTGATTGTTCTCTTTCTGCCTTGACCCGGATTGTTTATTGGACTGTGATTATTGCTGCCTGCCCTGACCTCTGCCTGTTTCTTGGTTCTTCTCTGCGTTTCCTCCATTGCCCTGTCTGTACGACTATTCTAATAAAAGCTACAAATGGATCCCACTGAGTCTGGTGCTTCGTTACAGAAGACTTCGCCTCAGACCGATCCAGCAGCGGTCCTGCAACTTTCTACGGAGCTGTCAGCCCAAGCCTCACAACTCGCGTTGCATCATCACCAGCTGAACCATCTGACGACGCTTACTGAGGAGCTTGTCAAGGGGCTACAACGTCTTCGGGAGTTAGCGGCTAACATTCCTCCTGCACAACCACAAGAGGTCTCTCCACCTACCGTGAGTACTCCAGTTAATCCTCGACTGGCATTTCCTGAGAAATTTGATGGTACACCCACAAAATGCAAGGGTTTTCTGCTCCAATGCACCCTTTTCGTCGATCAACAGCCTTCACTTTACCCCAATGATTCCAGCCGGATAGCTTTTGTTTGTTCACTTCTCACGGGAAAAGCGCTAGAGTGGGCTACAGCTGTCTGGAGACCAGATGGATCTTCATTTACATCATTCAGTGCTTTCCTGCAACAGTTCCGTAATGGTTTTGAACACCCCACTGAGAAAGGAAGTGCTGGTGAACAACTATTGCATCTCTCCCAGGGAAGAAGAACAGCGGCCGAATATGCACTAAGCTTTCGCACACTGGCTGCTCAAACCAACTGGGTGGAAGATGCATTAAAGATCCTCTTCAGAAAAGGATTAACCATTGAACTTCAATCTGAGTTAGCCTGCCGAGATGAAGGTAAAAGCTTGCACGAATACATTGATCTTGCCATTCAGGTTGGTAATCTTATCCGCTCCCGTCGTTCTACTCGAGTTTCACCTCGCTACTTTCAAGAAATAACTACTGCACATGAACCGATGCAAATAGGATTTACTCACCTCACGCCTGAAGAATGAGAACGCAGAATGCAAAACCATCTATGTTTGTATTGCGGTCAATCAGGACACATGAAGTCTTCCTGCCCAGTCCGCCCTTCCTCCAATTCTCAATCGATGAGTTCGGAGACCAGATCCCACACAACAATATCCAGTTTTACTTTGCCTGTTCGGCTGCATGTTAAGGGTAATGATGTCTCTACCACAGCCCTAATCGATTCGGGAGCAGCTGGAAATTTTATGTCTCACAAATTCGCCGTGCAACATAAACTATAATTGAATCCTTGTAATTCCTCCCTAACAGTGGAGGCGCTAGACGGGTGACCCCTCGGAGGGGGAAGAATTCACCAAGTCACCGAAGAAGTCAAAATGTTCATTGGATCCCTGCACTCTGAGTCCATCAAGTTTTACGTCATCAACTCTTCTCATCACACCATCATTCTCGGTTTTCCCTGGTTACGTACTCACAACCCTCACATCTCTTGGAAAGAAGGTCAAATCATTCAATGGGATACCACTTGTCACGATGACTGTCTATCCAGAGTTACACGTATACCCAGTCCAGTTCCAGATACCGTCGTTTCAGACCCAGAATTAGTAAATTTACCATCCGAGTATGCAGATCTCTCAGAAGCCTTCAGCAAGAAGAAAGCATCCCAACTTCCTGAACATCGCTCGACTGACTGTGCCATAGATCTCATCTCCGGCACCACACCTTCAAAGGGAAGAATATTTCCCCTGTCCCAACCCGAATCTGAAGCCATGAAACGCTATATAGAAGAAGAATTAGCTAAAGGTTTCATTAGACCTTCCACATCACCGGCAGTCGCTGGATTTTTCTTCGTGAAGAAGAAGGACGGAAGGCTTCAACCATGTATCGATTACAGGGGGTTGAATGACAACACAGTCAAGTTCAGGTATCCTTTACCACTTGTTCCAGCCGCATTAGAGCAACTCCGCCAGGCCAAGTATTACACCAAACTAGATCTGCGCAACGCTTACAATTTGATCCGCATCCGTGAGGATGACGAGAGGAAAACTGCGTTCTCAACCACTAACGGGCACTATGAATATTTGGTTTATGCCTTTTGGCCTTGCTAACAGTCCTTCTGTGTTCCAGTCCTTCATGAATGACATATTTCGAGATATGCTGGATAAATGGGTAATCGTGTACATCGATGACATCTTGATCTACTCAAATTCTATGGAGGAGCACATCCATCAGGTCAGACTAGTCTTACAACGGTTCATCCAATATCAACTCTATGCCAAGCTTGAAAAATGTTAATTCCATCAGACCAGCATTTCATTTAGGGGGGACATCATCAGTCAGGAGGGAGTAACTATGGATGAGAAGAAAGTCAGGGGAGTTTTGGACTGGCCGTTACCTCAAACAATGAAAGAATTACAACGTTTCCTGGGGTTTGCAAACTTCTACAGGCAATTCATAAGGAATTTCAGTCTCGTAGCCGCACCTCTCACCGCCATGACTAAACGTCACACCTCTCGTCTGCACTGGTCCACAGAAGCACGTCAAGCGTTTCATGAATTAAAGACTCGATTCACATCAGCTCCCATTCTACGTCATCCAGATCCTGAACGACAATTCATTGTAGAAGTAGACGCCTCCAATACAGAAGTGGGAGCCATATTATTGCAACGTCAAGGTTATCCAGCAAAGATGTATCCCTGTGCTTTCTTCTCCCGCAAACTCACTCCAGCCGAACTTAACTACGACGTGGGCAACCGGGAACTGTTGGCCATGAAGCTGGCCTTGGAAGAGTGGCGTCACTGGCTAGAGGGAGCAAACCAACCCTTCATCATTCTCACTGACCACAAGAACCTCGAATATCTACGATCAGCCAAACGTCTGAATCCCCGACAAGCCAGATGGGCACTGTTCTTCACAAGATTCAACTTTACAGTCACGAATCGAACGGGCACCAAGAACATCAAGGCCGACGCACTATCTCGTCAAACAGAAGAAACACTCCAGACTTCCACACCTGAGAACATCATTCACAAGAACCTGCTTGTAGCTCCAGTACAATGGGATATCATAACCGAGATCCAACAGGCCAATCTTCAAGTACCACCTCCGGTAGAATGCCCAGCAAATCTCCTCTTCGTTCCAGAACCTCTACGTTCACGGCTCCTCGATCAGGTTCATTCCACACCCAGTTCTGGTCATCCTGGAATCACTGCCACCACGCATCTGCTCCAAAACCGCTTTTGGTGGCCTACCTTACTGACCAATACCACTAAACATGTCCAAAACTGCACCAATTGCAATACATCCAAGACTCTGACAATTACCAGCTGGTCTCTTATCTCCACTTCCTACACCTCATCGTCCCTGGTCCCACATTGCCATAGACTTTATCACTGACCTACCCAACTCCCAAGGACACCCCACTATACTCACCATTGTTGATAGATTCTCCAAGGCTTGCCGATTGATACCATTAACCAAGCTTCCTACCGCACTCGAAACAGCAGAGCTCCTTTGCGACCAGGTATTTCGTTTGTATGGCTTACCCGGCGATATAGTGTCAGACCGAGGACCTCAGTTCACCTCCAGGGTATGGGCTGCGTTTTTCAAGCATCTCAACGTAAACATTAGTCTTACTTCAGGTTATCACCCTCAGTCCAACGGCCAAACAGAATGCCTTAACCAGGATGTCATCCGCTTCCTCCGCTCATACTGCCAACAGCAACAAACAGAATGGAGCAGATATCTGTTTTGGGCTGAGTACGCCCAGAATTCATTGGTCAAACCCGCCACAGGTATCACCCCCTTCAAATGAATTCTGGGCTATCAACCTCCACTTTTCCCTTGGTCTGGTGAACCCACTGAACTCCCATCAGTCACAGGATGGCTACACAAGAGCGAGGAGGTTTGGAATCAAGCACACACCCACTTACTTAATGCCGTCCGACAACAAGAACAGCAAGCCAACCGACACCAGCTCCAGAATAACACATTGGCCAATGGGTTTGGCTATCCACCAGAGACTTAAGACTCTGACTTCCATGCCGCAAGCTCAGTCCCAGGTATGTTGGCCCGTTCCAAATTATTAAACAAATATCTCCTGTATCATTTCGATTAGACCTGCCCGCTAATTACCACATCTCTCCTACTTTTCATGTTTCCCTTCTGAAACCTACCGGTGGTCCGAGAGGAGAGCCAGAGGAGGAAGCCGCCTCACAGACTCCCCTACCTATCCTGGTAGATGGCGAGGAGGCGTACCGTGTGCACAAGTTGCTTGACTCCAGATGCCGGGGAAACATTCTCCAGTATCTGGTTGACTGGGAGGGGTTCGGTCCGGAGGACCAATCCTGGGTCAATTCGGGGGATATCCTGGACCCCATACTCACTGAGGAGTTTCACCGGATGCACCCGGAGAAACCGGCCCCTCGACCTCGTGGAAGACCCCGTTTGCCTCCTCGCATCAGGAGCCGCTCGCAGGGGCAGGGCTCTGTAACAGAGGCGGTTCCGGTATTGCCTCCTCCGCACCACTGGAGGGATCCTTCTCCAGAATATTAACCACTCTCTCATGAACTCAAATTCCCATCATGCCTGGGACTGATTGCGTTACACACCTGCACCTCATTTGCACACACACATATAAGCCACTTCCACACACAGCTCTTTGCGAAGTCTTGATTTGCCCTGGCTGTCATTACCGAGCGTTATTACCTGTGTTTGATTTGTGTTTTTGATCTTGGACTGTTTATCTCGTTTCTGATTGTTCTCTGCCTGCCTTGACCTGGATTGTTTATTGGACTGTGATTATTGCTGCCTGCCCTGACCTCTGCCTGTTTCTTGGTTCTTCTCTGCATTTCCTCCATTGCCCTGTCTGCTGTGATTTACCCTGCCTGTATGACTATTCTAATAAAAGCTGCAAATGGATCCCACTGAGTCTGGTGCTTCGTTACAGTGACAAATCAAATACTGGTTGGCTACTAGTTTGGTCATAGGAAAAAGATATTGTGAAGTATTTCTAAATGCCTCACATTTATTTTCTCTGAAGCCACTATTTACTACACTAAAGCTACAATAAAGGACATTTGTTTACATAAACCATAATTCATAAATGTGAGTGTTTTTGGCACCCCACTTTTTATTTTACCTTGAGTATTTCATGTTTTTTTTTTGGTCTCTGATTCTGTTAAGGCATATTTAACTAGTTTTCACAGCTCTGAGGTGAGGCACAGAATAACAAATATCTAAGCTCGATAATTGGTTAAAAACTTTGTCATTGTGAAATTCTGGGCAAGCATTTTTTAGACAGTCCTGCTAAAAATGGCTTGTCATACCATTATGGAAATGACAGATGTCTCAGTTCATAGAAGAAGAAGAAAAAAATATATATATCATCCATTTTGTTGGATGAAAAGAAAATATGTTTATGCAAGAGAGAAACTTGCTCAAAGATTGTTTATCGGGTTGTACGGAATAAAACTACGTATCAGCATCAGCTTGTTGTGCTACCAGAATACACTGTCACAAAAATGTAAAAACAGACACAAACACTGCAGCGTATTTAGAAGTTAAGAAGACGACAGAACAGGCATGCCTAGAAGTAAAACTATGGTTTTGCATCTTAATGTGCAACACAACCCAGATATTTGTCAAGAAACTTCAAACTCCAGACAGTTCGAACAAAACTTCTTTGGGATTTGAGGTTGCTCAGCTGGTTTTGATTCCACTTATTTCCAGCCTGCAAATAAGCTTATGTTGATTGATTGAGCAGAATCATGAGACATATTTAAAAACATGGTCTCATTCTTCATGTACCAATAAAATTGCATCTAAACCATCCTAGGAAAGCTTCAACAGGATAATCACGCACGATCAATAGTGGCTTTTGCTCTGCGTACTAATTGCGAACCTGATCAATAAAGTCAACCAGACAAAGGACCACTAACCTGGCAGATTAGCCCAGAGATCAGGAAGACTCATTTTAGCCTTCAGCTCTGAATAAGGAGAGACTCAGGGGTACCAGCTTTAATTCAGAGAAAATACACCACCACCTCACAATTCCTTTCCTTTCAAATAGCATATTACCCATTTCTGAATTCTCTTGGTATGAAAAGCAAAAGAGATGACTATAGGTTTGCCGAAACATCACTTTCCCCCTTTTTTTTTTTTTTTTGCTTCAAGGAAAATATGGAACTGAGAAGTATCTTTTGTAACCGGTGGAATCAGACAGTTGTCTGCTGACTTTGCTCCTATTGGACTCTAAGGAAATGTTTTTAACTAGTTTTAAAATGAAACTAAGTGTAGGTGTGTTTTCCCCTTCCAGTAGGAACATCTTTTAAGGGAAGTGTTGTACCAAGGCCACTTGGTACAAATCATCAAAAGAGTAAAATTAATATTTTATGATGCCCTGGTATTCAGGACGACAATCCGCACCTACAGTATACGACTAAAGGCTGTGAAAAGTTCTCACAATCATAGTGGAAAAGAGAAGCACAGCTAATCGCTGGCTCTCGAGACAATGGATTAACCATAACCTTGACGCTGAGCATTTCATTGTAAATAAACCAGGTGTAAGAGCAAATTTGTGCACTGCAAATATCAAAACAATCTTAAATCAAGATGCATTTACTTGGGAAGAAAAATTACAATAAATTAAGTAGTGTTTCCTGAAAAATAATAAAGTGTGTTTATGCTTAAAAACAAAAACCATTATCTCCTGATGGGATAAAAAAAAAACGCTGAAGAAAAAAAACGCAAAGTAAAAACAAGATTATTTGTTTTTCTTTACCTCACTGGCAGATATATTTTCTTGTTTATAGAAAATATAAGCATAAACTAGCTTAATTTTGACATTTTTTTTTTAGTATACAAGACAAATTAAGAATTTGTTCTCTCATTTTAGTAAATCATAACAACAATTTACTTATTCGTTCACTTGTTTTACATAAATGTTTAGTTAAATGTTAGTTAAATAGCTTAATTCCCTTGTTTTAGTAAATCATGGCCACATTGAACAAATTTGTTCCCTTGTTTTGATTTAACAAAAACAAGGGAACAAATTATAATGTATACTATTTAACGTCATCACAATTTAGTAAAACGAGGAACCAAATGATATTGTTTGAACAGGTTACTGAAAATTAGTACAAATTAGTAAAACATGCTGATGTATTTGTAAGTCGTAGGAACGAATTGTTAATTTGCGGCCACAATTTTTTTTTCTCATATGTCACAGGTGGGGATCCGTAGCTTCAATATATCTTGATTTAAAAATGTTTAGATATTTGTACTGGAAACAAGACAAAAATACTCAAGTGCGTATTTTAGGGGGACACATGAAATGCAAGATTTATCAAAGTAGTTAAGTTTTGGAGAGTTATCGACTATCAGTCTAAATTAAGCTCTACTGTTTATAAATAGGCTGGTTTTGGCTTCCCCAAACCTTGATCAGATATAATTCCAAAGGGACATTTACGTAAAAACGTCAGTGGGCAACCAGTCTCTGGCTTCAGAGTAATAAGGATGCATTCTAGAGAGGGTTTTATAAAAAAAGTTTGAATTACTGCTAACTTGTCAACCTCACGCATCAAATAGTCAATTGCTCCTTTTGTCCTTTTATGCAATATGGCCTCTGAACTAGGAATAGAATGCTTATAGAACATTTTATGGTGCAAACAAAATCAAATTAAATGTGATGGCATTAAACATTTAATTAATTAAAAACAATAAATCAACCTATTTTTCTTGAATTTCTTGAATTTAATATTCTTTGAATCAGATTTGTCTTGTAAAATGCTTAGGTTTTATTTTTTTTGTTTGTTGGCTGTCAGTACTTTAACGCATGTTTCAGTATATGTGCAAACGTAACATAAATGTAATTTGCTCATGTACCTCATCCTTTGAGAAATTTAACCTACTTGAGTTCACTAGCCAACAGTGCTGGACATCTATGGGTGCAATGTGTTAATTAATGGATCACGCATCATGAAACAAAAATGAAAAAAGTGAAATTTGGCTATAATGGACAAAATCAGTGGTCAATTCTGATGGCTCCTTTATTTTCCAAAAAAAGCTTGGGTTCTCTATTTACAACTTGTGCAAAACATTTAAAGGTTTCAAGGACTTTACATTGTAAGTTCAATTCAAGGCACATACATGGGACAACAACAACAGTTTAGTAGTGGAAACAAACAAAAGAAATTAAATGCACGTATAGCAATCAAAAGTAACTTTGGTTCCCAATGGATTCTACTTGCAAAACCCAGCTTAAAGACCAAACAAATCAGCATATCTTTAAAACGAGACAGTTTCAAAAATCGTAGAACCACTCCCCATCCTCATTATGAAGAAAAAAATGTTGTAGCACATGACACTTTGTGGTTGTTGTTCAGCTAGTCTTGGCTGTTCGAATGAACTGCCACTTGGTAATCAATTCATTCAAATATCAGATCGATTTAGCTTTATCCTAATGTAAAACCACTATATCCACCAATGTGCTGAAGTCTGTATTAAATAAGTTTTAATAGTGTATATCTACCAAACTGCACAGGCGAGAAAACTTTCAAAGCATAATAAAAAATATATTCTGTCAAAAAATAATGAAAGGGACACAAAAAGATGTATACAGCCACATGTGTGGTAGTGCTTTGCTCAGACTGACCTCACAGTCATTTAGAGTAATTATTCCAAACCAAATCAATGTGCTTTTTCAAGAGACGGATTGAATGTTGGTTAGAATTGCGGACGCAAGGCATTGCTCACAGTCCTTTTTGTGTAATACACCCATTTGACTACAGGGACACTACTGTGATTTTCAGCTCATCCATAGAAAATAAAGAACAATGTTCTCCACACGAGTGAGGCAATGATTCACTCTGAATCATAACACACCATTCTTGTCTGGAGGATAGACCTTGGCTTGTTAGCAATGTCATCTATTGATGTCTGTCAGGATGTAGTTTGCAATTGCCCTTCAAAATGTGTGCTTTCCATTCAGTCCTTGCCTTCAAAATGTGTAGCTCTCACTGTAATCCACGGATCTCTGCATAAATGATGTAAAATCCCTCACATTAACCACATTAAGACATACTGCTGGGTTACAGTAAGGCAATAGATAAAACTGTTTCATGTTTAGTATGACACATTTCTGGTTTTGGTAACGACCCAGCAAAAACCCTCCACGCTAGGCCTGAGGTCTTCAGTAGAGGGAATGATGTACTGGATAGTGGCACAAATAAGTTCCTCTGCTTAGCCTGCCTTTACTTTTCTCTCTGTGAAAATAAGTCGTTGAGAGGCTTGAGAATGATTTATCTCACTAACGGGTTAACTTTGCAGCGATTCATTTGGGTCTGTGCCACTGCAACCGCCTTCTCTCAGGGAACCAGAGCCTGACAACCGCACCGGACTTGTGTGGAGGAAGTCTGTTAAAAAGAGTTACGGGTGGCCACATGATTTGAAATGAATTGTTAATGGTGTACACATCAGTTAAAAGCCTTCAGATGAGAAATGGAGCCCTAGGATGTTCCAAATTTCAAGGAAAGTAGGGATGGGGTGGTCGGAGCAGCCTGCTGGGATGCTAATGAGAAACAATTTCAAGACCACAGAAGTGCAGTAGCCCTTTTTTCCCCTTTTAGAGAGCATTCTGTTTGTGACACGCACTGAGGCAAACCTTGTGTGTTGTTGGTAGTTAACCAGTGCAAGCACCAACTGTTAGTCACAGAAATCAAACATCTGTTAGATTTCGAGTAATTCCAAAAGCAATTTGGATGTAAACAAGTATCCCACGATCTAGTCTTACACTTAATGGCAAGTTGGAGGGCAATGAATGGTTAACTCCAACAATTAGGACCCCCACCCCAACTGCAAGCCCCCTCCCCAATCCAGAATCCTCCTGCCAAGCGAAAATAACCTCTGATTTTTTCTTTCCCCCCTCCCTTTCTTAGACCAGGGATTATGCAGTGGGGGTTTGAACTCGGCCCACAAAATAAAATCTTGTCAAAGCAAGTAAAGTCTATGAGTAACAGCGCATGATAAATACTTCTCCACAGTAAGCCTGCATTCCAAACTCGGCTCTCTGTCCTGGAAAACTGGTGCGCCATTAAAAAATAGTCCTAATTGCACTCATGCAGGGATCAGAAACTCTTTCAAAGACAGAATCTGGCATGTGCCAGTTCTTCTCCATGAAAAGGAGGCTTTTGTTTAAACATTCATTCATCATCCCACCTGATGTGATGCATGATTAAAAAGGGTTTTGGTCAGTAAAGGAAAAAGTTAGACAATGATGGGGATGTCGCTGTAGAATGTTCCTGATCACTTTCATGTGAGAGAACAGAAATAGATAGAGAGGTGGAGCTCTGTGTATTGCCCTAGCCTAATTTGTAAATCACAGAACATGTTCAGAAAGGGCATTTTAAGTATATAAAAGGGAAATACAGACTTGGTTGAAGTTTTTCATTGTTTCTTATGTTTTACAATTTATAATTTAAGAAAACATGAAGCAGATTACAGAGCTCCCTCAGGATATTCATAGTTTACCTAAGGGGCTTAGCTATTATATTACCTAATTTTATGTTTGGGCTGCTAATTACTTGAAAATAAGGCTCCAGCACAAAAGCTATCCACATAAAAGTCAGAAATATGACATGCTAGAGTGTTTGTGGTCTATTTGAGATAATATTCTCTGAATGGACTGAAACAAGCTGCCCCCTGGTGGGTAAAATTAAACATAAACATGCCCTGGAAAATGCATGCACAGGAACCCTTAGGCCCATCTCTCTACCGCGATCACTGATGTCAGCCTCTCCTTCTGAGAACTGCAGGGTGTTGAAGAGTGGTCCTTTTCCCTTCAAATGTGATTTCCACAAAAGCTCATTTCCTGAATGACTGCCCATGCTCTCTGCTGCATTTTGAAAGTGCACTTCAATTCCCCCCCCCAAAAAAGGAAATAAAAACTCAGCTCCTTTTTTTCTACTGCAGCTTAATCAGCTGTGTTTTGGTTTCCTGACCATTGTTATCTTAACTACTGTTGTGTGAAGGGTAGCTGTATTTCAGCACAAAGGGCATATTTTGGTTGTGTGGTTAGCAATGTTTTCAAGATCTTAAAGTGGTTGAGAGGCAAAACCTGTGGACTGCACTTGCAGCAGGTAGCCAACGTCTACGGCGTCAACATATATGCAGCGTCTTTGAGTGAAACCACTTTGAGCCTCACAAATTACAAAACCATTTCATATTTACTAAGAATAGAAAATATAGCAGAATTCCACATAGTTGTCCACAGTATAAATTACCATGTTGACTGCACCTGGAAATATATATATATATATGTATATGTATGCGTATATTGTACAGTATATTGAACTACATTTTCTTTGAACAAATGGTTGTAGCATCCATTGAAAAGCATCATGTGTGGCAGAAGTCCACACTGGGAACGTTACTGCTCTTGCAATAAGCTATGCTATTGTTACTAAGGTGACAGTCTCGGAGGCCAATTCCTCCATTAGGTGTGTAGATGGGCTGAATTCTGAAGTCCCCTTTTAAAAGCTGCTCATTGTTTAGCGACACTATCTGAAAGCTTGTTTCAGTCATTTCCAGGATGGAGTTATCCTTTTTGGTGCCGGCCTCGCAGTAGTCATCTTTTCTCCTGCCGCGATTGTATTTCCATTTGGACGACGATGACCTGCTTTTCTTGTGCATGTGCCAGCAAAACACGCTTAGAAGTGTCACTAAGACCACCAACACTGCCCCACCAATCACTCCAGCTAATAGGAGTGTGGAGGTGTTGTCTTGTTGGGCAGCCTGCTCGGATTCAGAGTTCGTGGATGTGGATTTGGTCTTAGCCTCAGAACAGATAGTATCCTCACCTGGTCTGTAAGTGTTAAGAGTATCCAGAACGTACACGCAGATGCGGTAGATAGACCTGGGCTCCAAATTTGACAGGCTAAGTCTTCGTTGGTATCCTGGGACTGTTCTTTCTCGATGGATGTCGCTCATCAAACTCTGCCCCATTTTGACCCAAGTCACCTTGTAAGCAGTCACAGTGAAGTAAGACTCCCAGCTCACATCAATGCAGGTAGAATTAACAACATGAAAGGAGATTTTTAAGGGGTCTTCATAAGGAGGTAGGGGACCAGGAGGGAAATGTGGAACTGGGGGAGTGGGGTTGGCTGAGGCGGGGTAAAAAGCAGTGGGTGAAATGGTGGTGAAGTGGGTGGTTCTAGAGGTGGTCGTAGTGATGGTGGTGGTTCTGCGGGCTGGCAATGTAGATGGATATGAATGGGTTGGCCAGGGATGCAACACAGTGCCTGCAGGGCAGTCAATGGCATCTAAGGTGAGCTCTCGAATTACCATACCACGCACCCTTTCTGGACTCTGACACGCAAACCCGCGGACATTTATCGCAGACGGCAGAGACCTGAGCCATGCAATGACCCACTTAATGCTGCAATCACAACGCCAGTGGTTGCTTCTTGCATTAAGGTGCCTCAGGTTTCTCAAGCCGTCAAAGACACCCGATGGAAGAAATTGTAGCTGGTTGTTAGAGATATCTAACTTCTCCAGTTTACTAAGCCCAGCGAAGGATGTCACTTTAATGATGTCCATCTGGTTTTCCTGCAGGTTGAGCTTGGTCAGGGATGCACTAGGAAGCAACGGTGGTGGAGTGGTGAGGGAGTTGCGTGCTAGGGACAGTTCTTTGAGGTTGACAAGATCCTGGAAGGTTCCTGGAGCAATGGCCTCATCCTCAAGCAAGTTCCCATCCAGCAACAGTCGCTGCAGTGTAGTGACATTCTGGAAGGCATCCTCGTCAATGTCTGCAATGCGATTCTCATCCAAACGCAGCTCCTTGAGATCTGCTGGTAATCCGATAGGAATGCTGCTTAGGTGGTTTTTGGTGAGGAAAAGAAGCTTGAGGCTGACAGCCTCTCTGAAAGCCCCCTCCTCTACCCCTACAGTTGAGATGGAGTTGTCATCCAGGTGGAGTTCCTCCAGCATGGGAAGCTGGGCAAGTGCTGCCCTTGATATAGTCTGGATGTTGTTTTCCTGAAGGTGCAGCACTCGAACGTTCTTGGGAAGGTTGAGGGGAAATTCATCCAGCTGATTTCCATATAGGTAAACGGTATCTACAGAGGCAACATTGTGTAGCTCCAACGGAAAGCCGGCATTGTTGATCTGATTGTTGTGGAGGAAGAGGGTCTTATATCCCTCTTGCACCCCCAGAGGCACAGACGTCAGGCTTCTCTCATTACAGTAAACAAATGTTATATCGCAGCGGCACTCCTCGGGACAGGAGGAGACAGGGCTGAACTGCACATGCAAGCTCAACAACACTGTCAACCAAAAACGAAGAAATGAAGTCCAATCGTTATTCCAAAATCCAGCTTGAAACTCCATAATGAAAAAGAAAGGGAGGGAACGGAAATGGCAAGACAAAATCAGTGGTTTGGAGGGAGTAAAAAGGAAATGTAACAAATCCAGAAAAATGAAGTCCTTTAAAAGATTACTCTAATGTGCAGTTTGCAGATAACCAGGAATTTGGGGAGTAATCCCTTGATAATTTCTAGTCCTTGTCTGGAGATGGTCTCATTAGAGTGCATGGGTTCTCTCACTTAAGCCATCCATGCTGAGGAATCAAATCATTGCAGAACTGCTCTAACTCAATGTAGGGCCCATGCAGGGTGTGACTGAGAGAGTGCTGAAGCACTGTGCCACACCGTCCACCTCCCAGCCTGCTGTCAAGTGCTGATGGGCCCCAGCCCCGGCTGTTTCCGGAAGATGTGACATTTGTGTCCAGAGACCTATTTCAAAAGAAGGAGAAATTAGAATACAAAAAGTTAACAACAAAAGCATAGTAGGCCAATAAACCTTATCCATTCATGTTGTTCACTGACTCCATAAAATGCACTAAAATTATACTCATTTAGAAAACTTACAATGAATGCCTTGTAAGTGATTAAATCTCAAGACAATGGTATTAAACTGCATAAATGGGATTTATTTCACAAATTCCAATAAATAAATCAAAACAAACATCGATCAATAAATAAAATACAGTAAAATGGAAAATAACTTAACAAAACATGATGCAAGGATTATGTGGTTGCACATAACTTTTGTGTTTATTAAAGGTATATCCAAGTACATGACTACTGCTTATGCAATATTCTCTGTTTACTGTATGGTGTCTTCATTGTGCATCATAGAATATGCACGTCCTGCTTTAGCATAGCTCAAAGGTGGAAAATATGAGTTGAGGGAGAGGGTGTGTCCTACACAGCTCAGAGTGACAAATGCTGCCTGTCAAATTAAATGGGATCGGGGTATAATTTAGCCTCTCTACCTGCAATAAATGATCAGTACAGGTTTTTTCTTTTTTTTTTTTTTTTCTCAGCAAAGAGGTTTTATGTTAGCTCAAGATCTCAGAATCACTACTCACACTGAATCTACCATTCAAACTGTATTGTTCTCATTTCTGAGTGATTTAAATAAAACATTCAAAATAAAAGTAAGCTGATTGTGCACTGTTTTTCATCATAATAAAATTATTTATAATTGTCCAAGGCAGCTACTGCCCTTTAATCAACATTGGGGAAAGGTTTTTTTTTTTTTTGTATAACCTGGGGTAGATATATATTTTTCTCATAAAATAGTTAGCAGGCTTTTTGGCTGGCATTTACACTTCATGAAATATGACAGCAGTATACTATTTTGTACTTGACAATATCAAAACCAGTATTTATACACATATGCAACTTAAAACTTTTATGTTAGTCCTTTTTGATGTTTTCATTGTTACTGTAAAATAACATACTTCTTGGTATCTTGAGCATTCAGCAAACATCTTTGCATTGGACTGCTCCTTTTGTGACCTGACCATCTGCTTTGTTAACAGAGTTAAGACAATCGATGCC
The DNA here is from genome assembly GCF_964197995.2 of Scardinius erythrophthalmus. Classification (NCBI taxonomy): domain Eukaryota; kingdom Metazoa; phylum Chordata; class Actinopteri; order Cypriniformes; family Leuciscidae; genus Scardinius; species Scardinius erythrophthalmus. Next base: position 28,318,385 of record NC_138231.1, read on the forward strand.
TGGCAAGAGATCACTTATCTTTACTAAGAAGCAAGCTGTGACAGATGTGATTTAAATAAGATACATTACCGGAAAACAAAACCAAAATTATATGTTTGAAATTGTATTTGATATTGTGAGTATAAAGACGTTTACAGCAAACTATAACCTACACTGTAAAAAAAAAAAAAAAAAGAAAAAAAAAGTTCATAATTTTAAAAAGTTGTGACCGTAAAAACCTAATAACTGGTTACCTGCAAGTTCCCTTACTATACACAGTAAAATTGTATTTATTTTAACAGATAATACCTATAGTTGTACTGTAAAATACTATGAAAAGTATGATTTTTGAAGTAAAAAAAAAATCAAGACAATATACTTGTACAGTAAAATATTATTCAAATATTTTTCTAAGTATGAATCAAAGTATAAATATTAAAGTATGATTCACCAAGTAAAACAGTAAAAAGATACCCAGAAATGATGCATCACATTTAATTATATTGTATTCAATAATTTAGTATTTGTATTTATTCTTACTATTATAATAATTTATGTTACTCATTTTATGTTACAGTTCACTGAATTATTCATGTCATGGGTTACCCGATGGTGTTATGCGTTTGTGTGCTACACATGCTCAGTCTATATTGTGTTTATTGACTATTGTTCATGGAAAGGCCTTTTTTTTTTTTTTTTTCTAAACGTAGGTTCATCGTGTGGTCTTCCATTTTACCACCTATATTAATACGGTGCTCAAATTGAACAAATTAGACTATATTTTAGTTGTTAAATTGGTTGCTATACTATCAGTTAAGAAAATATACGTAAAGAACTGCAAACTATGCAGACACCTAAATACCATCCATAATTGCTGAAACGTCACATTTTTAGGGCGAATTTCTGACAACAGCTAAATGTAGGCTAACTGTATATTGAGAAACAGCATGTCCTCAAAAAGAAAGAAAGAAAAAAAAGAACAAATACAAAACAACACTAAAAGTTTGTATCGCAGGAAACATTTCGAGGCAGATCAGGTGAACTGTTGATGTGAATGAATAATCAGATGGTTCTTCTGAGCTCCGAGCGCAAGTAAAGAAACGGTGCTATGATGCGCATTGATGTTTGACCAGAAAAACCGCTTTAGTTGTCCACTATTTACCCTAAATATATTATTTGAGATGTTGAAATGATGCCAACCCATAAACGCAGCAGTTTGCGGAAAAGTAAAAGCCATGGTTAAGCAGAATAGTTTCGGTCGAAATGCCTGGAAACTATACTAACGGCAATGTAACTTACAAGTAGTCATTCATGTCCAAAACCAACAGTTTTAACTTAAAATGTGGATGTCTACTATAACCTATTCCTGGATTTAGACGGGTAAATGGACCGGATCCACCACAATAAATTCAATTGTTTCCATTAAAATCAGCTTACCTTATAAAGCATGATTTTATCCGTATATTTCAAGCACATAGAACACTTGTCCCCCTATCCTTGTTCATGCGCTCGGTGAAATCGCTGGGACGTAAATATCCAGCGCCATTCCTACTACATGCTGTTCTACCGAATCGGTTCCGAGCTCCTCTCCGCCCGCGGCTCCTCCGGACAGCATACTGACTCCCGTGTGGAGAGCTTAGTGCGCGCGCTCACTACTTTTTGCCTAAGTGATTCCCTCTGTTCCCCTTTCCACGGCTGAGCCCACGTTTAAACATTTAATTTACATCAAATTCACATTTAAAAAATCCACTTTCTCCAGGGGTCGGAAAACTCGCCGAAAAATCCAAAAAATACATCCACGTCACCGCGTATCATATCATCATATACTTCGAGAAAGCCAAACACAAGAGTTCGTCGATTTATCTCCGAGAGATGTTTACAGAGCAAAACTGCGCTGGTAATGATCTGTTCTCTGCACACCTCCGTCCTCTCTCTCTCTCTCTCTCTCTCTCTCTCTCTCTCTCTCTCTCTCTCTCTCGTTCGGTCGATCCTCCCACACTGTCCTGAGTAAAGAGATTACAGGCTGGGGTGGAATGACACACATTTTAAGTTCCTCAACTCTGTTTAAGGATAGGAGCTTGCTTTGTTGATATGTTTACATTTTACCATTTAACGTCAATGTTAGTCTAAATGAAATTATTCTACATTATTATTATTATTATTATTATTATTATTTTTTATGTATCTCCTTATTTATTCCCCCTTGTGTCGTTCCTATATCTTGCATTACTCTTTATATATATGAAAGCATGAAAATTCACCTTAACCCCACCCCCTAAACCATAAAGAGTACGAATTAGCCACCAATTTGCCAAAACGTAAAACAGTAACGTGTTGCAAGTGTTGGTGGAGCACAAAAACTTTTTTTTTTTTTTGCAAATACAATGAATATGTCCAGTCTCTATATTCAAAATCATCATCAATCATTCAAAAGTATTATAAAAGTAGTTTATACTTGTTTCTTCTGAAGTCATAAGATTTAAGTCGTTTTTCAGTGAAAATGTTGACTTCCTATAGTGCAGAGCACTCATTAAAGATGCAATGAATAATTTGAGTCAGATCTTTTGAATGAACTCAAAACTGATGTAGTCCACAAACACACCCAGCAGATTAATTAGTTTTACCTATACCGTTACTTTCCCACTCTTAGAAAAAAAAGTTTGACAACACTTTATTTTACATTGTCCTTGTTACATAGGTTACATATACTTACCATAGTATTAACAGTAAATTATGCATAATTACATGCATCTGACCCTCAAACCAAACCCTAACCCTATAGTATAGTACATGTAGTTGCTTAATATTACTCAGTACTTAAATGTATAATTACACTGTAACAATGACACCTTAAAATAAAGTGTAACCAAAAGTTCTATAGGGTTCTGTACAGATTATATACAATTTTAAAGACATATTTATGCCAAAAACGTTATATAGCCTATTCATGTCTAAAATGATTACATACAATTTTCATGTTTATTTAAAGTATTCTCTAGTATTCTCTCTAATTCTAAAGTATGAGCTGTTTAATTAATACAAATTAATTAATAAAATAAAATATATAGTAAAATAAATCTATAAAATTATTTATTCTAAGAATTCAGCTCTTTTTTGCAGTCTCTTTCAGACTAAGTAATAAATATTATATCCATATGTATACTATTGTTTTTAGGTGGCTGAGGCAAACTTAAGGGAATCTCTCTTTCTTTCTCTGTTTGAAAACCAAAGACAGCTGTCTTGCTGCCTGGTTAGTCATTGAAATGACAAGCAGCGTCTTTGTATGAAAGCACCTTCTAAGATAACTGCTTTCAGACAGTCTTCCAATAACGTCATGTCTAATAATGTACAACAAATTCAAGTAAGCTTAGAGATTTAAGCACATATACACACTTATGTCTTGCTTTCCTCCTACTACCGTACTGACAGTGAAAGCGTTTTTCAGCCACGTTTTTCGGACACAGCTTCTCTCTCCCTCTCTCCAAGCGTAGCATTCATTACCTATTCGCTCACGGGTGTGCAAGACGCACAAAATGTGCCGAGACTGCACTCTGTCAGACTATACATTTTAATTAGGGCCACATTACTGTAAACGCGACATGATATTTAAATAGTGGCCGACTAACAGTGAGGGGACAGCTTGACGTAGGCCTATATCCAGTGGGAGGGAAAACTCCACACACTTATTAGGACCCGAATGATTTGGCAATCAATTTGCAATCGTTAGATGAAATGACAAGGAAGGGCAGAGAATTATAATCGTTGAACATTGAGAAATGAGAGTGTCTCCCACCGTATTGAAAATAAATTGATCCTAGTATCCGAGTTCCATTGTATCATGTTGCGAAGAGCCCTTTTAGTGACTTTCCAGATGTCTTTTATATTTATTTTTATCTTCTAAATGTCAGTGATTGACTGCATCGTCCTTCCCGGTCCACAAAATTTCATTTCAACATAAATCCTGCCTGCCATACAGACAATGAATTATATACTGAACCCCCAAAAAATATGCATGAGTAAAATGACAGGCTGCCATATTTTATATGGAATCACATTTACTTAAAAACACTGTCTTGGAGTGTCTCAATCGGCTCCCTAGTTTTATAGTAAGTAACAAGGATATCAGCCTCTCAAAATTCCTGAGTGTCTATTTACACTAAGTGCAAATAGCCCGCCTTGTTGGTAGAGGTTATTTACACTAACTCCGCCCACTGACATCTGGTTGGGCCAGACAAAATGATGGAAGATGCTGCATTATTACAAGTGTCCATATATTTTTACATAGTGTAAATATTATCTACAGTATCACTATTTGCCAATAGTGTCAACAGCCGCTGCCTAAAAAATCCCATCTAAACCAGTGAGCACTATATTCATGTATCACAAATTTTGTCATGTATTCTTAAAGGGTCCAAACAAAAATGAGGGTTTGTAAATGATGACAGTTTTCATGTCGTACAAATGTGTATTTCTTTCTTGTGTAGAACACGAAAGAAGATCTTCTTTTTATGTCCAAACACACACACAAAAAATTACAAATATCAAAACTATAAATTAAAAGTAATTTTGAAGTAGAAAATCTAAACATTTTTTTTTTTTCGTGGCCTAATGGTTAGAGAGTCAGACTTGTAACCCGAAGGTTGTGGGTTTGATTCTCAGTACTGACAGGAACATGTAGGAGGGAATGAACAGTGCTCGCTTCCACCCTCAATAACCAACTGAGTTGCCCTTGAGCAAGACACCTAACCCCCAATCGCTCCCCGGGTGCCGCAGCTGTTCCGGGAGTGTAGCCATGGCTTATAGTGTATGTGTATGTTAACTATTCACTGCTCTTAATGTCCATTTACTAACTTTAATGCAGTTAAATGCAGAGGGACAAATTCCGAGTATGGGTTACCATACTTGGCCTTCTCGGCATTTTCCCTCTTTTTTCCCTCTTTGAAGTACCTAATGATAAATGTAACTATACATTTTTAATAATTGGTCTAATTATTTGGGGACAGTGACATCCACAACACACCAATTAATGATAAAGACCTGGGAAAACAATATTGTTGGAATCAAAACATCGAACCAGCTGACAAACAATAAAAACATTGACAGCCAATCAGAATCCACGTGACTTCAAAGAGCTTAAGCATTTAAAGCAGCAGACAACATGACTGCAGTGTGCGCTTATAATAAACAAAACGATTAGCATTGGCGTGGATGACAATATAGTTATCGTTATTGTTCTTGGTGTGGACGGGCCTTACATCTCTTAAAGGAATAGTTCACTTCAAATTGAAAATTCTGTCAACATTTACTCACCCTCATGTTGTTTCAAACCTGGATTTCTTTCTTTTGCTGAACGGTAACCAGACAGTTGATGGACCCCATTGACTTCCATAGTAGGAAAACATACTATGGAAGTCAGTGGGATACATCAACTGTTTTGTTATAGCGACATTCTTCAAAATATCTTCTTTTGTGTTCAGCAGAAGAAAGAAATTCATGTAACAATCAGGACACAATCATGTCACATGTAGGCTAATTGAATCAATTGTTTAGTGGATTGTGTCTTTGCTTATACCAGAATTTGTGTTCACAATATAGAAAACTAGAGAGCCGAATGAGACGCAGTGCTACAATACCAGAATAGTTAGCAATACTTACAAAGTAGAAGGTTTTCTAAAGTATTTGCTCATGCCTTTCAGTTTCATTATAGCAGTGGCAGGACACAATTTACAGCTCCTTTTATGCAAGTGAAGGAATTTCTTTTATTTTCTTATTGCTTTTAATGAACCACATGGCCCTTCAGCAGCCAGCTACTCAAACAAACAAATGCAGATCTACTGCGCACAGGAGTTTTACTAGTCTGAAGTGTTCAAAGGGCTGCTACCAAAACTCATGTGTGATTTATATTCCTCATCACACCGTGAAAAGTGCACAGATCCTTTTTCTTAAGACCACCTACAACATACTATATGCAGTATGTCCATATCCAAGACGTTTAATTGTTAAATATTTAATAGTTGAGACCAAATATTAACACTTTGTGGCTGAAAGCACATAGGTTTGTTTAATAACAATAATAATAGTAATTTTAAAAAGAATAGGCAAAAGAACAAAGGTTTACAAATGCTCTGTTCAAATCGGATGTCTCCTTTTATGAAATCTGAAATTGTAACATTGAACTTATCATTCATGTTTTTAACTTATTTTGTCTCAAGCAACCTGCATGGAGTAGTGATGTTCCATTTGTGAACAAATCATTGTTTCAGAATAAATCAATTATTTAGTGAGTAAGTTGTGAATAAAATGGAGGAAAAAATAGATCAGCTTTTTTTTACCATGTGCAAGATGCTTAAATGCTCTTTTTGGAGTGTTGTGGCAGATCTGTACACATACATTTTAAGGATAATAAGTCTCGTTTTTATTGTGAATTGGTTGAGTAAATGATTCAAAGACTAACTTCCCCAGACTTGTGGCCAAAAACAACATCATAAGTCACATGTCAAAACCTGCAGACAGGGTAAGTACATGAATTTGAATGAAACTTTTTTTGATTTAAAAGAATCGACTCTCTGAATCAAAATCCCCACCAATCAGTTTTAAAATCTCAGCAGTTTTGCCCTAAATTTGTCAACTTACAGGTTTCTAAATGTGAAATATGTACTTGCTGTAAAACAATAATCTGTATACAGTTGCTTAGATTAAACACTAACACTCTGAGGTGTGGCTGATACCATCCCTATTTCCAAAAAAATATGCTACAAACTTGCATAATTAGTTTTAACTCATATCACATCATCTGATGGAAATGTTCCACTGCTGATAGATTTGACTGGAAATAGGTTTCAGGACACATTTATTCTGCTGGTTGAGCACTCAGTGGGTGTCTGGGAGGCAAAGCTTAAAATCTGGATCAAAGCCCTCGCTCACTGACCCCTCTGGACCCAATCCACAATCGGAGCACTACAGAGAGACAGCGGTGCCCACACACTCTCCTAACCAACATGCATTGCACTTTACAGTATATGTGATTTAGTAGATTTCAGGGGCGTAACAATATATCGTATCACAATATATCGCAATACAAAAATGCACTATATATTGTGTATAGTTCACCCAAATTAAAAATTACTATGTGAGGAAAAAATTCTGAGTTTTAGTGTCAGTACTACATTAAACTACTATATATAATTTTGAATATAATGCATAATAATGCAGTGGGGGAATATTTGTGGGTCCTGATACTGTCAAATGTCTTTTGTTACCAGTAAAAAGTGGCCTGCATTATTTTAAATATATCTAGTCAGTGCAAGCATATTCGTCTAAAATAACTCTGTATCTTCAGCTTCAGAATCATGAATATTTTTATGCTGGTGTCACCATTGTCCTGTGCATTGGGTTATCAGCACCAAGCCTATTAGTTTACACCCACAATGTAATAACAAATTTAGTATTTTAATCAACAGTACATTTTTTTGTTAACATTTTATCATATGTCTTGAAGTATTCAGTATCGTAATATGTATTGAATCGTGACATGAGGGTATTGTTACACCCCTAGTAGATTTGTATGTGTATGTGTTCACTGTAAAAAGTGTTCAGTCAACTGATCACTTTTTACAGTGTTGTAATTCTTTTCCAATTGGCTTTATGGCCTGTCTAATGACAAATATAATTAGTTAATAAGAAAATAAAACAAAATGACTTTTGTGAAACATAATCTGTGATGGTTTTAGTATTTGCCCTGTGCTTGAAATGTTGCCATCCTTGAGATTTGTGAGCAGCTTAGCATAAAGACATTTATAAGCATAAGGATCAGATTATTATTTTTTTTTTTACTTTTTTTTTCTAAGGGTTGATTCTTTCTTATTTCCTTTGCACTTACAAACACCTTTCCAAGATGGTCAAAAAAGTAAGTGTGTAATGAGCCCCCAGCGTCTTTCACAAGAGGACAGTCAAAGTATGAATGTTTCACTCAGCCGAGCGAGACCGCTTCGGCAAGCTGTAAAAACAGGGTCTTGCAACAAGCCAGGCCTTGTTTTTTCCTGCCGACTTGGCGGAGAAAGACAGTGAGACAGAGGTCAGAGAGGCAGCCAGAGGATGGGTCTTATCCAGCGCCCTAATCCTGCCGGGAGCTCTGGCGTTTGAAGTCACATCTGCTGCGAATTTCCCTCCGTCGAGCTCAGGCAGGAGGAAGTCTTAAGTCTGAGGGGGGCGAGTTTCCCCTGGTGGTGCTGATACAGCTCAACCCTCATCCTGGGTCACCTGCACTGGACCTGTATTCACACGGCTGAAGGTTTTATTGTTCTCAGAGGAAGTGCTGATCTAGAATCAGATGTCCGACGTTGCTCCATTGTGGATTTGATTACACTGTATTGTACGTTTTACATTATAGTTTTATTAAATATTGTAGTACTAATATACAAACAGTGCATTTGGGTGTTTCTTCAACTACAGAACATTTCACAATTTACAGCAGTCCTTCAGCTAACATACAAACTATATCGTTATATAACAAAAACATGGCGACAGAGGACAGTATGCACTGTAAATACACTGTTGAAAAAAAAAAAAACTGAAATGAATGAACTGATGAGAGTGTGAAAAGTGCATAGTGAGAATATGCTTTCTCATGATCCACAATGGCCAAAAATGCCGTTTTATGATTTTAGTGACAGACAGAGTTGATCTTATCTATGGTTAGCACTCGTTTTCCTGACCTCTTTTCTGTACCGTGACCTTACTTATATGAGGTCTCAGATGGCCAGTGGCTTCAGGTTATTTGTTTGTATGAGCGATTATTTGTGATTGGCCCAGGCCAATATCCAATATCCCATGGGCAATTCTTCACACATAAATGTATCTGCTTGAGCCTTAAGAAATGACGACTGGATATGTATTGGGGTTTAATAAATACAAATTCAAGTCGTGTGAGCAGCTAATGAGCACTGAGAAAATTAGGCTGCATACAAGTCAATGGGTGGATCGGTTTTGTTGTAAATGAGGCACAGGCTCTCTCACACACTAATGGTCAATGTTGTTGTCAAAACTGCTCTCCTGTGCTCAGCCTACCATGATGGAGAGAAAATGAAAAAAGAGAGAGAGAGAGAGAGAGAGAGAGAGATTATTCACACTCGAGGCTTTGTCAGTTTATTCCCTTTAGATCCCTAAAAAGACAACAGTAACTTGCAATGTGTCAAAACGTGGTGATGCTTGTACATAAGCCGGTGTTTAGTTTGGTGTGCAGATGGAAAATGTATTTATACACTGCAGGACATCATGAACAAATCTCTGAAGTTCACAGACTATGTGCCAGCAGTCATTTGGCAAGAGCATAAGCCATTATGACATAATCTGTTTCAGTTAGACTGACAGGCAGAGTCAGAGAGGAGTCAGTGTCTGCCACACGTCAGCCTGAGCTTCTGTCAATCCAAAGACTGACAGATTTTTTTCTTTTCTTTAAGAATCTTCTTTTTTTTTATGGGATACATCAATCCAAAAGAAGAAGAAGAAGAAGAAGAAAAAAAAAAACAAAAAAACATAAGCAAACATATTTTTCTGACTAAGAGAATATTTAGAAATCACCAGGAAAAATTAGCCTAGACTGAGACTTTGACTTAAGTTCATCTGGTTGTAATTATTCAGTTGAATAAATATTATACAACAGTAAGTACCAATCCGGACATTTGATTGGCTGAGCTGATTGGCAAGAGTGCTGCACACAGTCCAACTCTCTCTGTCAAAGTCTGTTGTACGACTCTTTCTGTGGGTTACTTCATTGTCGCCAGTAGGTGGCGATAAGTGACTTTACTAGTGAATCATTGAGTCATTTACTAAATCAATTCATTCAACACCACTGATTCATTCTTGGTAGGAAAGGTTTTTTTTTTTGTTTTTTTTTTTATGGCAAAATCCACTTTCCTGAAATTGTACTAACAAAAATAGAACAACAACAACAAGAGCAACTGTCTTTATGAGTAAGTCATTGAATCATTCACTCAATTCAAAAACGCGTTCCCCTCTAGGCATATGTGCCGATTTATGTTTCTGCACACTCCATAAGCCACTCCATAAACTCGAGAACCCAAGCACCCATGGACTCGGTGCCTATGAATACAGGAATGAAACCAGTGACAGTTGAATAGTCAAATCATTTAACCAATCCTTTCATAAACACTCGCTTAGAAAAATAAAATAAAAAAACACCATTACTGTGTGTTTTACTGGAGACTAATGGATTATTATGCCATGACTTCATTTGGAACTCTTTGACAGAGTAAAGATGCAATATTTTGTCTCAGTTGTAAGTTACTCAATATCTACTTGTTTATTGAATTTTAGGATAAAAGCGATATTTCGCCCATGCCACGGCGGATAATATAGCACTCGGCAATCAAATTAGGGGCTGTTGCACAGAATGCGTTTTGCATTCCAATTTGCTACTTTTCCACTGTTTTTCTATTTAAAGGCATAGTTCACCCAAAAGGTGTCAGTTGCGTAGTTGTCTATGGAGGGACGCTCTCAGATTGCAGACAGACCGTTGCACTCACGTCTTACGTCTTTTGCAGCGTCTCACAAATGACACAGCGTTCTAAAAATTAGTTTTTAGATCTTGCAGTTATTTTTTTTCCCACAATGACCAAAGTCTTGTGTTTTTAAACTCCAAAAACGCATTCTTTAATAACCCCTTTAGAAAACCTCTCACTTTCAGCTCCAGCTCATTATTTTCCATTGTATTTGAGTCTAAGGCAAACGGTTTAGCTGATTTTTTTTTTTTTTTTTTTTTTTTTTGTAGTGTGGTATTAGCTTTCATATGATGCTGTAACAATGAAACAATTGTTTTAAAGCCCTTAAGAACGAGTTTAGATGACTAACTTGCCACTTGGCCTTTCTGATAATCATCCACACTACAATTCACTTTGGCAGGGTAATAATTCTGTTAATCTCAGATTACATCTTTAAAAAAATCAATTTCACACTTGAAAGCCATGTCTGATTTGGGTTTATTGCTTCAGACACTCCCATCACACAAGTTAGTGATTTATGTGCTGCATCTAATAGAGTCGCAGGATTATGTTCCATTTTTACGGTAATTGCTTCATGTTTGCACTGCCATTGTTTACAGTGAGTGAAAGTGTCTCAACAAGGGTGTGAACGTGAGATTGTTTATACAGCTTGATGCAGTCAGACCGCACTTTTTTGTCGGCTCTCCGACTTGCAGTTTTGTTGTTTACATTTTACAAATTGCCCAAATACTTCCCTTGCCTCAAGACAAATGTGATTCGGTCGAGATTAAGAAGTTCTGTTTTTTTTTTTGGAGGTGCCTGTTTCGCAGCGCGTCCTCACGGGCTCATGGGATTGTTTGTTTACGATCCACCGCCATTGCATCCCTCATCTGCTAAATGTAAGAAAGATTCTCAAATAACATTTTTCCCTCATATGGCTTTACTCAGGCAAAAAAAGAAAAAAAAAAACCCTTCATCCCAATCTGTACCTCCATCTGCTCCCTGCGGTTTAGCAGAAATCAGTTTGCTTCTCTTCTGTTCCACGCACAGAGCCGATATTTTTAAAGAGGAGTCTCGGATATCTCCCACGGAGACTCACTAGGAATGCTGGGATATGGTAATACTGGTGTTAAAACACACTCTGTGTGACTGGGAAGTGTGTTATGTTATGATCCTCACTGCACCGAGGGGGCCGCAGCGAGTGATGATGTAAAGTTTATTGATTTACGGGATCGATCGGCCCCTCCTGCGGCACGGCACCTCAGGAAGCATGTTGGTCCTCTGACAAACAATTTTTTTGTTTTTTTTCATCTTTTACTCTTTCTCAGTCTTTTTTTTTAGTAGTGCCAGTCCGATCCCACCGCCTCGCTCAGAACAACTGAGGCATGACACTGGAAATGACTTTCAACCAATCGCCCTGCACTCGAGAGAAACCGAAACAACCTTCTTCTTATGACTGCACAGAGGGACGTTGTGCTTTAGCTATAGCTATCCCTCAAAATAAGAAAGGAAATGAACAAGGAAAAATTAAAGAGAGCCAAGGTCAGTGTGTGCCTGGTTCCCTTTGTATAATTCATGCCTCACATCCTCCATTTTACTCATCCCCCCCCCCCCCTCTCTCTCTCTTCAGACGGTGGCACCTCAGATAAATTGCACTGTTCCAGAGAGCTGGACTGCAGCGTTCATGTCCTCATGTCACCGCGACTCAAGATGAAGAGATCACAAGCCTGTGTTCATTATTCAGAGAAGCTGCGAGCCAGGTAGCAACACCTGAGTGAAACCTGAGGGTCAGGCTGAACACAGAGGTAGACTTTATCATAGCTCTGCTGGAAGACTGGATTAATGCATTAGAATATAACACATACACAAAAACACACATAACTAGATATGCAGTGTCCCCTAAAAGTAGTTTTACACTTCAGCAACACATTCAATGGATTTTACTGAATTAAAATGAAATAGATCAATAATAAAAAACTCACAATTTTTTTCACAATTAAAGCTGTCCTGTGTTGAAAATCAAGTTTTTAATGTTGTTTATATGTCTACTGTATGTGGTGTTTTTTAATGTGCTTTAAAACTAACCATGTGCAAATTCATAAGTCAACACCATTGCTGAGTATTTTTTCCTTAAAACTGCTGTGAACCAAAGACCGACTCAAAACATGGTTTGAAATCACTGGTGTTTCTGACGTCACAAACTACCTTGTAACAAATCAGGTCAGCGTGTGATCGTCAACTAATGGATCTCTGAGCTGGTGTGGGTGAGTGGAGGCGGTGTATATATATTATATATAATTATATATATATATATATATATATATATATATATAAATTCCACTTGATTGGTATTTTATTTAAATGTGAGACATTCAATTCACATATATATATATATATATATATATATATATATATATATATATATATATATATATATATATATATATATATATATATATATATATATATATATATATATATATGCCTAAATACTTTTCAAGGGCCGCTCTTTGCAATGACACGTGATTTGAATGTTGTCGGGTTAAATCAGGTTCAAATTAAATCAAATTATTAGGCAGAAATAAATATGAGCCTGATGAAATATTCATTATTCACACAGTGGAGTAAAATAATCTTAATTTAACCTGATTTTTCAGATGAAACCAGTTTCCTCTTCTATTTAAGATTTTTCCTACTGCACCATAATTATACATCACTGAATTATGATATAACAGAGCTTGACAGCTCTCCGCCTTGATGTTTCACATTTGAACGCCATGTATCATTTTGGCAATCAGACCTTTGTGAGAAATTTCCTGGCACGGCTAAACCATACAAGTGATTTGCATTTTTATTTATTCTCCCATTTGACGCTCTCTTACCAAACTGACATAGTGCATGAATTAAGTTATTCTGTGATGATTACTTAAGCGGGTAGCTGAGGTCACGACTCCAGTTCTAATACTAGAATGACATGCGTGTCATTGCCTTTACAGAACAACACTCTATAACTCGATATTTTATTCCTTTCTAAGTTTATGTAATTACAAAAGGCATTGGCTTACAATGTGGAATGCTACCAATCTTCACAATGGGGTTGGGTTTCCATATCTGCTTTAAGATCTGAAACATTTATGCCATTGGCCAAGATCCTGATTTCTTTGTTTCTAGCATGCATAGATGTATTGGTCTTGATATTTTCCATCTTGCGGTTTGCCCAATGGGATGCTGTTATCATGTAGCTTTCTTGAACTTCTGAAATGTTAAATGCATCGGTTTGTCACATCAGATTTCCTCTACATGTTATGGGAATACCATAATGCATTACACCATACCGTGTGTATTTTTACTTGCCATTGATAATGGAGGTTAATTGAAAAAAAAAAAAATGCTATAAACAATGACCTTAGACTTCAATCAGTCATCACCAGATTTCCTTCTCTGATATTTAGCACATAACGCATAGTATGAGGTAAAATATGTGAATGACTTCAGAATGTTTAATAATGATGAAAGATACAGCATGAAAGCTATATCTACACTGTTTGAATGCTAAATGCATTCTTAAAACATTCAGACTTATCATCCATCAGCTTTCATGTTACTTGATCCTCTTTAGCATTTTCTTTATAAATAAATGAGTTGTCTGCTAAAACATATGAAGCACGGCAAGAGTTGAATTTAATAAAGGGAATTGTCTGATGTGACACACGTTCAAATTCTGGATCATGGTTTTTCAAATCTGCCAGAAACATTCTCCACCGGGAGGTCGTAGTGGAGAGAGATCGTTTGATTCATTAGATGGTTTAAATTGAAGAGATTTGCTGTCAAAATTCCCTGCCACTCTTTGTTTCAACCGTTCTAAAAACAGATACTCAGTGAACACGCACACACACAGAGCTTGGTTGCAGGCCTTGTGCAGGTCATCTCAGGTTTTATTTTTGTATGTTCTTTTGTTTTTTGGTGACAGATTTAGCTGTTGTTCAGATGCAGCCAATATTTTGTTCAATAGATGTACAGTCATTATAAAAAAAGAGAGAAAATGTTGTTGTGTTGCCAGGGGAAAATCTGACAACAAATAGCAAAACCGTGTAAGGAATTGCAAAAATCTCCTTGCTTATTTAAACCATTCAATCAACCAGTTCAGCTTTTAAGTCTCAGGGTTATACATTTGTTTCTGAGAGTATAAAATTTCCACAAGAGCGATCATTGTATTTCTCACAGGCAAACTAAACTCAAGTTATCTGTCTGTCTGTCTGCCTGTATCTGTCTGTCTATCTGTCTGTCTGTCTGTCTGTCTGTCTGTCCTATCTATAATAGTTTGCACTCTTAGGTAAACTTTTTCCTTTGCGTGTTTGAAAAGTTTTGCATACAAACGACAATGTTGTTAAAACGATTTTCATTCATACGTATCCACAAAAACAACAAAAAACGCTGTTTTGCCATGTCAGGCCAGTAGTTGGCGATGTCATTTTGTAAAGAAACACTACACACCTATAGACTGAACACAAAATATGCATGCTTGATGTCACCGTTTTCACAAATTCGTGTTTTTGTAGTTTACATAGAGACGGTAATGTTATTGAAATTATGATTTTTAAAATGCTTTTGAAAGTCTATTATGCATTTATCTGATAAGAAAATACATTAAAAACAGTTTAAAATAACTGTTTTCTATTTTAATATACAGTATGTTTTTATTTTATTTTTATTTTTTTGCAATGCAAAGCTGAATTTTCAGAACCATTACTCCAGTCTTCAGTGTCACATGATCCTTGAGAAATCATTCTAATATGCTGAATTGCTGTAACATGTTTTAATGTTCTCAACATGTTGTTGCTTGTTGCAGTTTTGCTTTTTTTGTGGGAACAATGATACATTATTTCAGGATTCTCTGCTGACTCAAAAGAACCATGTTTATTTGAAATTTATTTAAATAAATAAAAATTCACCGTCTTCACAAATTTGTGTTTTTGTAGTTTACACAGAGAAGATTCAAAAACTTGCACTTTTAAACCCGTTTTCAAAAGTTTGCATCTTTAGGCCCCCAAAACACTGTTGTTGTGTAAATGACCGGCCAAAACACTTAAAAAGTTTTCTGTTTTTTTGTTGAACGCCAAAAAATGTATGGACTCATTTTGCTGAGACCATAACATCATTTCATTTCATTTTGAGAGTATCACGTTTACACAAGGACAGTAATTGTATTTCTCAAGGGGAAATTGAACTTCCAACTTCAACAAAAAGAGGGGGAAGAAGTTTATTATTTTTAGTCTGAGTTTATTTGTTTGTTTATTCTCAGTGAAATGAGAATAGTTTGCACTCATTGTAATTTGAATCATTTTTATTAATATTGTCTTTTTCTCATGGGCAAACTGAACTCCGAACACTTATTTCTGAACGGGGAAAATTACTATTTCATGCATGTTTATTTATTTATTTGTTTGTTTGTTTGTTAAAAGTTTGCAATCATAACGAGTTGAATCATGTCTTTTAGCTTTCACCTTGGACCAAACTTGGAGTGTGGACGTGTCGGACTCTGACGCGGAATATTAGACGCGAGCAGTAATGTTTCAGTAACCGCTCTCGATGTGAGAACATGCCTCGAGACTGCCTTCGCTGGCTTCAGGCCAGTTGAACTGATAGGTTAACAAGAAGAACTTGTTCTTATCAATGGGGCCCTTTATTCGTTCTGTACACAGACACACAAACTCTCACACTTACAGCCCTGCAGGCATAACAGCACTGCTGACACCAGCGCAGCTCTTCTCGCCACTAATCAGGGCATTTGACATGTGACAGGGCCAAAAGTCATTGTTATTATTCCTCCGGCGTGGAATACGAGAACGTCCAGTCGATCCGAGCTCTGCCCCGATCGCCAGGGCGACGGGAGAAAGCCGTCACTCTCCTCTTGGTTTATCTTGGCTGCCGGCTAGTCGTGGCTACGGGCGAGAGAAAACAATCTCTCTCTCTTCTTAACAGGCTAATCTCTTATGCTAAACCCTGGTGAAAATAAAAGCCGTTTGACAGCATTTAATTACAAACAGGGCAGATTCAGGTAACTCTTCCCCCACTTCACACACACAGACACACACTCCTCCACTTCCCAGCAATTATGTCCTTTTGGTCTTGTCAATACAGCCATTTTTTTTGTGCACAGCATAGCTCAGCATTTCCACTCATGCAGCAGAAAGACCAATTGCACCATTACTCACTGGGCAACACTCTCTGACCTTAGCAGAGGTGACCTGCCTTGACTGGGATGCAGACTGATGGGCCAAGCAGAACTTGGTTCAGCAGTCGGGTGATAATTGCTTTAATAGCACAATGTCAGCGAGAGCCGCACATTACCAGCCTATCTGTTACTCATAAGGTGACCACATTTTTTAATAACAACTAAGGGTTGCACAGACTAGTCGACTAGTCGACAGTCCCCTGTGGTGAAAATCAAATTTTTAATGTTGTTTATATGTCTACTGTATGTGGTGTTTTTAATGTGCTTTAAGACTAACCATGTGCAAATTCATAAGTCAACACCATTGCTGAGTATTTTCTCTTGAGAACTGCAGTAAACCAAAGTCGGTCTCAAAAATGCTGTTTGAAATCGCTTGTGTTTCTGATGTTACAAACTACCTTGTAACCAATCAGGTCAACGTGCCAGCGGGCTTTAGCATATCATTAAAGATCCTTGCGCACTGACTCTGAAATTTCCGTATGCGTTTTTTCGTTTTCGTCATTCGGTGGTGGCTATGAATTGTCAAAACACCTCTCAAAATGCTTACTCGAACCCGATCCATTTTTTTTTATGAAAGTTTCGGAGGCAGTGTGTAAATGTGATTGACACAACGTGACTTCATATTTATTTTTTAACGTGCGAAAATTACGAACAAGAATTAGCTTAGAAGGACCTTAACTGTGAACTAGCATGGGAGTCTCGAAAAATGCCTGGTTATCCCGGTATGTTTTTTCTGTTGATATGAAAAATCGGGTAGATTTAGCAATATAGCTGGTGTATGATGTATATTACAATGTTATGATGACTATACGCCTTTCTCTTCTGACGTTCTGAGTTCAAAGCGTTTCAGATGATTGTTAGAAGGCAGCTGCCTGACTCTGAGATGAGAACGGGAACATGGTTTGTGTAACATTAGCAACATATTATTAGCTGTTCGATAACATAGTCAAGCAAAAGGCTAATCATATTAATTGACATTATGTGTCCAACGTTATAAAGAGTGATACCATTGTGCAGCGTTTACCTCAGTAAGTTAGCCAAGTGAATCTGTAAGCTGGTGTGAGTGGAGGCGGGGCTAATTAGCATATTCATAGATCCGTGTATACTAAATGAAGCAAGGATGTAGAGTTACAGTACATTCAAACTATTTTAAGGCATGAATATGGTTTTTTTTTTTTACTTTTAAATATGTAATTTTGGTGATCAAAGATGAGTTTGATGTGATAAGTGATAAAGTGCTAAAACTATTGACTACTGGGGAAAATTAAGCTTGACATCGACTAGTTGCTGATCATGGCCTATAGAGGGCGAAACAGGATAATAAATCTTTAAAGTCAACTTTTGCTCTCCGTTTCCAACAGTTAAAATGACAAATAAATGCACACTCCAAGAGCACTCCACAAGAAATGTTTGATTATACCATCTGGATGCTCAAAATTGATGGGATGAATGAAGGTTTTAAACAGCTTATTGTACATGTAAGTTAATGGCCGCTCTGAACTAATGCGCTGCTAAATTGTAACGCGCACACAGCTTGCACATCACGTCCAGATCGCGTTCACACAGAAACATTCAATAGCACAGAAATGTACTGTCAACAATGTTCTGTGATTTATCAATAAAATAGCTTAGAAACTGAAAAGTTCTAGCAAACTTTTCTAAGAAACCAAAACCCACAGCTTCACTATCATTAGATAGAGGCTGTCAGGTAGACTTAATTCACACGCAATCGCTCTCTCACTAATGCATTCATATAAATGGTGCTACTTTATCTGTATTTGATTTAGAACAAGTAGAAATCTGTGAGGAATATAACGACTGTTATGTAGGAGCAATAGTCTTGTGGGCAGGGCTGTGTCATATGCCATAGATTTGTTTTTATTTATTTATTTATTTTTTCCCAGTGGTCAGTATTACATTTTAAACTTCCACTGATATGATCAGTAAATTAGAGGGATCATGACATCATATTTGCCCCCGCCCACCACAGGTCCCACCCACTGGCATTCAGTCACTTAAAGGTGCTGTATGTAGATTTTCTACCAAAATGAATCCTTTTTTTATTGCTTGTGTGTGAAGGGGTTGTAATCTCACATTAAAATGATCCACTTTGCGGGTTTTGCTATTACCTCTGAAAGCAAGTATTCTTATTTTTATGTGAAGGTCCCGGGTCGGATTTACCGCCAGTGACGTCACCTGCATGCATGCTCCCGAGCCTCTCGCCTCGTCTAGCCTACTGACTTTGCACTCAACAGCGACGACACTGCAACTTATGACATGGACTTATGACTTATGCAACTTATGACATGTCTGATAACACTAAGAAACGACCTGCGCCCAGCAAAACACAGACTCCAACACAAACTCCACATATTGATAAAAAACTAAAAAAAAAGGGATTTTTGCTGAAGCTCGTAAGGCCAGACGTGAATCAGATGAACTTCGGGTAAAAAAACACGGATCAACATCGGCAGGGCATTTGAATAATGGAGAAACCTTATCTACAAACCTAGAATGTACATTCTAGGTTTGTAGATCACGACAAACCTAGAATGTACATTTCCTGAAGAAAATGTGAAGTAGTGCTTGCAGTGGCAAAATTCGGCACGGTTGATAGGGTTCCATACTTATCATGGTACGAGCAAGCATGGAGCATTAGTTCAACGTCAAGCTGATAAAAGTAGCCTATTATTTTAACGTTGCAGTGGGTTTCCAGCATGTTGTGGGATGCTTTGTGTGTTACGTCCGGTTGCGTCTCAGTCTGGCCTGTACCCACAGTGCTCGCTCATAAATTCGAGCACGCGTAAGAGCACACGCTTGTAAACTTATTGGTTGCAATCTGAAACATCACCGCTAGAGGCCGCTAAAAACTACATACAGCACCTTTAAAGGCTGACATTTGCCTACACTGGATGTGAGCGTTGTCACGTCAAAAGCAAATAGAACTCATTATAATCTGATGCTGTCTACACTGGATACAGTATACAGATGTGCATTCAGTTTCTGACATATTCCACAAGCTTGAGTCTGCTGACAACAGAACAAATGGAAGAGTAAAAGAAAGTTTGCTTTGACACTTCCAGTTTAAACAGCTTGTTTGCATCTCTGTACAGACTTCAGAATGATCCCAGTGTTGTCCTGGATCGCATCTGAGGATTATATGTTTGTTCGGAGCATTTTGTTTTGTAAATAAGGCACATTGTAATGGAAAGTTGGCAAAAAAACGTTTGTTGAAATATCAGCTAATAGTTTTGGATCTGACAGGAGCTGCATCACAAACTGTAAGTAAATTATTTAATTATGTTTTGTTTTTAAATGACGGTTTTATATGGATGTTTTCAAAACACTCACATAAAATAGTGAGTGGGCATTGATACTGTTTTCTATGCAATGATGTTAGCAATCATAACAGTGTCTGTTTACTGACAAGCTTTAAAAGAGTCGTCCCTTTTAAAACGGCTCATTTTGAGTATTCTGACTGTTGTAAATGTAGCACTGCGACTGGATATCATATTAATCACTACATAATTTATTTTGACTTGATACATTTTAATATGGGGTGGACAATGAGTAAATATAGTGCATTATCTTTAACATTTGTTAACATGATTTGTTAATTTGATATTGTATGTTTGTTAAGACATTGCAATTATTTACATTATACAATACCAGTCAAAAGTTTGGAAACATTACTATTTTTAATGTTTTTGAAAGAAGTCTCTTATGCTCATCAAGCCTGCAGTAAAAAAAAAAAAAGAATATTATGAAATAATATTACAATTTAAAATAATGGTTCTCTTTTTTAATATATTTTAAAATGTAATTCATTTTTGTGATGCAAAGCTGAATTTTCATCAGCAAGTACTCCAGTCTTTGGTATCTTATGATCCTTCAGAAATCATTCTAATATGCTTTTTTTTTTTTTTTTTTTTTTTTTTTTACTGCAGGCTTGATGAGCATAAGAGACTTCTTTCAAAAACATTAAAAATAGTAACGTTTCCAAACTTTTGACTGGTACTGTATACTATATATATATATATATATATATATATATATATATATATATATATATATATATATATATATATATATATATATATATATATATATGTATATATGTATATATACATACAAAGCTCAAATTCAGCTGAATGTATCACTGTACCACATACTAAAATGTGATTTTTAATTATGAAAAAAATAATATACACAAAAAGCACAAAAGTTTGGGTTAGGTGATTTTTAAAATGCTTTTTTAAAGAAATCAGTAATATTGTGAGTTATTATCCCAGTTAAAATGACTGTTTTCTATTTTAATGCATTTTTACATTTTATTTATTCTTGTGTTGGCAAAGCTGCATTTTCAGCCCCACTACTCCAGTCTTCATTGTCACGTGATCAGATATTCTAATATGATGATTTGCTGCTCAAGTAACATTAATCTTCCTAATATTATAAATATTGAAAATAGTTTTGCTGTTTATTTTTTGTGGAAACAATGCTAATTTATTTCAGGATTCTTTGCTGAATAGAAAGTTCAAAAGAACCATGCTTATTTGAAATGTATTAAAATAAACATTTTTACTGTCACTTTAATTTAATGCATCCTTGCTGAATAAATGTATAATTAATCAATCAATATCCTACTTAATTATTACTGAATGGATCTAGTGCAGTACAATGAAGATAAACCAAAACTGGTGAGCAAAAACTACGTTCACTATGTATAGCATGTTCCATCTTTGCATTTTGTCAGTGTGCATAACTGCTTGACAGACAGATTACAAATTTAATTCAATGAACCAAATTGAATTAAGAACCTCAGAGTAAAAGTTGACATGTAATTGTATTTTTTCTTTTTAACTCAAAGTAAATCCTAATTGAAATTGCATGCTGTGTGCGATGATACTACATGTCTTTTTAGACAAAAATGCTATATTTAGCACATTAAAAACTAGGAGTGTCCACAGAAAACGAGGACATCTGGTCACCCTCCCTCATTATCACTCTGCTCCAAACAAACGCTCAGCTACTGAAATGCTGTACTGTAGTACAGATTTAAAAAAAGAGAGGCCTAATGCTTGATAATGTTGCACCAAATAGCAGCCATTCGACCTTCAGATTATATTTCTTCAGTTGTTCTGAAACAACAACAACAAAAAAAAACGTATGTGTCTGTTAGCTCGTTAACTGAATTACAAGATCAATTCTTGACTTCAGCCTCTGTAAACCTGAGATGCATTTGATTATTCCAATTGTCTGTCAGACATTCAAACACCCACTTGCCATCTTCCAAAGCCCTTAAAACCCGCTTAAACATTTGAAGCATTTTGTTTCCGTTGTGTTGCTAAGGCCCTCGCTCAATGCAAATGGGTGGATAAACCTGAAATGAATTAGAGCACGCTTATACATATGTGGGAGACTTGGCAGCGGTAACATCCACAATTTTCAGGGTTGTGTGGCATATTTCTTTTGATAGGCAGAGATCCTTTCATTTGAAAAACGTGTGACGGGGAATCGTAAATCACATGATATACTTCATGGTGCTGGAATGGCAGAGCGAGATTTCACTAATTCTATCCCAGAGGGCAAAATGTGGTATCTTCTGCGGCGGGTTTTTGGTGAAAGATGAACATATTAGTTGTAGTAATAGAATACAAGATGCGGTTTTCTTGGAACAGTTATTAACAGGAAACTGAAATATGTTTGTTATGAGTAATCACATTTTACCAGAACTATATAACATTTACAGAGAGAAGGCATAGAAAAAGCAGCTCTTCTGTTTAATCTAAGAGCACACTTAAGGCTATAGTTTTTTCTTTTCTTTTCTTTTTTTATTCTTGGATCTTTTAAAGCAAGACACAGTGTTCTTTTGTTGTCGATTTTCTATTTTCCGTGTATTTTATTAATTAAGACGGCAGCACGGAGGATATAAAAGGATAGTTCACTACGTGTATAAAAACATTAGTGCTTCTACCGGTGTTCCCTACAAACATTAGCGCCGAGATATTCCCTCAGAGCGGCTCATATTTTGGCCCGTCCCTTGAAAAGTTTTCCTTTACTATTTCACGTCCCCCACAAGCCTGTAAAGGCATCTTTTTATTTCCTTTAGCTTTCGGTTAGTTTTCGGTTAGCCAAGAAGCTCAATATACACAAGCCATCTCTCTCTCTCTCTCTCTGTGTGTGTGTGTGTGTGTGTACAGCATGTGTGTGTTTGTGAGTGTAGGTGTTCCTCAGCCTCAGGTCATTTAGATGGAGGCTTTTTTACAGTTTCCACTGTGCAGTAAACGGTAGATGTTTTGACATTTCTTAAGTCTTGAACCATCCACACCCTTTCTTATTTGCTGTGGACTTCTCGGTGAGTGGATACACAACTGGACACACATAATATGCTTGAAGCTTGTGCATAGTAAGTGTCTTGCCGGAGAAATAGCTACAAATATCTATATTGGTATTTGTTACAATTTCGAATTGGCTTTTATTTTTCTATTTTCAGCTTGATTTAAATTTTAGTTTGTTTTAACAATTTTGTTGTGCTCTTATCAATTGTATTTTTTATATATATTTATCTTTAATTTTAGTTTTAGTAATTTTACTGCAACTTTTTATTTAAGTTCTTTTATTTCAGTCATTTCTATTTTTTTGTTAATTTCAGTTTAATTTTGGCTTTTTAGTTAACTATAACACTGATACGTTCATAATAAATGCATATATGAATATTTGTTTAAATACAATTTTAATATATAAATATATATTTATATGTGTGTGTGTGTGTGTGTGTGTGTGTGTGTGTGTGTGTGTGTGTGTGTGTGTGTGTGTGTGTGTGTGTGTGTGTGTGTGTTCATAACAATGATATGTTCATAATAAATGCATATATGATTTTTTTAATGAAAAATATTCATATAATATTTTTTCACTATTATGAAAAAAAATATATAGAGAGGATAAGAGTATGTATATAAACATCTGCTGTATCATATGTTTTGTATATTTATAATGGGATACAGAAAATGCACTGTGGCAATGTTTGCTTCATTTCAAGGAAAATGTCAAGCACCTTGCTTTTCCGAGTCCAAAATGCAAATGTGTGGCTTAATTTGCAGCTAAACTCAGTCTTTGTCTGTCGTGGTTGCTATGTTACTAGAAATAATTTCCACACAGACTTTTGACGAGCATATATAGATTCACATCTTGTTTTTGATAAGATATGGAATGCCAGTGTGATTGTAGTGAAGTTTTACGACACACGTCCAGTTATATTGATCTAGACGTCAAATCCGCATATGGCAGATCGCTCGTTTCGTTTACAGACTTGTGTAGGCTGCGAGCTTTGCACGTTTGTCTTTTTCTGTTTCTCTTAGCCAATTTTCTCTCTAAAGTTTCAACAACATCAAAGACTTTTAGACATCACGGCATATGGAATACGAAAAGAGTGTTTTTGTGAGTACTTTTCACTCTCACAGCAGTTAGCAGAGCTCAAAACTAAAACATATGATTTCATCACTATTGTAAAGGACTTGTTCATGAGCCGTGATTTGGATTTTTTGTTCAGCAGCAGGATTCTCTTTAGTTTTACTGACTTAGCATTACATGTGTGTAGATGGAGAATGCTTGACCCTCGCAGTCATACTTTGTCATGGCGTCTGTGTGTATCGACAATTTGCCCAGAGGTCCAGATCAAAAACAGTCAGAATCCATCTTGTCACAATGACCCTTGCTTTTCTAGCCAATCACAATAATTGAAGTCCACCACTCACAGGGAGGAATGGAAACACTCACACACACACACAAACACACTCACACACACACACACACACACACACACACGAACACACTCAAACACACAAACAGGCTAGATCTGTGACTTTTGCTTGTAGAAATACAAGAAGCACTTTATTTATTTATTTTATATCAAAACCTAAAGCTTCTCAATGTTGTTTGAATGCAAGTGTAATTATGTTTGGGGCAAAGATGTCAATTAAAAAAAAAAAAAAAATGCTTTGAGCAGTTAAACAAATGTATTTATCATTTAGAATACACTCTAAATCAGATTTTGCTTAAACAAGGCACATTCTGAATGCTGACACAGCAGGGACACATTACAGAAAACTCTATGTAACTCTCTTATCCAAGCATTTCCACATGCAGGACAATCAGTTTGACAGAACAATGTCATCCTAGGTCGTCTGCAACAGTGCTGCTCTTTGAAGCTGGTTGTTGTAGTATAGTGTTGCTAAGTCTATATACCCGAGAGACAATGAACTGGCTCTATTCCGTTGTCATCTTGATATGTTTGGGTTAAAAAAAAAAAAAAGTGGTAACAGCTTTTTAGGATTGACTACGAGACAGAATACGGGATCGAACTGTTGCCACGCCATCTGAAACCAACCGACACTGTGCAGGGCCAACACAAACTGACTCTCTGCTCATGGAATCTTACATTTTGCCACAATAGATTGTAATAGGAAACAATTGCAAGGCAATGTGCTGAGGATCTGAAATTGAAGCCTGCACCCAGAAAGGAGCTCCTGCCATCCCAAAGAGGATCACAGCCAAAGCTATATGATCCTACCGTGGCCCAGCTGAACAAATGCTGCCACAACGCTTCTTCACAGCAAGCCTCGCTCTCAAGCAAACAAACCACGGAGAAAAAGAGAGACCACACCATGGAGAATAGTGATCTTGGCACATCAACAAACAAATAAGCTTAATGCAGCTCAGAGGTCTCAAACTGTGGGGCAATTCACTCTGCAGGTGGTACACAACATGATTCTGGAACTTTAGAAAAATAAAAATGAAAATCCGCAAGTGGCATTTTGCCGTTCAATATAGACACGCTTAAAAAAAAAGTGGCCTGCTTTTCAGTGCAATATTGAGAATGTAACCGGTCTGACAGATAAGTTGCAAGCGCTTCTAGACATTTTAGGGTTGAGTAAACTAATGTAAATTCCAAAATATATTTTGATATTTTAGTTAGGTTTTTAAAGGTGCAATTGAAATGTAATAACACTGTAATTCAATGTGTATATATAAAATTACAGTTTAGATGCTGTTATGCTGGGCAAACTTACTTTTAAAAGAAATGTGTTGCAATATTGCTCCGTAAAAAGTAACTAATTGTGTTACTTAGTTACTTTTGTTTTGGAAAGTTATGTTACATAACTTTTGCGTTACTATGTCTCGCATGTGCTGGTCTTGGATATTTTTTTTTAATTATTATTTCTTTAAAGGTAATGCGTTACATTACTCATTACTTGAAAAACGTAATCTGATAACCTCACATTACTTTAATGTTTTACCCCCAAAACTGGAGTTTCATGTTATGAAAATGGATATTAATAAAGTTCTAACAGATTGTCCTTGTACTCAGAGATGTCCGATTTTTTTTTTTTTTTTTTTTTTTTTATGCAGAAAAAGAAAAACATTGGTGTGGTAGTCATTCCGATTTTATCAGCCATGGTACTTGGCCTGACAAGTTTGAAGACCACCGACAAAACCAATTTACCATTCCCTTTAACAACATATGTGAGTCTAACAGCAAAACATGATCAAACCAGCCCTTTTGACTGTCAGCACAGTGTGAACATTTCTGCAAAGCCATTTTAACAGCCTGAGCTTAAACCCGAATTTGTTTTCGATTAGTGTCCCAGTGCCGGGAAGTAGGTTCTGACAGCAGCCCAGTCACTTGGTTCTGTTCAAACTGCAGGTGGCATCAGTGATGTGCATTAGAGCCCCGCAGCCCTTGTCATGCTGAGCTGAACCCAGACATAACTGGATAAAGCCAGAAAAAAAGGGATGTCTGCACCACAAGTGGAAATCTGGACTAAATCTAATACAACTTCAACCCAAGACCAGGAGCACACGACATTGACACAACAGTCCGGAGTGTAATCCAATCTCTTTGCGGTTTCTTCTCCTACATCTCCACCAGCACCAAAGATGTGGGTTCTGGTTCTATCGGTCGACTTCATAAACACAAAACCATACTTCCAAACATAGCCCGTGAGATACGTAGAAGCCAATTCTGGCCAACATGTGGTCGTGCAGCACAGTGCGCATGTGTTTTATTAGGTGAGACAAATAAAGTGTATCAGAAACAATGTGTGGGAAGACAGACTCTGGCCTTTAGCTGCTGTCTTCTTGACTCGTGTTTCACAAGGGTTTCAGTGTCAATCCACACCAGAAAAAATCCTTAATATCCTCCATATGCCCATCTGAGAACAAACTCTTGGGTTGTCTTTTCCCTCAGCCTTGATCACAACAATATTTCCTTCAATACGCTAGGTCTTCCTTTGCCTTTGCTTATTGCACTTGGATTTGACTAACAACGAAAATATATGAATAGCCCTCCTTTGACACGGTGTATCCTTTGATGAGGTTGTTATTCCGACAGCTGCCTACTCTTTTCCATGAGAAACGTGTGGTGTGTTGTTACACCTCAAAAAGCCTGCTGTAAAGCAGTTGTTGAAGGGGAAAAAACTGAGGAAGAAAGTACTACGAAAAAACTGAAACAAAAGAAGTGCCTAATTAGAGAGTGAAAGGTGGGATGGATGCCCCGTTTTCACCCTGAATCTCGTCACAGAGGTTCCTCAGAACTCGCGGACCCATAGGAGAGGCTTTGCATTGTGTCGGGGAAGAATTCGGTCTGCTTTCACCAGCACTCCCGCTGGTCAGCATGAGCAGAGCTTGCCAAGAACAACAGTGGCCCGTATCCCCACCCTCCATTCGGGGCAGTTTGCCAGTTCCCTCTACCCCACTGCTCCATAGGGCATAGGGGGGACGAGGGGATCAGCTTGCCCGTGGACCTGACCACCTCCAGGTCTTGAGCTGAGTGGGGTATTGTAATTTGGCCGGTTAAACTGAAACCCAGAGTCCAGAGTGCACAGGTGAGGGCCGCAGATGAGGAACTTCAGATGGAACTTATCCAGAATGTCATAATATACACATCAGATCTAACAGACATTTTATATATATATATATATATATATATATATATATATATATATATATATATATATACACTGACTCGTACAAAACAAATAGCTTTTCTAGATCTCTAAAAAATACATCTACCCCTGATTCTTCACAATTCATTATGCAGAATACATGGAACTCGTCACTTTCAGCAAAAAATAAATAATAATAAATAAAAAATCTGCTACGTACTATTTGAGATGCTCTGAACCTGAAGTTCTGTCTATTTTCTCTTTCTTCTTGGAATCATCTAAAAAGAACAACGGTAATGATGTAAATTAAGTTTTGTGACTTAGGAGTTGTGTGGCACTTTAAAATGAATAAATAATAATAGCCATTAGCAAAGATCCTCAGCAGAGACCACAAGAACCAGACAGGTCCTACGCTCAGTCCTAAATTAATGTGTTAAAATGACCCTATGACCAGCTTCAGCTACATACCGGCGTGATGAATCGATCTTCAAGCAAAAGGAACTGGATGAATGTTTGAATGCTCCCGATCTCGACCTGAATTCTGTGATGCTGCCTGAATCATAATGACACCATGTTCGTTTGTTTGCCAGAGAAGAACTGGCTCCCGGACTGAGCCTGCTTTCTCCAAAGGTTTTTCTCCATTCTGTCACATGATGGAGTTTGGATTCCTCGCCACAGTCGCCTCTGGCTTTCTTAGTTGTGGATACTTAATATTTAACAATAGTATTGATCCGCCTGTACTGATGCTGTTATATGAGAACTGAACTGAGCTGGACAATGACATCATTTTTTGCAGAACTGCTTTATAGATGAAATGAACTAATTTAATAATTGATGACCTTCACAACGGAACTAAATCAACACTGGACTGACTTCAGCTGAAAAACAGCCGAAATGCATAATTTTCCTGTTATCACTGTAAAGCTTCTTTGAAACAATCTGGATTGCATAATGCACTATATAAACAAAGGTGACTAATAATAATAATATTTCATATTGTTATTATTATATTCATTTTTATTATTAAAATTGAGTTGTGGCCATTGTTATTGTTGTTAGGGCTGTCATTTTAACACATTCAATTTAGTGCTAATAATGGGAAGAAACACAAATGATTATATTATTATGATATATAAGGAGTCATATGATATATCTGTAGTATACAAAATGCCCTTTTTTATTTTGATTGCAGTAACAACTCTTCAGTTTAACTGAAACTAACAATAGTTTGTTTTTAACTGTCTCCTGTGCTGTTACAGTAATCATTTGGAATATGCAAATTTGCCACTCTTATTTATCACAATCTATCTTTTCTTCACAAGCGAGGGGGGAAAAAAAACAGTGCCTATTCTCCGCTACATGATTCAGCCAAAATGCTCTGCATTGTAAAACACGACTCATTTTTTTGTGATATTTCAGCATTAAGAGGAATAACAAACCAAGCGCCGCATGACCTGTCAGTTGTAATGATTGATGGTGGTTGAGGAACAAGCATAGCTGACTTAATTAAATGAATGCCCTACCCCACGCTTTAGCTTAATTACATTAGCCCTCTCTTCCCAGTGTTTGTTTTTTCTTTTCTTGCGGGAGGGATCGCGGTCATCTTAAGATCTTAAGGGTTTGTTTGAAAGGGGGACTCGAAAGAAGCAGGAGACTATGTCTGGTGCGGCTTCAGAACAGTTAAGCGCTTATGCTGGCATTTTGCGACGAGACATCGCCCTCTGCACTCTTGCATATTTGAGCCGTGCCTTCAGGCCAGGTCCTGCTTCACAAAACATCTGATTCATGAACCGTGTTCTCAACTCGCGGCGCTGATCTGACCGCACATGGACTACCGTCACTGTACTTTACTGCTAGATGACTGCTGAAATGTCATATTATGCACTGCAATGCCATAGTTTAAAGCAAATCAAAGCATTTATACAGTAAAAGAGCATTTATTTTATTTATTATAAGCTTTTGGTTTTGCTTGAATTAAATAATTTATGTGCAGTGGCCCAAAACGGGCACTTAAACTACAATTAAAAATATATGAATGTTTGTGCACAGATTCAATAAAATATTGAGTGAAAATGATTTTTTGGCTTCACAAATACAGCTTTCTCAAAAAAAAAAAAGATAAAATAATACAGTTAGTGTTCAAAATGAAGTATTGTTACACTTTCTGGTTGTAAAACGCTTGTGAAACATGCATTTAATGTGATGAACTACATCTGTGTGAACTTTGTGAAGTTTGTTCTGAGGGAAACTCAAGCAAATCAAGTGTGGTTTAAGAACCCAAGCTGTATCAAAGTATGCTTTGAGATCACAGTTTAATCCTGAAAACCTGAATTAGTAGTCTAACATAACCAAAGAAAGTAAGGTAACACTTTAATTTGGGGACCAATTCTCACTTTCGCTTATTAGCATGCATATTACTACCATTTTGGCTGTTTATTAGTACTTATAAAGACTATATTAATGCCTTATTCTGAATGACTATATTCTACATCCCTTAATCCTATACCCCATACCTAACCTTAACCACAACTAGCTTACCAACTATTAATAAGCAGTAAATTAGGAGTTTATTGAAGCAAAAGTCTTAGTTAACTAAAAGTATGTTTTCTGAAGTATTTTTTATTTATTTTTTTCATTTTCCATAATCCATTTTGTTGATAAAAAAGCTTTTTTAAGTCAAAATCTGTAGAATTATGTGGTATGGATTTACATTGTGAGCTCAGAATGACATTCTTATTAATAGCTGAAAGCATAATCCCCATAATGTTTAATAAACATTCAAGGAGTGGATTATGTGTAGAACTTGGTGAATAACGGGTGTAAGACACATTTTCATTTATGCCTTTTGGCAGATTCGCATTCAAGGTACACTTCAACAATTGAGCTGGTAGAAACACGTAATAGCAAAAACGTCAGAATATACCGTAATGATCCCTGCAGACGATCATATCAAGCATTAAACCTGGTTTCTAACTATTCTATTTTTGTTGTAGTTTTAAATAACATATGACTCATCATCATATGAACTTTGCAGCACTGGAGAGAATGGCATCACAATAGTTTGCTTCTAACTTGCATTTCCTTAACATTTATGAGTTTCCCTCACTGAATAACTTAAAGTTTTGCCAATGCGTGTAATCATTAGCGGAACTGCATTTTTTCCCCCCAAGTTATTTAAATCTGTATACTTTACTTACTCTGATATTTAAGTTTAATCAACTGTATCACACATTCTTCCACACACAACACAGTTCACACATCACACACACTTATGCTACGTCCAAACAAGTGTTGAATGGTAGAAAGCGATACAGTATACAACAGTTAATGTTCTGGAAAAAAAAGACATGAAGATGGCTAAATAATTCATAAACGTATATCCAATTATACCGCAATGAATTAAAGTTTAAAAAGCCTGTCCACATGAACAGCCTCAGATCACACAGTCCTGTCACAATTGTTTCCAAGCTACCTTTTCATCCATGTAACATATTTTGTAATTGCCACAATTAGTTTTGATAATTCCGTTACGAAAGTCTCCAGTGCATAAACCACCAAAAGTGTGTGTTTCTTTCAATCCAAGCTCAGATGTTCTTTAAGCGAAAGCCACTTACTTCTACCGGAGCCTCTCGGTCACAGCAGGTCAGAAGGGCAACGGGAGCCTTCTGGAATTACGTATGTTTTCGATACCGACTCCAGCAGGAGAGAACAAAACTCCTGAACTTAAAAGAAGAAGCTCCTGCTGAGAAGTGCGGTGTCTGTCCCGAGAATGAGACTCGTGAGCACAATGCACCTTTGTGTTTCCTTATGTTTTGGCTGCGTGTAACTTAACCCCTCAGGAGCCGAGTCTAGCGCTGTCTAACCTGTCTTTTGTTTCTACATTCCATCTCTCGCACACTCTCTCTTTTCTTTTTTTGCTGTTATTTTGTAAGCCCACGCCTGTCGATGAGCTCACTGGGTCTGGGCTCATGTTTCAGCCTCGTACTGGAATTCGGAGGGCAGGCAGATTCTGAAAGTGAGCCTGAGATACGACTCGAGGAGAAGGAGCGGGTCATGGGGTCGCGTCCCGCTGAACAAAGCGGGAGTTATGAGGGTGAGGGGGTCAGGCATGCCGCAGGATGTCAGAGCTCAGGGAGAATGAACCAGCGAGGGAACACTCACAATTCCCTCGGGCGATAGTCCTTCGAGGAATATATCAAATACTGGGATTGGATCATATACAATGGTGTTGTAGTGCAACATGCTCTATATAAAAACAACAGCGTCATCTGATCCCTATATCCAGCTGTGTGTTGCTGAGTAAAGAGCAAAATATAACTCATGGTTCCTAAGGCCTTTCAACCCTTATGAGCTTTGGTGATATTTGATTTATGTTTGCGAGCTGGAATCCAATAAGCTGCTAACTGAGCACAGCATGCTTTCGTTCATGATGCTTTATGATCCAGAGGAATAAAGGGTCATAACCGAGTCTGCTCTTTAGAGAACAGAAGCTTTTCACACGTCTGGAGATCTTCCTGTATCTGCTTGACGCACGACCATTAAGAGAATAGTCGATGTGGACGATATCATTATTGTTCTTGAGTTGATTGTGCTTTTATGGGTTGAACTGCGAGAGATGAAATCCTGTGATGCCACAGAACAAGCTACGAATTAAGCTAACATTATAAGCTAGTAATTAGAAAGTAATGTCTACCGCTTATACTGAAGAAATAGGTAGGTTCTTTTTGTATGATGAGTCAAACCGGTTGAATTTGTTGGACATGTAACTTGTTAATAAATTCATGCCTTCACATGTATAAGGCAACAATTCTAAAGCCTAAAATGTGTGGCATAATTCAGCAATTATGTAGTTTAAACAGTAGAGCATGACGCTGGCAACACCAAAAGGTCATGAGTTTGACTCCCAAGAAATGCATGAACTTATTAAATATACATTGAATGCAACATGAGTCGCTTTGGATAAAAGTGTCTGCCAAATATGTAAATATAAACATATTTTATTGCTTACATTTGTAAAGTGCCCCTGATGGGATATGGTGATGAAAACAAAAAATGAGATGGGTGGAAAAAATATATTCACTGGAAACCGTTTTGCATTCTGCAGAGAAACTTTGCGTTTTGCGTTCACTTGCAAAACTATCGAGAGCGTTCTAAAGTTCCTTTATATAACCAATGACGATATATTTTACCATATATTTGTCACTGTAGTTGTGCTTTTTGCAACTTCAGGGTATGTGCCCTGGCTTATTGAATTAAAAACCTACCGACCCAGTCTTCTGTCACTTGGATCTTATTAGAGCAGAGGCACTCATGATGCAGAGATTTGTGTCAAATCCTGATCCATCAATCATGACAGAATCTTAAAGAAGCCGATATCTCCAATAATCTTTCCTTTTTGTATTTTTTTATAATTTTAATAACAGAGATGTGCTTTTTGAAAAAAAAAAAAAAAAATCAATAATAATAAAAAATTAATTGGTACCTATTATGCCCTTTTTGATTTTCATTGTCTGCTAAAATAGGTTTCCATGCTTTAAAAAAAAAAAAAAAATATATATATATATATATATATATATATATATATATATATATATATATATATATATATATATAAAAATAATGTTTTATATATATATATATATATATATATATATATATATATATATATATATATATATATATATATATATATATATATATATATATATATATATATAAAACATTATTTTTCACATATTTTACATTGTTGAGGCTCCTCTCTTCCCAGTCTGTCAGTAACTCTGTTTAGTTCCTGTCTATGAAGAAAAGCACAATGTGCTCTGATTGGTCGGCTAGACCAGTGTGTTGTGATTAGTCAACCTTTTTGAGAGTGTTTCGGAAATGTCATGCCCCTTACCATTCCCATGTGTTTCAACACACTACTAACGCAACTCAACCAGACCTCGCCCCTCCTTTTTTTTTTTTTTCTTGCATGCCTTGAGTGGGAATTATTTAAATGAGGAGGATTGTGACATGTTCGTTCCCTGAAGAAAACTCAAGAATACAATCGCGGCGTTTCAGAGATATTCCAAAGAAAGAAAAAGTCATTTTCTTTGGAATTACTTTGTGCTTTGTAACTTTGCAGACCTTCTTTCATGCTCAAACAGTAACATTACACACACACAAAAAAAAGCATGACCCCTTTATTTTAACTAGGTCCAATCAAATCTTGTTGTGTGTGAAGAAGTAGGTTTGTTGAAGTAGTCCTATGGTTTGTACTTGCCCATTTTTTCTCATGCCTTCACCTGTCTAGCAGGAAGAGTGGCCTCTTTTAGTGACAGGAAATATCTGAGTGAGCACTTGAGGCCAAGATATCAGGAATCTCGATATCCACCCCCCTCCCTCACGGCAGTTTCACAAGTGCAATAGGCTAATCTCTCACACGGTTAACGCTCTCATCTGAGGGAGTTCTTTTTTCCCCTGGCCAGGAATGTGGAATGAGTCACCGGCTGAGCTGAACGAGAGTTGTATGATGGCTCACACGCACTCACACACATGTGCCGGTTCCCATGGGAACCCCATCGTGGTGAACAACTTGCTTTGTTTTGTTACATTTCCTGTAGCATCCTCACATGTCAATTATATTTTGAATTTGCACCGATGTAATCCATAGTTTGTTTTGGGGAAAACAAAGCTCTGAACTGTTTAACCCATTATTATTTCTGAGACAGCAATACCTCTTTCAGCGCCCACATCATCTGTTGAATAAATTCAATGCAGCCTACTTGGCTGATTGTTTTTTCCTCATCCAAGATATCTGACCACACTGATTGGACGCTCGCAAAGTTGGAATAGACATCAATTGTTGCCATGGCAGGAGGCAGTAAACAGGCTGGGAGGTCCGTCTTAGAAGAAAATAAACTGATTTTAATTATACAGCATTTATCCGACATCAGCTTAATCATGCGGATAAATCCTGATTTATAAAGTTCAAGGATTTATTTTCAAATCTACCCATATGATCTCTAAATAAATTGTATTTTCTGATGCATAAATAAAAATACATTGTTTCCTGATAATGTTGCAAATCTAGACTAAAATTTTCTCATTGGTTCGGTTTGCTTTTGCAAAGCAACATTTAAAAATGTAACACAATTTAACAAAAGTTTGAGCAAACTATCCACTCTGAATGTTTGTGCACTGTTTATGTTCCAAGTTTAGTTTTTTTTTTTAGAAATTTCAGTGTTTCTAGACAGCTCGGTGTGGGTCATTATGGCATATGGAGACCATATGGGAGAGACATGTTTTTGAGACACAGTTTTGTCTCCATATATCAGGTGTAATCATGGCTATCAAAGGGATATTGCATATAGATATTAGTTGGTTCTTTGGTCCGATTGGATCGCCTTCTCAATAAAAGTGATCTTTTCCAGAGTTCCCTCTGAACCGATTTCAAACTGCCTGAGTCTTCAATGATTCCAGTCTTAGTTTCTGCTCTAACCTACGTTGGTTTGTAACAAATTTACATTATGCCAGCCTGGACCTGGAAGAGATTGGCTCTTGTTGTCGACATGTCAAGAAGACGCTGTTATCTGCTCTGCATAAGCAAATCCACTTTGTACCCATTTCCAGAGGATGAGGACTTAAGCGGTAGACCAATCACAACAGACTGGGCTATCTGACCAATCAGAGCAGAGTAGACCAATTGCAACAGACTGGGCCATCTGACCAATCAGAGCAAAGTAGACCAATCACAACAGACTGGGCTATCTGACCAATCAGAGCAGAGTAGACCAATCACAACAGACTGGGCTATCTGACCAATCAGAGCAGAGTAGACCAATCACAACAGACTGGGCTATCTGACCAATCAGAGCAGAGCAGAGTAGACCAATCGCAACAGACTGGGTTATCTGACCAATCAGAGCAGAGTAGACCAATTGCAACAGACTAGGCCATCTGACCAATCAGAGCAAAGTAGACCAATCACAACAGACTGGGCTATCTGACCAATCAGAGCAGAGTAGACCAATCGCAACAGACTGGGCTATCTGACCAATCAGAGCAGAGTAGACCAATCGCAACAGACTGGGCCATCTGACCAATCAGAGCAAAGTAGACCAATCACAACAGACTGGGCCATCTGACCAATCAGAGCCAAGTATACCAATCACAACAGACTGGGCCATCTGACCAATCAGAGCATAGTAGACCAATTGCAACAGACTGGGCCATCTGTCCAATCAGAGCAGATTAGACCAATTGCAACAGACTGGGCCATCTGACCAATCAGAGGAGAGTAAACCAATCACAACAGACTGAGCTATCTGACCACTCAGAGCAGAGTAGACCAATCACAACAGACTGGGCTATCTGACCAATCAGAGCAGAGTAGACCAATCGCAACAGACTGGGCCATCTGACCAATCAGAGCAGAGTAGACCAATAGCAACAGACTGGGTCAACTGACCAATCGGAGCAGAGCAGGCTCTCAGAAAGGAGGTGTTTAGAGACTGAATTATTTATTGCACCGTTTCAGACACTGTATGATAAAAGAAAAGTGTTCTTTGACCTTGGATGCGCATAAACCTATTGTAGAAGACCTCCAAAACAAAATAAGGAACCTTTAAATAGCATAATAGGAGCACTTAAAGTGATAGTATTAATAAATGAGAGGGAAAAAAAATACAACGAATACAAAAATTAAGCCACATAAATGTGAATAAACAGTGGTGCGCTGCTGTTGGCAAACACCTCTGAATAATTGGGCTTACTTTACACATGAAAGGAAATATCCAAGCACCTTTTTTTTCATCACTCTACTCTGAAAACACAAGCTGAGCTGTGGTGGAAATGGTAAAATTAAAGCTGCCGTTTCTTGAGCAAACTATTGCTTCTCTCTCTGCTGTTTTAATTCCTAAATGAAAAACATATTTGGAGAAACCTCAGCGACTCTCTTGCTGTGAGTCTAACATGTTCCAGTTAGCACAAGCCTTAGCGTTGAATGGCTGGGTAATTACATCATTTGGAAGTGGCGTGAAAGCACTTTACGAGACGATGTAACTGAAATGCTTTATTGCTTTCAGAACGGCCAATTAAAAGACAACACCTGGACCACAGAGGGTCAATAAAATGGCCGCTTCCTACAAAACGAGGGAAAGCAGCATGCTTGCGTGTTGAAAGAAACTATGGGAGCTTGTGTTTCCTTCCAGGTTCTTTTTTTATTCATTTTTCTTCTCTGAACGCGGCGACAATACAGCCTCACATTTGTGCACGTGGACCGTAAGTCACCCGTCTGACATGGACGTAACAGAATTAATAAAACCCATTTCCTACGGAGGACATATGGCCTGGGTACAACATAAACTTGTTCAGGGCACACTGCTGAAAAGGAAAACAACTCTTCTTATTCCTCTTCTGTCCACACCCGAACCATTCACTCTTGTTCTGTCTTTGCCTTGCTGTTAAGTTTCCTCGTGTAACAGGAATTACGTTCATCAGATTAAACAGGAGCCTGCATTCATTCACCCAACCATAAAGTACCCAGACGGGGCTTGAAATAAGGCGTAGTGATACAACGACAACATGGACACACTGACTTGTGTTCGCACACACATGTCCTTCCCTCAGCATGCCTTCTTTTGAGAGATCTACTCAGCAAGTGGAAGTCAGAGATCATCATGCTAATAAGACAGAGTCAGCACAGCTACTGTATTAATAAAATCCTGCTGCAGCGGATTCAGACTTAAAAAGCCTCTCGCCACCCACAGCGCTGAATTAAGAGAGGGAGAGAAATTACAACCGTAAATCCTGTCGATAGTTAAAGGAAATATTTTACTGTTTTTTTGGGGTTTTTTGGGGATGTTAACATACTTATTGTCTCTTAAAGAATCAAACTCACGCATCTTTTGCCCTGTTTTTTTTTTTTTTTTTTTTTCTAAAGCACGTAATTGGCAAAGTTAAAACCCCATAAACAAATAAACAAATAACTAACTACATACATTCACATACTGTACATACATACACACGCACACACACATACATATAGGGCTTGACATTTACACCCATCAACTCACCAAATGCGGTGGATTTCAGGAGTGGCGTGTAATAGTCACTCCTACAAGCCAATTTGACAGGTTGAATTGTGAATATATATATATATATATATATATATATATATATATATATATATATATATATAAGCCTATATTTTTCAATTGCAGTCTTTTAAAAAGGCATCTGAATAAACTAAGTGCAATGTAGTGTTGTCAAAAATATGGTGCATATTTGCACCATTGCCTTATTTTTTACATTTATGCATTTGGCAGACGCTTTTATCCAAAGCGACTTACATTGCATTCAAGGTACACATTTTACATTTTGTCAGTTCTTGCTTTCCCTGGGAATCGAACCCAAGACCTTGGCGTTGCTAGCGCCAACACTCTACTGTTTGAGCTACAGGAAAGCCTTATAAGGTATTCCATGTGTGTTATTGTGCTCTTATATACTGTACTTTATATGTTGTATGTTATATGTATGCACCTTCCTGCCCAAGTAAATTCCTTGTCTGTACAAACATTCATGGCGAATAAACCCCCTTTCTGATTCTGATTCTGAAATAAATTTTTTTGTGATATAGATGCTGAAACGCTTCTAACACAAATTTTCTGAATAGATCTATTCATGTTCAAATGTGCTACATAACACGAGAATGAACCTCACTGGTTCTCATTGAAGCTCAAACATGCTGCGTAACACAAGAATGAACGTCATTAGCCTCATTAGCAAAACCTCATTTTTTTTTAAATAAAATAAAACCACTTCTGCTGAACATTTTTAACCCTTTCATGCATAGTGGTCACTACAGTGAACAGCTATTAAAAATGCATTTTCTTGAATTTGCACGGGTTTTTATGGCAAAGTTGCACATCAATCTCTTCATTGGACCCTGGTGCATCATCCTATACATTGCAACCAAGTGGCAAGCCTTTGTATTTCGATTTTTTACCCCCTCCAAACCAAGATGGCCAAGGGTCAGTCAGACATGCCAAGTTGCTCCGGAATATCCACCCATTCCTTCTAATCTAGGAGACTCTTGTAGGTAAAAAAAATATTGCAGCATCAAGCAATATCTGTTGAATCATATCACAGTAAAATTTTCCAAGTTTTGATTTTAGATTGAGAGAAAACTCTGATTAATCACATGTCCACTGTAGTGGACGTCATGCATCAACTGCTATATTTCAGCTACAATTCATAATTATAATGTGAATATTGTTTTTGAAATTTAAAACTTAAAAACTTAATCTGCAGTGACATTTTTTACTGTAAATAAATGTATTTGTATTATTAGAAAGTAATTTTCATTGACATCGAAAAAAGTCATGTGATTACATAATGTATGACACTTGTAATGCATTACTTTATTTGTTAGATTAAAAAATAATCTGATTTCATAATGCACGTTATTGTAATGCGTTTTTTTACTCATAACATCAAAACGTAATCTGATTACGTAATGCATGTTACTTGTAATGCGTTTCTTTACTCATAACATCAAAAAGTAATCTGATTATGTAATATGCATTATTGTAATGCGTTTCTTTACTCATAACATCACAAAGTAATCTGATTACGTAATGCATGTTACTTATAATGCGTTTCTTTACTCGTTACATCAAAAAATAATCTGATTTCATAATGCACGTTATTGTAATGCGTTTTTTTACTCAACATCAAAACGTAATCTGATCACGTAATGCATGTTACTTATAATGCGTTTCTTTACTCGTTACATCAAAAAGTAATCTGATTAGGTAATGCACATTACTTGTAGTTAATTACTTGTTAGATCAAAAAGTAATCTGATTAGGTAATGCATGTTACTTGTAACACATTACTTTACTTGTAACATCAAAAAAGTAATCTGAATGGGTTATGCATGTTACTTGTAATGCATTACCCCCAACACTGATCATTTCAGATGAGATTGAAAAAACGTATCGCTAGGTTTTCTCAGAGGAGGGCTATGATAGAAATGTGCATGTCCATCTAGAACATAATCAGAATTATCAGCTAATAAGGGTAAATCTCCATACTCTGGTGCACTGGAGGGAGCATCTGAGTGGTTTCCACAGTTGTACCTTGACAGGCTGTAGAAAATTCTGATGGAATCACGTCCTCATGTTCTGATATCAAAGATATGCGAAGTGCAACTTGTATGAAGTTGTATGAAGCCTTTGCAATATTTTGCATTTATATTTTTTGTATATATTTTATAGTTTTCACATGATTTGATATAATTGTATTGATTAGTTCGTTAAATTCACATGCTTTATCTTTTTGATTATTGTCTTATTTAATACAGTATATCTTCAGTTTAAACCATAAACGCATGCTGTCCACTCAAGTGGACATCTGAAGATCTCTTTGAAAAATTTGTAAAAAAATAAAATAAAAATCAATTCTTGTTTTTCATGCCCTAAGAGCAATAAAAACACATAGGAAAAAAAATCCTGACTGAGGATATCATAATTCATGCATGAAAGGGTTAATGTCATGCTTGATTTTCAGTCACAATTTCTTCAACAAACAATGTCCTTTGACTCTAGAAGCAACATTTGTCAATTGGCATAACCAGTATTTTTCATAAAAATAAAAATATTTACAGGAAAATTTATGTGGAATAAAATTTAATAATCTAGTTTAGTGGAATAACATGGTTTTATTTATTTTTTACATAATTTGTCAAAGATTATTTTGAAGCATTTGGTAGATATGCATATCAGCATATGTCCTGCCAAATATTGCAAAAACACATTAAAAATTACATTTAGAGATAACTTTAATAAAATCTATTTCCGTGTGATATATTAAAATGAAGTATTTATTTATATGAGTATACTTACATCTATGTAGATGTAGATGTAGATGCCATCTAAGTGGATAGAATATTTAATATTTATCATTTTTTGGCAGTTACACCATTTGACACATTAGGGTACATTCAGTCTTAACTTTCGTAAAAAATGGTGCAAATGTCATTTTTAATGACATAAAATCAACAAAAATACACTACGTACGTTTTAACATTCCTGATGCATGCTTTTAAAACAAGTTTTTACAAGACATAATTTTACTCATTCCCACAGATTTTGTGCTATCACCCAAAGTATGCGCACATAAAGCCACCTTGAGTTCGTTTTCGCTGCATGCTTATTGTACCTAAACAGTCAAATACACTCAAAATGATGTCAGAATGCCGGTCTTGGCGAGTATTCACATACACACAGTCAGTGTTTATCGATTATGTCCCTCACTTTGCAAAAACCAAATGCATCTAGAGAGTGCAAGCTTTCACTGCGTGATTTTGTCTATTAAAATGCAGCTAGATATGCAAAATTTAAGATATTCACTGAGAAAAAAATACAGAAAAAAAACAAACAATGTAATTAACAAGAAAAACTTAGTTCAGGCGAGAATAATAATAATAATAATAATAAAAATAATAATAAATTATATATTAGTACTCAATTCAAACATGTAAAAATGAGTGTAAATATCAACATTATAAAATTAAATAAAATTACTCAACTTTTCTGATACTGGTGTTCCCATCAAGCACTGGGCCTTGAATAATTAATTAGGTTGATTTTTCACTGTTTTCCAGCTGTATTTACACTGTTTTTTCATTGTCTTTGTTGTTAGGATTAGTAACTTGTCATTTTGTGCCATTTGGAGTTTTCTACTCAAAATGACACATTCAAACACAAAAACGATCCATCAAATGTTACCGTTATTGTGTATTGTCTAACAAATATTGAGTTCTCTGCGTTCACATGACACATAACTTCTGATAAGTAGATATGGTGTCTCACTCAATATCTATTGTATTAATTACTTCGATGTTTCTAAGTGAAGCATATACTTTAAAAGTGTGGTTTAATTTGATGTTATATTGTTTGAGTGAAATGTATTGCAAAGGAAACTTCAACTAAATAGATGTTGCTCAACCTTTTACTAGCCAGGTTAAAATTACTTATTTTCTTTGTTACTTTCACTTGACTTAGTTAAGTAGAGTTTGCTTAATTCCATATGTGAAATTTACTTTAAAAATATTGCCAAAGAAATCTTGCCAAAGAAAAATTAAGAAAATGTTTCTTATTGTTTTATTTTTCAGTGTGGGGGCAAAAAAATACCCTTTATGAGTTTTTGTCTTTTATATTTATATTATATGATCTAGTTAATCAATTTGACAAAAAATGATGGATACATTACAGGGGGAAAAAAATACTTATAAAGGTAAAAAAAAAAAAAAAAAAAAAAATGCCCATAAAATGTATAATTCCATTTAAAATTATTGGAAAAGTTAATTTATTTATTTTTTCACTGCTGCGAACTAACTACCACACAGAATATGAAGAATGTCAAAAGCTTTGGGATTGAGCCACAACATTCCAGCATAAATATTGTTAGAAAGTAAAAAAATATTGTTAGAATATTGATATATAATTATTATTATTATTTTTTTTTTATCAATATCAAATACCCCTAACTAGAACATTATATGAAATGTTATTTTTTAATTATTGGTAACGGTAATTAATGGTATAAATATCTTATTAGAATATTAGTGAAATAGTTTTGTCTGCATTTTTATCACTTCTCACTGCATTAAACCCTTACACTTTCATTGTCATCGAAAACCAAAAAAAGAACTTAAGACCTTTGAGCTTAAGAAAAAAATGAGCTTAAGACATTTGAACCAGATGTGAAAACACCCTAAACAAGGCACAAAGTTCATTGTCAGCTTCAGTTTCATCGAGCATTGCTCTCAGAGTACAATTAAATCTAGTCACACTAAAATCTCTTCATACTAGAGTACACCACAAATCATCTTTATCTGATTTAAAACTCTCCCTGTTGGGGTATTGATTCGATCCTTCCGTCTTCATAAATAAGCCACATTGCCTGTATGGAGAGGCCAGCAGGTCTGCTCTCCACCTGTGGATGCCAAGGCTGCATCGGATCTAAATGGCATCCATTTGAGTCACTGAAATATTTATAGATGCTCCCAGCCCCGGGGAGAGTGGATTGTGTGTCTAAAACTGGTATAGTAACACTGCAGCTTTGTCTCTATGGGCACAGATGGGCGATAGAGTGAATTAATAACGCCATTGACCTTTCCATGGCTCCTATCTATTTAGAGAATCTGATATTTGTTAATGTAATAAAAACTGTGGAAATTTAAAGAGGAAATAGAGGGACCATTCAAAAAATATGGTGACAAGAATGTGCCTTGACTTTTTTGTCATGGAAAACGTTTCAAATATTCAAGAAACCACATATTTTCTTGAAAACGACGTAACATGAATGGTCTGACTTCATAATCTTTTACACATGAGAAAAAAATCAAGTGCTTAAAATACTTTTTTACTGGTATACCACTTCTTACCAATTAGTAGTAGTATAAAACTCATTTTGTTTTCGCAGGTTAAGAATTAATATAGCATTTGTGCAAAAAAAGCTAATTGATGAATGCAAATAATAATAGGCTAGTATATGTGTCCCTTTATTTTTATATTATATGTTCTTAATCTTTGATTAAAATAAAAATCTGGAAAAGTATGTCCAAGGTTAAACTAGAGAGGAAGATGAAAATATTACATGTTAGTGTTGATTTTTCCCATGAAAAAAAAAGGTATTTTACATAAATGTATAATAAAATTAATTTAATTCCAAAAAAAAATTTTATCCAAAAAACTTTATTTGAAGTTGCAAAATAGCATATCTGCTGGTCAAACTGCTTCAATTCTATTCATTGTTCTCCAGTATCTTTTCTCATCTTGCGTATATAGTATGCAAAGAAGAAACCCGATTAGGAAAGTCCCTTTTTTTTTCTGTTAGTGTCTTTGGCTGTTGGAATTTGTTTCTTCCAGGTCACCTGATCTGGTTGAGGTGAGTAAGCTGATCTACTTTCCCACCCTTTATCTTCCTCTACAAGAGAGCCCTGCAGATACTCTGCATTTTGCCAGACAAACTTCTACATAAGACCCGTGTACTCTTACAACAATTCTGGATATGTGTTGAGTTAGGCTTAGAAACATAATCTAAAGGCCTACACATAGCAAGTACACAATCTTGTCGACAGAAAAAAAAAGTCTTACATTCCTGTAGTAGTTGCATGTTTTGGTCCTATAGTAATACCTAATGGTGCGTTCACACCGGACGCGAACAGCGCGTCAGGCGCGAGTGATTTCAATGTTAAGTCAATGCAAAGGCGCGTTAGGCGCGTAAAAATTTTGTGCGGCGCGAATGAGGTGTTTAGCGCGGCGCGTTAGACGCGAATTCGCCTCATTCGCGCGTCAAGTTCGCGCGAATGGCGCGAATTGAGCGTCTGGTGCGTTAAGCGCGTTACGCACGAATGATTTTATTAGTGCTTTTTGTGCATTCATGCGTTTGACGCGAATTCGTGTCTGCCGCCCGAGTTGAAAAATCTGAACTTCTGCGTCAATTCGCGCTGCGTTAACCAATCAGGAGCCTGTTTGCTGCATCACGTGGTGAACTGACAGTTTATAATGTTATTTTATGTTTGGCCTCAATACATTATTTTGTAATATGACTAAAATGCACAACAAAGCAAATCTTTCACATAAAAACTCGATTTCAATATGGGAAATACTCATTTTTTATTGAATGCTAATTATTCCATATCTATTCTAGATTATATGAAACTTTATTAATCTAATGTAAAGACAACAAACACAATTTAGTGTATATAAAAAAAAAAAAATCACAGGACAGGTTTCACTTTTGGAGGCTGGCTCCATTTATTATCAAAACAAAAA
Source organism: Scardinius erythrophthalmus (assembly GCF_964197995.2). NCBI lineage: Eukaryota > Metazoa > Chordata > Actinopteri > Cypriniformes > Leuciscidae > Scardinius > Scardinius erythrophthalmus. The sequence goes on from NC_138231.1 coordinate 28,362,870, forward strand.
TAAATGACAGATTAGGTGCGGGCGAGGGTGAACCTCGCGCCGGGCTGTACAGCGCGGGCTCGTCAGGCAGCGACCACCACTCGAGGCCGAGGCTTATACGGCCTAAGCTGTCCTCGTCAGCGTCGTCATCGTTAGGTCCACCAAACCTACCTCCTGGAGCAAATTGTGAAACTCCTGAAACCATCCGGAGGGTCTGGTGGACCCGAGTACAGCGACGATGTCCCCTACGCTGCTTTTTCTGCTCTCCAGAGCATATACGAGCGGTGACTCTCTCGATTAATGCTAATGCTAATGCTCGATAAACATCTAAAAAAAGATGGCCGCCAACAGGTTTCGAAACTTTCGCCTCTGACGCGCGTAAATTTCGATTCAAACTTTTGATTTTACGCGCGGCAATTTCGCTCTTGACACGCGAATGCACACAAAGTGGTCAAGCGTATAACTAGATGCGGCAGGCGCGAATTTGACGCGCTGTTCGCGTCCGGTGTGAACGCACAGTAGAAAGAATTGTGATGTCCCTCAGGTCTCTTTCTGTGGAGCGCAGATGATTCATGACAGTTTAATATGATCACTTAATCACAAACCACCCTCGTTTTGATCTACCTGTGGCTTTAACAACTATTACATAAGACAACCTATGTCATCTGCGCTTGCTGTCTGTCTTAAGATCCGTGTCCCAGTGTAGCAGCTCTCACGGCCTCCTGCTGATGCAAATGGATGCTGGCAAACTTTATTGCAGTGGAATGGGTCCGGAGTTCCTTTTTGTGATTCTTCTAACAAAAGAGCCGTTCACGGCTCCACCGAACCCCTTGCGTGTTTATTAACTCTGGAGCAGACTGAGTTTTCCACCACCTAAAACTTCCAGAGTTAATCCTGTGTAAACACACCAAGATTATAGAAACTCCTCAATATACCATTTATACTCTTCATGCCCTAGTTTCTCTCTCTTAGAAGTGAATTCTCAAAGAAGGATTTATGCAAGGTGATGGGTTTTTGTTTGTTCGTTTGCCTTTTTTTTGCGTGTGTTGTTTTAGCAGCAGAATCATGCAGGAATTAGGCAAATCAGGTAATACTACAAACACAGCAAAATAAATGTCTGTGCTAAACTCAATTTGCACATCAGAATTCCTTGTCTCACAGGCTCTTTTAGGTAAATTACCCTCCTATATTTCAAATCTTCTAATTCTTTATACAAATAGTTAGCGCACTAGATCTGCTTCTCATATTCGGCTAAAAGTCCCAAGGGTATTGTCAGAATCTGGTAAATCTTTTTTTTTTTTTTTTTTTTGCTCCTTGGACTTGCAAAATGTACTTAATCTAGATGCACTTCCAACCTTAAGCACTTTTAAATGTCTCTTGCACAATGTCTTAAAGGACACTTGCAATTGTCTCTCTTGATTTGATTTGACTTGATTTATTTAATTTTGAATGTGCAAATTGTGGTATTGTCATTTTGTGATTCTTTTTGTGCTGCCGTCTTGACCAGGTCTCTCTGGAAGAAGAGATAGCAATATCTCAATGTGATTATCCTGGTTAAATAAAGGATAATATTAATAATAATAAATCATAATAACAGGCTGGTTCTTAAAAGCCATTTGCCTCTTTTAAAATTTGCCTCTTATATCTACACTACCGTTCAAAGGTTTGGGGATGGTAAGATTTTTAATGTTTTTGAAAGAAGTCCAAGGCTGCAATTATTTAATACAGTAAAAACAGCAATATTCTGAAATATTATTACAATTTAAAATATCAGGGTTTTTTTTTTATTATTTTTTTTTTATCTATTTTAATATGTACTTTATTCCTGTGATGCAAAGCTGTATTTTCAGCATCATTACTTCAACATTATGTCTTTACTTTCACTTTGCTAAATAAAAGTATCTTATTAAAAAACATTGTACTGACCCTTAACTTTTGAACGGTATTGCATAAACCATATTTCAACAATAGTTAGGTACATACTCTTTCCCCACCATTGACGGAAATTCAGCTTTCCATGTTTTCACTGTTATGAGGTAGGGGGCGCAATTTTGCATCTTCTGTAAGAGTACTTAATCTCCTGATCAAAACACAGGTGAAGAAGAAGCAGAAACAAATATGTAAGCAGATGCAAATGTAAAATAACGCAATCATCAATATTAAAGCATATACATCAAAACTGCTTAATGCTACTGAATGAAATGTCGACCCAGGACAAACTATAGGACTGTGAAGCTGTGGGGGTGTTGATGGACTCGATCTACTCCTTTGATTGACGTTCTGAATCCTGAATCCTGAATCCAGATGTAGTCTTTGACAAAAACGAGTTTTTCTCAGCTTTTTGCTCAATTTTTTTTATGAAACTTACCCAACATTCAAGTGTTGATAAAAAGGAATGCATTAAGCTAGATTTTTTATTTATTTTATATTTTTTTAAGAAGAGGGTCTGCATATTCATATATTCATAAAACAAAATATTCTAGGGGCCATGAAACTTTTGTGAAAATGATGCTGGCGGTGGCTGGAAACTTTTTTCAAAAAAACACTGGTGGGGAAAGAGTTAAAAGCTGTGTAGTTAACTGATCATATCACAAACACACATCAGAATATGCCTGGCTTAATTCAGGGGATTCTAAAATTTAACTATGATATAACGTTAGATGTGCGTTCCATCCATTGGTTTCACATTTGGCAAGCGCCAGATATGCTCTAAATGCATTGTTTTCATTGAGACTCTTCTCCCTCCCTCCCTGACACTTGGGGAGATGGCCAGCTGTTGAATTCATCAGAATGTAATGTTTTTTTCCCCCCACTCTGTGTTTTTTTTTTTTTTTTTTGTTGTTTTATGGCATGTGAAGTGGGTGACTGGGCATTCGGCTGACTACATACTGCCGGTCGGTCAGTTGTTCAGTCTGTCGTCCGCCTGTTACATTAATTTTAGATGCCGATAATTCCAGGCGGCTCCTACACTCTCAAATTAGATGTCAAACAGTATCATGACATCTAAAATAAAATGGCTTTTTAAATCAGACTTCTCTGAAACACCAGTAATTGCTGTATCTATCTAGCACCCACCTATAATTTTGATTCTGCAATGAGACATATCATTTATTTGTATAAAATACCAAATTAATTTCTAATGTCCAGGTAGTTCTCCATCGCATTGTTTTAACAAATCTCTGTTTGAGCGCTAAACGTGTCTGATTACTCTTATTTCCACAGTGAACAAAATTCCCTTTCTCACAGAATCCGGAATGTTATTTCATGGAGTCTGCCACTTTGTTTCATGATTGTTTCAGATCTCTGGAGCAAGTTATCTTCTTTCAATAAGATTATGGACCAATGTCAATTTATCATTACTGCAAGACTGTAATTTCAAGAATTACATATCACAGTAAATAATTATTGTCGAAGTTGTAAATTCAATTTGTTACTTGCAGATTTTGTGCCTTTATTTGTGAATGTAAATATGTACTAGCAATTTCTGAGTGAAGATTGTTTTAACACCATTATTTTTCTACATCGGCCAACTAGAAGACTAATCATTAGCCAAATATATGAGAATATAGTTCTGCATGTGCACATCATTCAAAATTTGTACACTGTAAAAAAAAAAAAAAAAAAAAAAATTATATATATATATATATATATATATATATGATCAATAAGTTATGACAACGTGTGTCACAATCAGAGGAGGACAGACAAGGTTAGTGAACAATATACGTTTATTAAGTTGTGCAGAGGGAAGAGCAATGCAGTGAAGGTATGCAGACGCGATGAATAATGGTCGTTGAACTGATGATGACTTAGCTGACAGTAATGATGTCTCTTGTTGCAGGTAGAAGAAGACAGGAAGAACCAGGGTAACGTAGATCGGTGAAGAACGGGACTTCAGGTAAGTAGGCTTCGGATGAGGGGAAACTCAGGTGAGTAGTCTTTGGCATAAGTCATAGACAAGACCAGACAAGGAAGTGCAGGAGAAGTGTCTCCTTATATGGAGTGCTGATGATGAGGTGCTGATGTAATTAGGTGATGGCTGATGGTGTGCAGGTGGGAAACATGAGGGATGCTGGGTTGTGCGGTTGATGTGACAGAGCTGGTGACCGTGACAATATGTTTTTACATTGCTTTAACTCATCAAAATAAGTTAAGCAATTTTAAACTTTTTTGTAAGTTATACAAGATTCAACTCATTTTTCTAAAGTCAGTTTAATGTAATTTAATGAAATGATTGTTAAGGCAGCAATATATATATATTTTTTTACAGTGTACTCGTATGATTTTTGTTCTACCTGCGGAACACAAAAGATGATATTTTAAGAATGTAGCTGTTTTTGTCCATACAATAAAAGTAAGCGGTGTTCAATAGTTTAACACTCCAAAAAGGACATAAAGGTACCTTAAACTAATCCATACAACTTTAGTGAGCATTGTATAGGGATGATGAATGGAGCGAAATTTATGTGGTTATCCTGTTTTGTCTAAAGCCCACAGTGATGTTCATGGTGTGAAGGAAGAGTAACGTGTAGCTTGTTTAATTATCTCAATCAGGTCCATTAAGCTTCATCGGAACAAGCACACATTATATTTAACGGCGCTCGCAGTCTGCAGTCATTATCTGTCTGTTGGACACGGACGGTTTATTCCATCTTTCTTCTCTTATTTCTGTTTCTCCCAGGCAGATCCTCATTACCGGAATATGACATGGTGTGCTTTGACGTCTTCCGAGGATTTCAGAGAACCTGCCTCTTGTAAGTCCATGAAGAGAATAAAGAACGCTGATTATACACTCTACGGGGGATGATGTAATGATAGGCCGTCAAACTGGGACAATGGGATCATGATTAGCCTTCCGATTAAGACAATTTAAATTTTAATAAAGTTACGTCTCTCTTGACAGGTGACCGTTTTGAAAGAGGCCACGCTGATGGGTTTAATGAACATGGTCGTTACATTTGTATAAGTTATTTTTGTAAAACAAAACAGGAAAATAGGACAGGAAAAAAAGGAAGAAAGAAAGGAAACTATTTCGGGTTTTACTTCAGTAACTGACCTTATCTCTGTTCCGTCCTCCATATTGGAGATAAGGTGTATCATATTCCCCCTCTGGATTTGTAAGTTCGTGTGTGTCTTTTTGCCCCTGCACACCTTTTATGAATAACTGGGTTTCCTTTGAAGGGAGTTAAACACTCAATCTCCCATTTTGGGGGTGGAATAGACATATAATATGTTTTAGTTTTAAAGGTCACAGGTTGAGTACTTATCTCAATGGAAGTCTGTGCCATGTTGAAAGCCCTGACAGCTGATTGGTCAACTGAAAGGCTGTTTCAGTTGTTTTGAAGAGTGCCTTTTGTCTTCAGATAACAGGGAATATTTAAAGCCAGCTGAGCTATTCCGCTTCGGGCGCTTTTACCTCTCAAATGGTGTAGCATATTTCAGTAATTGGCCAATCTCTCTAAAACAAAAGGCTCTCTGTGAGTACTTTGACTTTTGAGAGGATATTATCTATGTTGGACTATTGGTGTTTATTTAATAAAGTTTAGCTGTAATGGCTGTTTACAATTGAGATGATTGTGAATTTTACATTGAGAAATGTGGTCTGCAGCATTGGATGATTTTAACCACAGCATTTCCTTAAAGCATCAGTCTTACAGTAAAATGCTGTGTAAAGCAACTGAAATGACTTAATGCGGGACAAATAGCTTCTCTCTGGCTGAGATTAAAGCTGTCAAGATGACTTTACTTTATACAAAGTTATATTGTTCTGCCATAAAATGGTTGAAAATACGACCCTGATGAAACAAAACGGGGCATTTTTGAAGATTATAATAATTGTTTATTTATATAGTGCTTTTACAAGGCACAAACACCCCTTACAAAAAGTTGAACAAGCATAAAAAATAAAATAAAAATAAAAATAAAAAAGTCTAGTTCTGCAGGTAAAAGTGCATTCCTACAGCAGTTCAATAAACACTAAGTTAATATTGAGAAACATACATTTTAGACAAAATATGGCAGTTATTTGGTCTATTTTTACTCTTGAACTGTGGCTTGACGGCCACATTAGAGGATGAGAGTTGTTTATTGTAAGTTTTCGTTAAATCTGTTTATAAATGGTACATTTTACAGATTATGCTGTTTAAAAAAAAAGTTTATGAGGGGGACTTAGCTTAGCACTGTAGTCAATATGAGCTGACATTTGGGTAAAATCAATGTGCAACACAGCTGGGTTGAAATGCACAATTTCCCTGGGTTAGTTTATCAACCCAACATATTGCCATTGTACAGTTTTTAGTCCAATTAAGACGAAGATAGGAAAAGTAGTTCAAAAATAGCAGCTTGGTCTATTATATAAAACAAAACAGATATCCACATAGGTGCAAACACAACGAAACAGCGCAAACAACACCGGACAATGAACTAAGGGACTTAGGGTACGTTTACATGAAAATTATGTACAAAAAAACAGAATAGTTTTTCCTTCGTGTTTTTTTCACATATCGACAATGTTGTAAAAAAGATCCCCATTCTCACATATCCGCAAAAATGACTAAAAACGCTGTATTATCCATTTTAGGCCAGTAGTTGATGTCACTTTGTAAAGAAACAAACGCTGCTATAACTGAACAAGTAATACGCATGTGCACAACGTCACCATTTTTACATGGATATGATAGTGGAGCGACTAAGTGCTTATGTTTGGCAGAATCGTTCAGTTTATGATACAAGCGTGAAAATTGGCATGAGCAGTCTCCATGGGTCACTTGACAAGAAAATTGTCCGAGCCACTTGAAATTTCAAGATGGCGGCCATTTTTCAAGATGGCCGACACCTTAGTGGAGCAGTTAAGTGATATAGTGGTTTATTTGGTGATACAAGCATGAAAATTGGCATGAGCAGTCTCTGTGGGTCACTTGACAATAAGCCACCTACAGCTACTTAAAATTTCAAGATGGCGGCCATTTTTCAAGATGGCCACCACCTTAGTGGAGCAATTAGGCTTATAAACCAAATAAACCACTATATCACTTAACTGCTCCACTAAGGTGTCGGCCATCTTGAAAAATGGCCGCCATCTTGAAATTTCAAGTATCTGTGGGTGGCTTATTGTCAAGTGACCATCAGAGACTGCTCATGCCAATTTTCATGCTTGTATCACCAAATAAACCACTATATCACTTAACTGCTTGAAAAATTAAAAATCTTAAAATTTCAAGTGGCTCGGACAATTTTCTTGTCAAGTGACCCATGGAGACTGCTCATGCCAATTTTCACACTTGTATCATAAACTGAACGGAAATCTATCTATTGAAAAACTATCAAAAATTTGCACTTTGAAACATGTTTTCAAAAGTTTGCACTTTCAGGCCCCCAAAACGCCGTTCTAGTGAAAATGAATGGCCAAATCGCATAAAGGTTTTTTTTTTTTTTTTTTTTTTTTTTTTAAATGGTGTCATGTAAACAGCCCCTTAAACACACAAGGATAATACACTCAAATACAAACAGGTGTGCTAATTAATGAAAACCAACAAGGAAAATGAAACAAAGAAAACAGGTAACTAAGAGAAACTAATTAAAGTCCATGAAAACTTAAGTAAAACACACTAATTGAGACGGCCAGTTGAGATCATTTGAAAGTATGCTGTAAGTACTATGAATATACTTTATTTATTTAGGAAGATATTATGTGTCATAAAAATTATTATTAGATACTGGAGTAAAAAATCAACTCTTAATATTCACTCCATATTTAAAATGATAAAACGGTATATTTTTTCATCATAAGCACTTTCTTAATGGAATGGTCCAAATAGTATGCAAATAGATGCAAATTGGAATCCAAATAGTTTATATTTATATATATGCATGCAGTACAGTATAAGCGTGTTTACTTTGCTTCTTAAACAAGGCTAGTTTCTAATGGAAACCATTCTTTAGAAATGTGTTGCTGCTGCCTGAGTCAGCCAACAATGCTTTGTTGCATTTAAAATCACATATCTGCACAGGTTCATGCCATCTCCCTTGGCAAAACATAACCATATCTGTCAGTGCAGAAAGTGGTTTGTGTATTTCATGTCATGGGAACTCTACAGGCTTTGCCAGATATGGCTGTCATAAATGACCTGACCTTGCAGTAAGAAAACACTATGCTATGCGGAGACATATCACCCTAGGAGAGATCTGGATTTTAAGTAATCTGCTATGGACCAGTCACTTCACTTCTTTCAGAACAACAACATAAGCCTTAGCTTCTATCTATATTGATGTATTATTTAAGAGCACGGTGAGGTATAGCTCTGACAGAGCACAAAGCCGCTCTTTGTTGGCGGGAGAAGACATTCACAGACGGCTGGGGAGCTTTAGACAAAGTGCACAGAGCCAGCTGGCCAACATGGGCAAAATTATTTTTGCAGTTTGGTATTTGAGAGCTTAACCTTGTCTACTTCAAAACCGGGCCCAAATGGTCGGTGCTGTGAAATAACTCGGCGAGACAACACTTCGGGGGTTTTGACAAAATTGATTTGAAATCAAAGTTCTGAGGGACTGGAAATGGGTAAATGTTCATTCAGTGCAGATCCATTCATGGTCTCACATCATTGCGTGGACAGTTTTTGATGTATTTGATAATTAACTTTGGTAAAGTTTGTCACGTCAACAGACTAGCAAAAACATGCTTCGCATTTAGGTGGTACTTTAATTGTTTATTACATATGTTACACCGGCATCCGCAGCCACAGTCGCAACGCTCGGATTGCTTCATATGAGACCGCTTCAGCGCTGGCTTCACGACTGAGTCCCGAGATGGGCATGGCATTGCGGCACACTCCGAGTGGAAATCACTCCGGTCTGTGTGCAATGGGCAAGCAGCTTCAGGCCCCTGGAAGGGGCCCCACCTGCATTGGCATGTCAATTGCCTAGAGTTGCTGGCAGTACACCTTGCTCTGCGCCCGTTTCTGTCACCGTGCGGGGAAAGCATGTACTAGTTCAGATGGACAACACTTTGACCTTGGCGTGGTCTACCCTCCCGTCATTTGTTGCAATTCACCCTTCGTCTCCTCTTGTGGAGTCAGAAGTGATTTAGGTCATTTCGTGCAGTATGTAGTGCCTAACGGTCAGTCATCCTCCCTATGGGCAGGATGTGGTCTCCACAGCATACATTTCCAAAACTGGAATAGGCAAGCTCTCCCAGCCTACCCAGGGCGCTGCAAGGAGTCAGTTGTTGTGGTGTCTTCCATAGAGATCCCAATTCGCCAGTCACTGATGATTAACGTTGAATGTGGCTGACTGATAGGGAACGTCTAGATTACTAATGTAATCCTCAGTTCCCCATTACCTCCTTCAGGAAATGGGGATTATATTAATAACCTAGACGTTGTCTTTATAGTTATCATCCTCTGTTTTTTTTTTTTTTTTTTTTTTTTGTACTCTTAAAGCACTTATTGTCCACCAGATTAGAGAATGGAAATATTGTATAATATAGTATTATAATAATATGAGCTGACATTTAGGTTAAATCATGTGCATCTCAGCAGGGTTAAAATGCACAACCTTGCTATAACCCAACATGTTGCAAGTTGCCATTTGGATTATAAAAATGGTATGTTTTGACAATATAACATACATACATACATACATACATACATACATACATACACACATGGCCTCATTCCTATGTCTTACATCACTGATATCTTCTCCACCTTCATGTGTGAACATGAATTCATTCCTTATGTTGTTGTACTGTGGTGCAGTGGTGCACAGTATGACGGTGGAAAATGTCACCGTAAAGTTCAGATATTACTGGAAGGAGCTGTACTTCAGTATACCATGGGTCTTCAGTCATAGATGACTGCTTAAAACACAAATGAAGAAAGTAACTCATTGAATTTTTCTACAACTTTAAACTCTATGTTTTGTAAGTTTGAAAATGAGTGGTTCTGCCAAAACTGTAGTCTCGGGTCTGGTCCACTTATACAGCTTAAGAAGCTTACATATAGTCACTGTTTGCTTATTTACAGACCGTTTTGAGCTTATCTTAACAGTTCACAGGACAATAATAGACAACTGTGGAAAGAATCTAATTATGGTGTGCCAGTCTCTGCAAATGGTTGTATAAAACATGGATGAAAATTAGCACCTGGTTACAGCTTGAAGTCTTTTTTTATGATTAATATTTTTCTAAAAATATACGTGTGCACACAAAATGACTGTATTCGACTTTTTTTTTGTAGACAATCTTGAAGAAGAGAGAGACATACAGTATTACCCTCTTTATATTTTCCCATATGTGAAATACAGTGGTGGTCAAAATTGATGGCACCCCTGATAAATATGATAAAAAATGGCTGTAAAAAATAAATCTGCATTGTTTATCCTTTTGATCTTTCCTTCAAAAAATTCGCAAAAATCTAACCTTTCACTGAAGTAAAATAATTGAAATTGGGGGGTAAATCACATTATGAAATAAATGTTTTTCTCCAAACCATGCTGGCCATAATTGTTGGCACCCCTAGAATTTTTTATGAGAAAAATATCTCTGAAGTATATTCCCATTAATATTTACCTTTTTTAGCACACCAGGGTGACTAGGAACATGAAATTGTCCAGCTATGACTTCTTGTTTCACAGGAGTTTAAATATGAGGAAACACAAAGGCCAAATTCCCTTGCTAATCCATCACAATGAATAAAACCAAAGAATTTAGTTCTGATGTGCAGCAAAAGATTATTGAGCTTCACAAAATAGAAAGTGGCTGTAAGAAAATATCTAAAGAATTGAAAATCCCCATTTTGACCATCAGGGCGATAATTAAGAAGTTATAATCAACTAAAGATGTTACAAATCTGCCAGGAAGAGGACGTGTCTATATTGTCTTAATGGATGGTGAGGATGAAAGTTTGAGTGGCCAAAGACTCTCCAAAGATTACAGACGGAGAATTGCAGTGATTACTTGAGTCTTGGTGGTCACAAAGCCTACAAAAAATTATCAAACAACCCCTACATCACCACATGTTGTTTGGGAGGGTTTCAAGAAAATCCTCCTCGCTCCTCCAATAATAAACTCCAGCATATTCAGTTGTCAGACATGACTGGATCTTCAGAAGGGACCGGATTCTATGGTCAGATGAAACAAATAAAGGGCTTTTTGGCAGCAAACCCAGCAGATGTGTTTGGTGCAAACAGGGATGAAGAGTACCCCATGCCTACGGTTAAATATACTGCTGGATCTTATATGTTGTGGGCCTATTTATTTGCTGGAGGTCCTGGACATCTTGGTCAGATACATGGTATTGTGGATTCTAGCAAATACAAACATAAAAAATCAAAACCTGACAGCCTCTGCTAGAAATCTTATAAAGGGCCGTGGTTGGATCTTCCATCAGGACAACGGTCCAAAACAAACATCAAAATCAACACAAAAATGGGCACAAAATGAAGCTTCTGCCATGACCGTCACAGTTCCCTGACCTGATGAGTGGAGTGAACTGAAGAGAATGTAAGAACTGATTTTCCTGCTAATACAAAACGCACCCGGCAATAAAGCCATAAAATGCACCCTGGACAGCAGATAGTAAAGACAGAGCACAGAACCTTGTCCTGCCCAAACTTATCTCCTTGTCCCCTTGTTTGACTTCAACTCATCCCCCCTCTCCTTCCTCAAGGCACTGAAAGTTCATTAAGAATGTTGATATAACACATATGGTGTATCTTGTGAATATGTTGTTTTTCCTTTTCATGTTTGGTGTCATTTTAAAGGGCACAGTGCGATTGGTAAAATGGTCTTAATTTCATTGCAGTCATTGGTTTAATGAAAAAGATTGAGAACTTAGGAGAATCCTGTATCTCCTCTCTGGCTGATATCTCTTTATGATATCTCAAGAAACCAGGTGCTACCCCCCTGGGGTACATGGATTGGCCCAACCAACTCTAAACAACATTTGTTTAACCCCCTTCTGTTCTGATCTGATATTTAAGGTGAGGTAACAGAGCAACCTTTGGGACTCTTTACCAGGATCATCCCCCATAGTGATGTTTCAGTGCTTTCCTGTGGGAAAGCCCTGACACATTACTGTGTCTTTGTTAGGAAAACATTACTTACTTTTAGAGTCATCTTTGAGTAAGTGATGTTATGTATTTTCTGAATTGGCTTTTAATCATTTACTTCTGTAATTGGCATGATACATTTTTACCTGACAAATAAATGTTACATCTTGATTTATTCTGAAGTTTTAGAAATCATTCATTTTAGTAGATTAATGTGTAGTCTGGTGTTTCCGCAAATCTTTGTCCAGGATAGATCAAACTGAAGGCACTTTGAATGGACCATGGGGCACATCTTAGAAAAACCTTCTGATTTCTGACTATCTCCTGACTTAGCATGTTGTACGCTGCAAATATTATAAAAAATTACACCTATGGGTCTGTAGTGCGTGACTGCATAGGGTAAAATACTTGCACTGCACCCTCTGACTATTTCAGGACTGGCTAGTTTGTGATCGTGAGCGCGCAGTCGCGACGTGACGTCTCAAAGCGACACTAGGTCCGTAATGAACGAATAATTGAAAGTATGGGATAATCAGATAAATCAAAGATCTAAATTAATTCATAATCAATATTTATGATTATTTTCTAATCAGAAATATGATCTAAATTTAATTATCATTTGAAATTGGAGTCAGATTAAGCGTAGAGCTAAAGTAATACTAAAGCTAAATTCCAATAAATTAAGTGAACTTCACTGGAGCGCTGAAAAGACATACACGCTTTAAACCTTCGCCAGGCCGTTGGATTCCGTCATTGGGCCAATGGGTGGTCCTTACAACTTCTTGCTATTGGGCTACTAACCCACTAGCAAGTGAAGTTAATAGCTGAAGGCCTTGCATGAACAAAGCAGTTAACTCACTAAGAGTTTTACCTGTACGTGCAGATCGCTGATTTTTGCTCTTAGAAAGTGGTTTACTATTTTTCTGAAAATAAGGAGGAGGTCTGCCCCTTCCCAGTGACCAGCATTTTCCCTCTTTATGGCCTATTTTCTGACAGGAACTGCAAAACCTGCTTTCTTTACCATAGGGATGTTTGCTATGTTCTCCTGGAGTTTGAGGGTTTTCACGACTCTCTAATGCTTGTACACCATGCGTTCTGGTACATGACTCTGCGCTATTACGGTGTTGCATCACCTTAAGAACTGAAATAGGCACACTTTCTTGGTCAGTTGCACATGCATTTTCTGAACTAAACGTTTCAGATTCATTAGAGCAAGTCACCTCCTCTAAGAAGTGAACATGCTTTTTAGTCCCATCGCTGTTAAGCATTTTGGGAGACAATTTAGCATTTAGCTTAGCCTTGAGATCTGCAATGATTTCCTTGTGATTTGTACACTTTTCAGTCAGGGCTAACTGCTCAGCTAGTAATTTATCTAGCTGTGTTTGAAGATCTTGAATCTTTGCCTCAGACTTTAGTGCCTCTGCATTTTTAGATTGCACTTCTTTACATTTAGCATCTATACTTGAAGATAGATATGTTGTTAACTCACGTAGCCGTGTAAAACTTATGAAGTTTAAAGCCTCAATTATTTCAGCATGTTTTGATTTCTTTTGATGTTTGCCTATTGTGTCCCACCATTGGAGCACTTCCTTATCTGGACATTTAATTCCAATGTACTCTTTCTTGAGTTTACTCAAGGTAGGCTCAACTTTTTTGCTCCATAAAGCAAACAATACATCACTATTCTCAGATTTTTTCCCTTCCATCCCCGAGGAGTTCTGAATATTCACAATATTTACAAATTATACAGTAATGGGACTATTAAAGCTATTCAAAACCTTCTAAATTCTGTTTCATTCAATTCATGCAAATGGAGACTTTTCCTATCATACCATTAAACAATGAAAACAGACTTACCCATTCCATGGTCAGGAGGACAGCTTTAATCCATTAACAAAATCAACTGTGAAAAAATGTCCTCATTCTGATCAAAGTGAATTTCAGAAAACTCACTGCAAGGGATCCCGGGTTTCGGCACCATCTGTAAGGGTGGAATTCCTGCAGTGGTTCAAGCTGCAAGAACTGCCGAATGACTAAAGAAACGTTATTGGCAAGATGGTAGAAAACGTACTCGGTTACTAACGTAACCTCGGTTCTCTCTAGAAGAGGGAACGAGTACTGCGTTCGTAGAACGCTGCGGGAAAAGTCTCTTTTCACGAAATACTGAAGCAAAATTATCCTTAATTTTCATATTTGTAAAACGCATTGCGGCAGTGCACAGCCATGGCGAGACGGCTCGCTCACTCATTGGCTGTTCTGCGGCAACTGCATGAGCCTATCGAGCGAGGGCTGATGCAACATCAGACCAATGAGAGTGCTTCGCGCGCTCCTCGTCACATCCCGCCGAAACGGGTGTGGCCATCCCCTATAAAAGGAGCTCGAGTAGGCTGATTCAACTGGTTTTCATCGCCGAAGCGAACCAGAGCGAACCGCGCGCACGGCAGGGAACGCAGTACTCGTTCCCTCTTCTAGAGAGAACCGAGGTTACGTTAGTAACCGAGTACGTTCTCTTACGAGAGTTCTCTCGTACTGCGTTCGTAGAACGCTGCGGGAACCACTTGTAAGACGCCGTGCGTGCTGGGATGAGAAAACACCGACCACTGGAAGCTAGTCCAGGTATACAGTGCATAATCACCCGGTAGACTTCGGAGAGTCTGGAGGGGGGGGGGGGGGGGACAACCACCCTCAGATAGCTGCGTCCTAAGACGCGATATAACATCACATAGGCAGGGGGAGGCCTGGCTAATGTGGGAAATGTGGGTCTTACGTAATTTCGCCCAAATGGATGCGCCCTTAAGCGCGATACAACGTCACATAGGCAGGGAGAGCCTGGCTGATGTGGGAAATGTGGGACTTACACACTTTCGCCCAAATAGGTGCGTTCTAGACGCGATATAACATCACATAGGCAGGAGGGAGCCTGGCTAATGTGGGAAAAACATGGGTCTTACACAATTCTGCCCAGAAAACTTCGGCGGCGCTGTGCGTCTACGATATCAGTGCCGTGTTTAGACAGCTGACTCGAATACACCGAAAATACTTGGCTTGCAAGTGCGGTGAAGTCTTCGGTGGCGTTGTGCGCCTGCGAAATCAGTGTCCTGGTTAGACAGCTGATTCGGCTAAACCGAAAACAACCTGGCCTGCAAGGCGGGAACTTCTAGGTTGTAGAACCTTATGAATGTAGACGGCGAGGCCCAGCCCGCCGCCGTACATATTTCCTGTAAGGAAATCCCGCTAGACCAGGCCCACGATGAGGCAACGCCTCTCGTGGAATGCGCTCTAATGCCCAAGGGGCACTGAAGGCCCTTGGTGGTATAAGCCATTGTTATGGCGTCAACCACCCACCTGGACAGGCTCTGTTTCGAAACAGCCGTTCCCTTGGAACGTCCACTGAACGAGACGAAGAGCTGCTCCGTCTGTCTGAAGGCAGCGGAGCGGGACACATAAGCTCTTAAAGCCCTAACGGGGCAAAGACAGCTCGAGTCCCCTTCCTCGTTTGATCCCGGCAGGGCAGACAGGGAAAAAACCTGAGCCCTAAACGGAGTGTTGAGGGATTTCGGCACGTAGCCGTGCCTAGGTTTGAGTATGACTTTGGAGTCATTGGGCCCAAACTCCAAGCACGTTGGACTCACAGAGAGCGCGTGCAGATCGCCTATGCGCTTCACCGAAGCGAGGGCCATCAAAAACACCGTTTTGAAAGACAGATGTTTGAGGCTGACAGATTGGATAGGCTCAAAGGGGGGACCTTTCATGGCTGCCAAGACCGTAGAAAGGTCCCACACCGGGACTGAGGGAGGTCTGGGGGGATTCAGCCTCCTAGCTCCCCTGAGGAAGCGGATGACTAAATCGTTCCTTCCCAGTGACTGGCCTGGCGTTGCTGTCGAGCACGCTGCGATAGCCGCCACATAGACTTTGAGCGTGGAAGGGGATCTGCCCTTGTCCAACAGCTCTTGTAGGAAGGAGAGAACCTCCGTCACCTCACAATCGAGGGGTGACAGGCCCCGAGCTGTACACCAGCTGGAGAAAACCGACCACTTCGAGGCATAAAGCCGCCTGGTGGAAGGCGCTCTAGCCTGAGTGATGGTGTTCAGCACTCCATCCGTGAGACTAACGGGTAACCGTTGAGCGTCCACGCATGAAGGGACCACAGCTCTGGGTGTGGGTGCCAAATCGAGCCCCTGGCCTGCGAGAGGAGATCTCTCCTCAATGGCACTGGCCATGGAGCGGAGTCTGCTAACTGCATCAGGACTGGAAACCAGGCTTGGTTGTCCCAGAACGGTGCTATAAGCAGTACTGGGCATTTCACTTCCCTGACTCGCTCCAGCACCTGAGGTAGGAGGGAGACTGGGGGAAACGCGTATAGCGGGCAGTGCGGCCACTTGTGGGACAGTGCGCTGTCGTTCTTCGAAAAGAACACGGGGCAATGAGCGTTTTCTGGGGACGCGAATAGGTCCACCTCCGCCCTGCCGAATCTCTGCCACAACAGCCGGACTGTTTGTGGGTGTAGAGACCATTCGCCCGTGGGAACGTTGTTCCTGGACAGCCTGTCTGGACCCAGGTTGAGTGTCCCGGGCACATGCACCGCTCTCAGCGAGCGCAGGTTGCGCTGAGCCCATATTAGGAGGCGCTCGGCCAGCCTGAAAAGGGAACTGGATCCGAGACCGCCCTGGCGATTTATGTAGGACACCACGGCCGTGTTGTCCGAGCGGACTACGACGTGTTGGTCCTTGATGTGGGGACAAAAGCGCGTCAGCGCGTTGTGAACTGCTAGCATTTCCAGGCAGTTGATATGATGGAGCTTTTCTCGTTCTGACCAAAGGCCAAAGAACGGCCTGCCCTCGAGCGGCGCTCCCCATCCCGAGGTGGATGCGTCCGTAGACACCACTTTCACTCTCGAGGAAGTCCCCAGGCTTACACCTGCGCGGTACCAATCGCCCGCCGCCCATGGTCTCAGGGCTGCTGCGCAGTCTTGATCGACTTTGAGGCGCAATCGGCTGAGTGCCCACGCTCCGCGTGGCACCCGCGCTTTCAACCAGAACTGCAGAGGGCGCATGCGAAGCAGGCCCATCTGGAGAACTGATGATGCTGAGGCCATGAGGCTCAGCATCCTCTGAAACCGTTTGAGCGGGATAATCGCACCGCAGCGGAAGGACCTCGCTGCGTGCTGTATGCGCAGCGCGCGCTGTTGCGACAGCTGCGCTGTCATAGAACGAGAGTCCAGAACGATGCCCAGAAACGATATAGTTTGGCTGGGGTTCAGGGAGCTCATCGTCCAATTGATCGTGATACCAAGATTCTCGAGGTGATCGAGTAACATGGTTCTGTGCTCCACGAGCTGAGATCGTGATTGAGCTATGATCAGCCAGTCGTCCAAATAGTTCAGCACTCGCATGCCCCTGAGTCTGAGGGGAGCGAGCGCTGCGTCCATGCACTTCGTAAATGTACGGGGTGCCAGGGACAAGCCGAATGGCAGGACTGTATACTGGAATGCCCGACCCTCGAAGGCGAATCTCAAGAATCGCCTGTGGCGTGACGCTATCTGTATTTGAAAATACGCGTCCTTTAGATCTATCGACATAAACCAGTCTTCTCAGCGAATGTGCGCGAGGATTTTGCTGGTCGTGAGCATTTTGAAACTGCGTTTCACTAAAGCTCTGTTTAGTCGTCTTAGATCTAGTATGGGTCTGATACCACCGTCCTTTTTGGGGACTAGGAAGTATCTGCTGTATAGCCCCCCTTCGCTTTGAGCTTGGGATACATGTTGTATCGCCCCTTTGCTCAACAGTTTTGATATTTCGGCGCGAAGTAGGTGTGCTACTTCTGAATTCACCGCAGTTTCGACGCGCGCTGTGAAGCGTGGAGGGCGTCGACAAAACTGTAGCGAGAAGCCTCTCTTTATAATGTCTAGCACCCAGTCCGAAACCCCTGGAAGCGCGGCCCATGCGTCTGCATGGCCGGCTAGGGGTTGGATGCGAAGCGCGCTCTGTTCGCTGTGCGACGGCGGCGCTTCGGGGTGCGCTGGCATAGGCGTTACGCCTGAGACATTTGAGGCGGGGAGCGCGCGTAATACAGCGGGCAAAACGCTCATCCTCGACCGCGCTACAGTGCTTATCTGAGCGGGGGAGGTCTGAGAAGGTCTCATGGGACTCATGCAGCCTACAAGTGAACGTGGGCGGGGACCGGGCACGTTTACTGCTTTGGCCGCGCTGTCTGCTTGAACAGAGCGGGCGCGCACAGGTCCCGTTTTTACAGGGAGCCTGTGGCTCGCCAGACATAGCGTTTGTGGGCACTGGGGAGTGGGCACTTTGACTATGTTTGGGGCGCGACCGAACTGCATCGATCTTATGAGTACGGGCCCTGTGTGCAGGGCTGTGCTTGTGTGTAGGGATGGGCACAGAGAAGTGGGCATCAACACTACATTTATAGCACCATCGGCCTTGGCCGGGACACCAGAAAATACACTCTTTTCGGGATTTATCTGGGTAGCCGTAAAAACGGCTTTTGTGTGCAGGCAAGCGGGCAGCTGTGCGGGCTTGTGCTCTGCTGAGAGCGCTGAAGCAGTCGCAATTCCTGGGACTGAGACAGCGGTGCGCTTTGGTGAGGGCCCTGGTCGCAACGGGGCTTACACACCTGCGCTTTCCTAGCGTGCTAGGATTTCTTTGGGGCTTCCGGCTTCAACACAACCCTTGGTCGCGGCCCGCGGTGAGTGGGGCGGCGGCTAGTAGAGCGAGAGCGAGGGCGTGATCCGCGCTGCTGTCGCTGTGAGGGGGCGGCCGAAGGCGGGGGCTGAGGCTGTGAGCTCCGAGGGGCCTGTTTCTCACGGCCCGCTGCAGAACTGGGGCGCTTCGGCAGGAAGTGCTTGAACGCCTGTGACGCTTTTTGGGCTTCGGAAAATCTCTCCACGAGCTCGGAGAGAGAAGATCCAAAAAGGCCAGCGGAGGATAGCGGGGCGTCGAGGAACGCGTTGCGCTCTGCATCAGCCATCTCCGTGAGCGTCAGCCACAAATGCCTCTCGGCTACGGTAGCGGAAGCCATACAGCGTCCCATGGCTTGTGCTGCAGCCTTGGTAGCGCGGAGGGAAAGATCCGACGCGCTTCTCAGGTCCGCGATGCAGATAGCTTCAGGTCCTATCTCGTCCAGTTTGCGGAGGAGATCGCCTTGGAACACCTGAAGCGTGGCCATGGTGTGCAAAGCCGATGCCGCCTGCCCAGCGGCGGAGAAGATCCGCGCGAGCATCGACGACGTCATGCGGCAGGCTTTTGACGGCAGCGCTGGCTTAGTCCGCCGTCCAGCAGAGGGCGGGCAAAGGTGGGCTGCTATCGCCTGTTCCACCGGCGGCAGAGTGAGGTAGCCTCGGTCCTGAGCATTATCCAGGGAGGAAAATGCTGGGGATACAGACGAACGTGTTCGTGCAGAAAAGGGAGCGTTCCAGGCCTTCGCCACTTCTTCATGAAGCTCAGGAAGAAACGGAGCGGGCTTAGACACAGGAGA
Source organism: Scardinius erythrophthalmus (assembly GCF_964197995.2). Classification (NCBI taxonomy): domain Eukaryota; kingdom Metazoa; phylum Chordata; class Actinopteri; order Cypriniformes; family Leuciscidae; genus Scardinius; species Scardinius erythrophthalmus. Next base: position 28,382,388 of record NC_138231.1, read on the forward strand.
AGTGCGCTCACCAGGGAGGAAGCTACCATCAAGCCGGGTACGCGAGGGGAGTTCCGGTGCAGACCACTCGAGGCCGAGGCTCGCCGCGGCCAACGCGAGTACTCGCATGAGCTCCCTCTCGATGCTAGCTCTAGCCGACGGCTTTCGGGCAGGAGGCGTGAGATCCGCAGAGCTCGCCCAGTCTTCACTGCCTGAAGCTAGCAGAGAGCAGGAATCCTTTTCGACCGACTCGACTTCAGAAACAACTTCCTCAGATGAAGCGGCGGCAGACTGCGGGCGCTGAGCATCAGGAAGTGCTTCGGGGGAAGCCGGTGAAGCTGGCGGGCGAGCCGGCGAGCTTTGTCGGGAAGAGGTGGGTTCCGGGGCCCGCTGCGAGCGGCGCTTCTTACGGCGCGGCAACGCGGCGGGGGGCGCAGGCTCGGAGAACTGTGCCAGGCGAGTCCGCAGAGTCGCCATCGGCAAAAGCTCGCAGTGAGGGCAGCCGCCGTCAGCGAGCGCGAGCGCTGCGTGTTCTTCGCCCAGACAGAAGACGCAAATAACATGGCGGTCTCCCTCGATGAGCGGGGCTCGGCACGAGCCACAGGATGGCATCTTGAAAAAGACGCGGCTCTTTTAGGGGTGAGTGTTCGGGAACACTGCACACACACATACACAAAAACAGAGCAGATAAAGGATATGAAGCGCCGGAAAGCGCAGCAGGTACGGCAGTAGAAGGCGGCGAAGGCCAGCGGCTTCAAGGGCTCGTCCCGCTGAAAAGCTTGCCTCGACGACGCTTGCTTCTCCGTGATCCAGCGATGCGTGAGCTTCGCTGAAGAGATGAAAATCAGTTGAATCAGCCTACTCGAGCTCCTTTTATAGGGGATGGCCACACCCGTTTCGGCGGGATGTGACGAGGAGCGCGCGAAGCACTCTCATTGGTCTGATGTTGCATCAGCCCTCGCTCGATAGGCTCATGCAGTTGCCGCAGAACAGCCAATGAGTGAGCGAGCCGTCTCGCCATGGCTGTGCACTGCCGCAATGCGTTTTACAAATATGAAAATTAAGGATAATTTTGCTTCAGTATTTCGTGAAAAGAGACTTTTCCCGCAGCGTTCTACGAACGCAGTACGAGAGAACTCTCGTAAGAGAACTGCACATTTCTTGTCTTTAACCACCCACTGCCACTTATACCAACGACGGAAATAAGTGCAGTTACAATAGCTTAATATTTGTGGGAGAGCGTTGCTATAGATAGTGATGATATTGTATTGCAATATGTAGCACTTCAAAGTCAATACCAAATCAAAACTAGTTAGCACATTAGTTGCAATTGAAAAGGTTTAATGACAAATTATGGTTATGGTTACACCTAAACTAGTTACAAAATATATGTATGAGATGATGATAACTTATATTATTAATTGTACCCAGCATATATGAAAAATGTTACCTGAGAGAGAGAGAGAGAGAGAGAGAGAGAGAGAGAGAGAGAGAGAGAGAGAGAGAGAGAGAGAGAGAGAGAGAGAGAGAGAGAGAGAGAGAGAGAGAGAGAGAGAGAGAGAGAGAGAGAGAGAGAGAGAGAGAGATAAAGAGGAGCCCCCAAGAAAGGGACCCAGAGAAGAAGATAGCCAGAGCATCAAAGAGCCAGAGCAACAGTTACAATCTTCTTTTATCCTTTCCTTGACCATGTGACTAAAACCCAACTGTGAGACATTCAAACTGACCAATCAGATAATTACACTTCCACCACTGTACTAAAGGTTTGACAATTCATTGACCCCCAAAGTACAAACATTTGGCTTGCATGCCTAGATCACTATCAGCCCCTCTGTGCCTTAGGAACTCCAAATGGTCATTGTGGTAGAAAGAGGGGGTAGAAAAACAGTCAAGCAAATATCTTTGTTCATTTAAAATATCTTGGATTATTTTCAATCCTACAAGAAGAAGCACCAACATGAACTTGTGAATCTGAAGGATCTGGAGAGATTCTGTATGGAGGAATGGTCTCTGATCTCTTGTCAGTTATTCTCCAAACTCATCAGGCATTATTAGGAGAAAACTCAGATATGTTATCTTGGCAAAAGGAGGTTGCAACAAGTATTTAATAACAGGGTGCCAACAATTATGGCCAGCGTGTTTTGGAGAAAAACATTTATTTTATAATGTGATTTACCCCCCACTTTCAATTCTTTTACTTCAATGAAAGGTTAGATTTTAGTGATTTTTTATTTATTTTTTAATAAAAGATCAAAAGGATAAACAATGCAGATTTATTTTTTACAGCCATTTTTTATCATATTTATCAGGGGTGCCATCAATTTTGACCACCACTGTATACAGTGGGCTCCACAAATATTGGCACCCTTTGGTAATAAATATTAGCAAAACTGACATGAGAATAATATGATAAAAATTGTCTTTCCCACAGTGATGACTATAGGAATTTGGCCTGTTTGTCACTTCATATTTAGAGCCCAGTGAAACAGTAAGTCATGTCTTATCACTTAAGTGTTCCTGATCACTTAAAGGTGAACTTAAAAACATACCATATGAATGGGAATATACTTCAGTTAGATTTTTGCTCATTAGAAGCAAACACTGGCTGGTAAACACCTTCGAACTACTGTTGGTACGTGGAAATTATGTAATAGGTAGGTGTGGCTCTGAGGCTCCGCCTTCTTTGGTGTGGAAATCTTCTTCGGTTCATATCTTCTGTTTAGTCTTGTCGAGGTCAGAGGTCTACGAGTAAAAACATGAACACACTGGAGAGCTGCTTTATAGTAAGAACTGACAACGCTATCTCACAACCAATTCATACGAATTCGTAGGATTTGTCTCAGGGCCGGAGTGGGGCCACTTTTCAGCCCGGGAGTTTCAGGCCCAAGACCGGCCCACTTTTTCCATGGTGGAATTCCAAATTAGCACTTTTTTAAAATTGGATAAATGAAGCAACAGTTCAGCTCGTACTATTGTGTAGTTTGTATTAATACCATGGGTTAACAAATAATGTAAAGGTTAAATAATAATTCACTTAGACTTTATAAGAAGCATAAGAAGCAATTGCAACTTTTTCACACAATTCTGACTTTATATTTCGCAATTCTGACTTTATATTTCGCAATTCTGACTTTATATTTCGCAATTCTGACTTTATATTTCGCAATTCTGACTTTATAACACGCAATTGCTACTTTATATCACACAATTCTGACTTTATATCTTGCAGTTCTGACTTTATAAGCAATTGCGACTTTATTTCACACAATTCTGACTTTATAATTTACAATTCTGACTTTATAACACGTTTTATGATTTTATATCACACAATTCTGACTCTATATCTGGCAGTTCTGACTTTATAAGCAATTGCGACTTTATATCACACAATTCTGACTTTATATTTCGCAATTGTGACTTTATAACACGTTTTATGACTTTATATCACACAATTCTGACTCTATATCTTGCAGTTCTGACTTTATAAGCAATTGCGACTTTATTTCAGGCAGTTCTGATTTTATACCTTGCAATTCTGACTTTATAAGAAGCAATTGCGACTTTATATCACGCAATTCTGACTCTATATCTCACAATTCTTTATAACACGCAATTGCAACTTTATTTCAGGCAATTCTGACTTTATATCTCACAATTCTGACTTTTTAACACGCAATTGCGACTTTATTTCAGGCAATTCTGACTTTAGCCTATATCTCGCAATTCTGAGAAACAAAGTCAGAATTGCGAGATGTAAACTCGAGATAAAAAGTCGCAATTATCTTTTAAAATGTTTTATTCTGTGGCGGAAACAAAGCTTCCATAGCCTACCTCCTGGCCTCTTCCTCCCATCCATCCTCCCTGACGCGTACCGTTACGGCCGGCCCAGCTATCAGTAGGCGCCGGCGGAGCCGCGGTAGCCTCCCTGAGAAAACGTTTTGAAAAGACGGGCTATGGACCCAACCATTTCTATAGGAGGGGAGGGGAGAACTCTCTCACATGGTACAACCCATGCTGAGTTGCGCGCTGTGGTGGCAGAATGCGGAACGTGTGTATCCTAATGTAACTAATGTGACATTGAAATGTAAAAAAAAAATAAAATAAAAATCCTCGACCGGCCCAAAAGTGAAGCGGCCCACCGGGAATACTCCCGATTCTCCCGATTACCCACTCCGGGCCTGATTTGTCTAAACCACAGTGATGGGAAGATTTATGGGCAGGGTCAGGGGTAGGTCATTCGTACGAATTCATACGAATTGGGCAACTCGTAAAATATGTACGAATTGCTGTGAGATCTGGTTGGAACTGAAGTTGTAATTCTTCAGTATTTACTATTTTTTTTTTTTTTTTTTTTTTTTCATGTTTGATACTCTAAAGCTGCTTGATTTTAATAAAACTATTGTATAAAGTCTTGTCACTGTTTTTTTGTTGGGTGTTCATTTTGTTATTGAGAAGAAAGTGTGCAGCACATATTTATATATCCATCTAAATGCCGCTCTTTATTTTGAACTTCTCTTTACCTATAAGTGAAAAACGAAAAGAGTTTTGCCGTTTAACGTCTAAAAACAACTGTTTTTGTGAAGCAAATAATATGCCAAAGACTTTAGTACATGTGTATTTGTGTACATTTACCATATGTTTCAGTTACAGCCCAGATCAATAATTGACTACACTGTTCCAACGACTGTGTCATAAGGCTATTCTATTCACCCACACATGGGCCACATGAATTATGCTGTGTTAGTATGTTCGCTGCACGAATTGTTCTCACTTCAATCCGTTGTTTCTGCCGCTAGAGGCCTGTGGATGAAGGTTGGACATGAAGGACAGAGGAAGACAGAGGATCGTTACGCTGGGCTCCCGTGGCTTTCTGAAACGACCGCAAGTTCATGGCCATCAGGAAGCCCGTCTGTAAGTCTCCCCTATAAATAGATTCTCAACAAATCCAAAAGAGCAAATAAGGGCTCGCTCTGTGGGAGAACATCCAACAACAGAGATGTGTGGCGTTCACGCTCAGAGGAACTCAACATGCTATCCTCAAACTAGCTTACATTTATTCCCTATTTGGTTTTTGTTTTGGGGGGTTTTCAAAGTTTTCCAAGTTTCACTAAAGATTTTTCCTTCTTTCCTTGTGGATAAAAAATGTTTTAGCATGTTTTTAAAATGAGTACTTATTTTGAAAGATATTAAGATATGAGCTGAATGTAATGTTTTCAGACTCTTAATTGCATGTTATTTACATATAATTGAAAATGTATTAAAGTTTGAATTTATATTAAATGAAATAAGTTGAATTTAGTAGTGCATGTTTACCCACTAATATAGGACTTTCACAATTTCATACATCTTTATGATGCAATTTCATAATTGCTTGTGTTGTCTTTGAAACATGGTTAATGTACTGTCGAATGAACTGACAATCATTTATGGTAAACTAACTTTAAACTTTAAATGTAATATCGAATACATGTATATGTGCTTTAGTTTGTCAACACAAGTGTACTTTTTTCAAGCCAGTGTTATTTTAGTTTTTTATTTTAGTTTTATTATAGTTTTATTGATATTTTAAATGAGCTTTTTATATGTTAATTTTTTATACATTTTTTTTGTCATTTTGTCATGTGCTTTTGTCATTTTATTGTTGTATTTTTTAGTTTGTTATAGTTTTTATTTATTTACAATCAATAATTTTAGTGCTTCAAGCTTGTTTTTTTTTTTTTTTTTTTCAATCTTGAGAAAAGATAAAACAATGATTTAAATGGTTCATGAATGTGCATGAATGTAGTCACTGAAGTTTACTCTTTAAGTGCACTTTTTTATTTCATTCATATTTTATTATATGCAATTATAGTTTTTTAAAAATGTACTTTTAAGATTTGAGGTACAGTACAAGCTAAGTGCACATGCAACGCAGTTAAGCGCACTTCCTTTTTGCAAGTGTACATATACTTCAACAACACATGGAGAGTGTGCAAGAGAGCGAGCGAGATTGTTATCATCAACAATGGCACTATTTAGCAAAGGAGGCCTAAACGGGGAAATTGTCCCTTCATACGATCTCCCCTGCCAAATGAAAGAAGATTTGAACATCCCACAAGTAGGCTACATTCTTTAATTTACGTTTGTCCATTTGATTCATAATACCATCTGAAACTGAACAAATGGCCTCCCACACACAGTCTATGTAGGTATCAGTGAGCACGTACCATGTGAGTCAAATCTCTTTACGACTACCTTTCTTTCAGGCCTGGAAAAGCTGAATAAGCTTAACTCCATCAATTATTCAGTGGGCTGCCAGACAAGCTTTTAAAATTAATAAGTTTAGAGATTGAGCTACTTCAGAGCTGCAGGTTTGATAAATGTTTGAGAAGTCCTGATGAGTTACGGTGACACTCTCGGAATATGGAGGACAAAATAGACAGGTACACTGAGGGTCAAGCGAGGACAAACAGATGTACAATGCTGATGGTTTCCTTAAGAATCAAAGATCTTGCTTTTATATGTTTTGCATCTCTAGATTCTTTAGCTGGATTGCATTTACACCTGTGTGATTGGAAAGAAGTTTGATCGGCCAAAAAATTTCAACTGTATCTGACCTTGTCCTACAGTACTACCACCACACCTGCTACAATCGTTCCCATTACAACAAAACAGCCAAGTAGGGAATGTCATCCAAGCCCCTCCTTCTGGGAACCCCTGATGTCATCACTAGTACTATTCTTCTTATACTTTACTTTATTTGTCTTTTTTGCTTCACTTAGTCTACCTAGTGATAAGACATACGATTGAATTCCTTAGCTTACAGAAATAATTCTGTTTGATTTCCCAACTTTTAACGAAACTATATAGACACTTTTAGTTTTTATTGAATGGGTACAATATAGGTTTAATGGGTAGGTCTTCTAGCTATAATTATCACACCATAGGCCTCTATTTATTGTACAATTTATTGTGTTTTAGTTATCTCATGGGTGATAACATTCGAAAGTAATATAATTTTGCCTTACACTCTTAAAAATAAAGGTTCTTTATTGATAATGATGGTGCCATGAAGAACCTTTAAATGCACAAAAAGTTCTTCACAAGGATTCTTTAGATTATAAAATGTTTTTCACACTGGGAAAACAAAAATGGTTATTCTATGGCATTGCTGCAAAAAAAAAAAAAAAAAAAAACTTTTGGAACCTTTATTTTTAATAGTGTACAAACACGTCAAACATATAAAATAATTATACCATGTTAAAATTATAATTTCAGTGGTTATCATGACATCCTCTCCAACCCCCAACCTACCCCCCCCACACACACACCAGATTATTAAAAAAAAGTGACAGAATGTTTCATAAAACAAACATTTGTCTACTTAGCATGTTAATTGGGATTCAAACTAAAGAAATGAAGAGAAAATTGATTTTAAAAGCATCCCACAAGAAAGGACCCCAAGAGAGATAAAGACGTGGGTGAGGATTTGGGAGAGAATCAAGAGATTTTAAGTGTAGCCCAATGGAAAAAATTCATGGGCTATTGATTAAACATAAAACAGCAGTATTACATTCAAATGATGACATTAATAGAGCATATTCACAATCCAGTTCTTCAAAAACAGCAATAATGATAATTTGTAGTAAATAATGAAAACAAATTAGAGTTTACAACTTTGTTTAATGCGACTAGAACCCATTTCTGGCCGTCTCAGAATGATATTTCAGTGATCAATATGTCTGGGGTATAATGTCATCAAGCACTATCTGAATGTGATCCAATCACCAAAAACATTTATTACCAAGTTTAAAGTGGCCCAAAAACCTCTCTACCAGTTTTAAGATAGACAAAATATGTGTGTGAATAATGCATTAATCACTCTTTGACTCACTGTCTAACAGTGATATCAGCGGATTAAGTTTCAGAGGTGTCTCTTTTGCCTCCCTTTAGCTTTTTGCAAAAATAAGCTCACTAATAACAGGCAAACAACGAGGAAATATGCTTTTACTGTAGTTATTTTTCAATCATTGATAATAAAAGTATTTAAAAATATATTAAAGCTGTTAAAACTTAAAACCTTTAGATTTTGATATTTGTTTGTAGTAAAATTGGTACATTTGAGTAAAAATATTACAATAGTAGGTGCTTGGTTATAAACTTGCTGATAGTTGCTTATTGATGAATTTAGACCATGCCACTGCTCTCTACACAAATGAGTAGCACACATTCTCAGTTGTTCAACGATATATCAATACATGAGCTATCTGTTACCAAGATAAATTAGAGAAAATCAGTCTGCTTGTTTCCTTCTAAGGCTAACCTGTGCTGCATCTTAGCTAAATTTTCTGTAGTCTGGTTGCAAGATGGTATTAAAATTCTGCCTTTGGCATTTATATGAATGCAAAATCAGACAATTTTGGGATAAAGTCAAAAATAACAAACACAAATGTATTCCAAAACAAGATTCCAAGATAGATGCAGATATAACATGTTTTTTCTTTCTGTGTCTAGTGGTGGGACATGTTCAATCTTGCCCCATTCCCGAAACTAAGCCATGGGTTATTTGATATGATACAATTGGGAGCAACTATCAACAAGTTGCTACGTTTTTAGCTGTCAGCAAATACCAAGTCTCCCGGTTTGTGCCAAATTAGATAATGGGATATTGCCAAATGTCATGGTTTAGTTCAAAACCAATATTCAAATTCTGGCTAATACTGAGAAGATGATAATTACTTTCATGTTATGGCAGATAAAAGGTATATTACAATTCTGCGCTATTTTGTCTAAACCCTTGTGAAAAAGAAGTGCGCTTAGATGTAGTTTGTCCACTATTACTTCAAAATGTAAAGGTATATACAGTATATAAAAAAAGTGAATGAGTGAGTGAGTTTGAGTGAGTGTCTGACTGACAGTGAGTGAGTGTGTGTGTGTGTGTGTGTGTGTGTGTTTGTGTATGTATTAGTATGAAGGTAAAAGAGTAGCAAAACTCAAGAGCATGTAGATGTGAATTTGAGAACTTGTATAATAAATATTCGTACTTGACTTTGACTACTGTTTTTGCGATATTTGCGACAATATTCTTGATTTTCTATGGAGAAAAACGCTTAACATATAATTAAACGTGTTGTGTTCATATTCTGTGCTCATCTGCTTTTCTGTACATAGTATGCATTATTAGTATGGTGTTTACTGAGTTTGATAATATCATGTATTTATTTTAAAATCACTGTCTAATGCATTTAAGCCACATTCAGAACGTCCCCGAGGAGGACGCGCGTTTCGTGCACTGTAACGGATTTCTGTAATTTGAACAGTATTTTACTGTAATATGTACAGTAAGATACTGTAAAATATGTATACAGTATGTTACTGTAAACAGCAAAGGATTATGGGAAAATATAGGGTAACTACTGTAATTCTTCACTACTGTAAATCAATTTACAGTAGTGAACTTGCCCGCGAAAAACTGACCAATGGCAAGAGGGATTTCTTTTCAAGTGTTTTTTTGAGGGGTGAAGTGGCAGTTAATGCACGGACAAAAGATCATGTAACTCACCAAAAAGGTTAGTATATAATTTCTATTTTATGTAAAACAAACATTTTCAAATGTTTTTACTCATGTTAACAGCAAACTAACATGATGTATCGTTTTGTTTTCGTCTGAATAGTTTTAGTGCCTTTTTTTCCTGACTGTCGTCAGAATGTTTTTTTGGTGCCTTTATTACTGTCTTTTTTCCTGACTTGTCGGCCGGGTCGCTGTCACGGTGATAATATTAACTGGTGAGTAAGTTAAGTTCACCTATATTAGCCGAAATATTCTTTAGTTAAAACTATAAAAAATAATGGTTGTGTGTTCCTCTGCCTCTTTAACGCAAGTTAGCTCATCAGGCGGGCGGAGTCGTCGGTAACGTTAACCGAGCTAACAGCGAACTCAACGTGAAATACTGAGGTAAAGTGAGATAGACGAAACCCTTGTTAAAGTGCGGTTTTAAACATTATTTTCACGTAGGCCTAAATGATTTATTTTCAGGTTTGTGATCTGGATAATGCCATCTGCAACGATGGAGTGTGTTGGAGCCTTTTCATTGTGATAACATCAACTGGTATGTAACGTTATGGTCAACTTCACCTAAATTAGCCGAAGTAAACTTATTAAACAGAGAAGCATAATAACTGATATGTTCTGTCTCCTCTTTCACAACTTTTTGGCAGATGTACAACGTAAATACTGAGTAAAACTAAGTTAAAGGGACAACGTAGAACACCTTAAACAGAAAATTATGTATGTCATCATTTACTCGCCCACAACGTGTTCTAAACTTGCATGAAGTTCTTTCGTCTGACCATAAAATAAGATATTTTGAATAATGTTGGTAAATAGTTGCTGGTCCGCATGGACTTCTATAATAGAAAAAATACTTTGGATGTCAATGGGGACCAGTAACTGTTTGGTTGCTCATGTTCTTTAAAATATCTTCTTTTGTATACAGCACATTAAATAATTTAATGGAAGTTATGAACAAGTTGAGGGTGAGTAAATGGTGACAGAATTTACAATTTTGAGTAAACTAACCCTTTATCCAACACCATTGTTAATTTCATCTTTTGTTTTATTTTCAAGTTTGTGGTCTGAATTATGTCATCTGAAACGTCGGAGGTGTATTTTGGAGTCTTTTTTGTGATTGCCTTCGTAATGGTGATAACATCTACAGGTGAGTAAGATGACATCAACTAAATTAGCTGAAGTATGCATTAGTTAAGCAGGCAAACATGTTCTTTTCTGTTCTTTATTTTGAATTTGCAGCGGCCATTCCCTCCGGACTGTACATCACTGCTGACGCTCTCCACTAATACACAGAACGGGTTGACGTTGGAGGAGGAAGAGGAGAAGGAGGAGGAAAGGGTTAGCAATATACCATTATCAATATAGAAAAGTTTTGCTAACTAATATTTTTAATGTTGTTTAATTGATTAAAAACTATAAACACCATACAACATTATATCTTACCTCATCTTCACCCCACATGTTATTGTTGTTAGTAATAAGTTCTGTTATTGTATTTTAGTTTTTTTTCTGTAAACTATAACACTAAAAGGCTGCTGTGACTTTGTCTGTTTCAGGAGAGTCTGTTCTCAAAGCAAAAACATGGATGCTGACAATGAAGGGCAGAATCATCATCCAGTTACAACTGCTAACAGACGACTCTTCAGAATTAGCTGTCTATTTTGTCGAATGCAGAATCAGGTAAACCAATATATATATATATATATATATATATATATATATATATATATATATATATATATATATATATATATATATATATATATATATATATATTTTTTTTTTTTTTTTTTTTTTTTTTTACATTACATTACATTTACATGCATGCATTTGGAAGTCACTTTTATCCAAAGCAACTTACATTGTATTAAGTTTAATTTAAATTAACCATTCCCTGGAAATCTAAGCTACAGGAATGTATTGAAAAAGAATGAAGCTTTAATGATTTTAATGTAATGTATTATGGGGTAATACCATCCCTGTAGGTTAGGGGTGGAAATTGGCAAAAATTTGATGATTCGATAGTATTGCGATATTTGGGCCACAATTCAATATTATTGCGCTTCCTAACATTGCGATACAGCAAGTATTGCGATTCGATTCTGCGATATATTGCGATTCATGTCCCCCATATTATTCAAAGACATTACAAAAAATAAGACTGCTCAACTCACTTCAAATGTCACATTAAATCTGTGAACATCTTCTACACATTTACTGGAGGCTAGTGCAAAAACTTTGTCCTTGAACATTCAGGACACAGGACCTTATTACAGAACGTAATTATATGAACGCGTCACCACCGCATTAGCACCAAAAACATGGAGATTTTATTTTAGAGAATAATTACACAACCTATTCGATATACTATAATTCTATAATTAAATAAACGAATCGAATATCCAAAAATTGTGACTCATCCCTGCATGTAATACCTTGTTTTTTCCCAAAATCTTCACTTACGTCTCGATTTTCGAAGGGGATTATAAACGTTTCTTCCTTGGTTCGCTTTTATTTAGGCCTATTACATTCACATTCTTTACTGTGGTAAAGTAGAAAAACGTTGTAGGACAGATAGCCTACATTTTTACTTGCACGTCAGATTCATTTCAACACAGTTTTTGCTTGTTATTAGACATGTACGGCACGTCAAGTTTATTTGATTTTTAGTTTCGCTCTCTTTGGCAGCGCAATTTCAAACATAGTTTAAATGTCTTGCCCTTGTGGAAGATTAAATTCACTTTTCATACCTTTTACAACAAGTAGAAAACATGAAGATATCAGAAAATAGATCGATGGTCTCTTTCCTCCTCGTGTCATCCCTCTCAAAGCACAGAGCGGTATGGCTTCATGTGGAATCACGTGTCTTTGTGTGGAAGTATTAAACAAGTTTTCCAAATCCAAGTTTTTTTTTTTTTTTATAGATTTAACTTTTCTATTATGTAAGTTTCTAATATTTACTGATATGTATTTGAATGCTTTACAGGCTTTGTGTTGCTTCTTTGAAGGAATTGCTCAAATAAAGACTTTTTTGCTCGAATAAACTACATTTTTTTATTTCAATTTTCATAATAACCCCCCAACCACTGCAGGTAGTTGGTCCATTACCACCGCAGTGGTAAAAAAAAACTGCCACCGTCACAGCCTTATAACCTATATTGGAATACTTTGCGCTACTGTATCAATATAATTGCGTGTGCAAAATATTGCGACACTGAACAGAATCGATTTTTCCCCCACCACTACTGTAGGTGGATTCAGAATCAGATGTAGTGTTTTTATTAACGCCAAAGTACATGCAGCATCAAGTTTTTGAGGGTTAGGGAAAATTCTGCCAACACCGGTCTGAAAAAATTATATATTTTTCCCTGCTTGTGTTTGCAGGTTCATTCTGAGAGTCAACCCTGATGGCACCAGACACCAAAGGCACAGATCAGATGGAAATCTGGAAAGGTCCAAAGAAAAGCATCAGACTGAAACCCTCAGTGTTTCTCATCAGAGAGCTTGTCAACTTTGACTGGCAAAATTACTGAAATGTAACAACACAACACTGACTTTGACTGTATTTTATTGTTTTAAGGCCTGTTTTTTTTCAGTGTGTGTACGTTTTTGCCATGCTACAGATACAAATGGTCACCAGGAGATAAATTCTATGGACTTTCAGCTAGTGGCTCCTAAAGGTCAAGATTTGTAATTTGTACTTCTAAAACAAAATGTTCAACGATTAAAAAGAATATTATAAGGACAAATGTTTGTGAGTTATTGTGATTTTTGGGGGGGTGGGGTAAACATAAATTAAAAAAAAAAAAATTAAGTGATAAAAAAACAAAAAAAAACCTCAATACTAATACTGTAAATGCAAGTACAGTAAATGATACAGTATACTGTAAGTGAAAATACAGTAATAATACTGTAAATGCAATTACAGTAAATGGTACAGTATACTGTAAGTGAAAATACAGTAATAATACTGTAAAACATTTTACAGTAACTTACTGGCATCCAGCTGCCAGTAAGTTACTGTAAAATTTACAGCAACCTCTTTACAGTGTGACATCACCATGTACAAAAGAAGTCCCATTTCATTGGCTTGGCTCCAACCAATAATATGACTAATTTGAAAAGAAGATTAAATGATAAAAAGCAAAAGTCAGCCTTCACCTTTTCATCAGTTATTAGTCTTTTTTTTTTTTTTCAATATTCCCAAATATCTTTGAGTAAATCCAAATGATGAAGGTCCCAAACTTTTTTTTTAAACTGTACGAAACGTAAAACTCCACTGACACGTTCCTCTAATTTCACTGACTGCTGAACCGCAGTGGGGTGATGCAAGATAAATTGACAGTTTCCAATTTAGTACAGTGTTCCGAATAAAAGGCCCAGAGGAATCTCGTTCTGACAGTGTGTCAGAAGCAGCTTGTGAAACTTCAAAAGAGTTACTTTTCTTCTATTAATGCTGACTGCTGCATGAGTGTATTTCTATACAGTATAATTACAAATTAGGGAGCCCGGCCCACGCAACACCTGCGAAATTGTAGCTGTTGCTGGCTAGCAAGAATGTTAATCCTTTCGTCCCCCTGTTTTGTCTTGTCCCAAACAGTCAAACGAAGTACAAAGCTGTGAAACATTCCTACTAATGGATTCTGTACCACAGTCAGTCAGTGGACAATAATGATAAAGTGGGTAAAGTGCTGGATCAGTCCTCACACCGATTATATTCCATTTTTGAATGTTGGGGGGCTGGAAGGGCAAATCGGACCGCACGCATATCGAATTCCTCTGTTTACATTAGCTGCTCTCCAAAGCCATTACACTGGCCCTTCACACCTGCCCTGACACGTCTACCGCTGGTGCAGTCGTGATATATATGCGTGGAACAGAAACTTCATTGTGCACAGTCTGTCTCCCCGGCGGCCATGTTGTCAGGCCCTGGGAGAAAAGGATGAATTATGGGTCCGAGGGATTTGTCTCAGCTTGGAGAAAGATGGATAGAGGGAGATAGAGCAATAGAGAGAAATATCCCACTTCACTAAAGAGCGATGAAGGGGAAAGAGTGAGCCAAGTTTCCTGCGTCTCGCCCCTCTGGCTGTGGCCGAGGTTTGTCATCGTTCCAGGCGTTCTCAGGCCCTGATCACTTGGCGTTTGGAGCGCTCGATCATTTCTTCATAATTATCCTCTTCTCTGATCTCTGAGTCACACGATGCCCTCCGTCTTTATAATGATACCAGTTTCGAAAAGAGTTTATGGTGTGCTGTGTGGTGTGTGTTAAGTCTATATGCAGATGCAGATTCGCTTCCAAAGGATTTTTGCACTTGAAATTGTTAATACTAGAATGCATGACCAAGAAAATCCTACATGAATGCATAAAGGGGGTTAAAGTTAGGGGGTTTAAAGCATTTATTATTATTTATTTATTTATCTTTATTTAAGTAATTGTAATTAAAGCATTTGATTATACAAATGTTAAACAAATATTTCAATAACGTTCATTTGTTCACTTCCGATGGGCATAGTGCAACATTATTTTACACCACTTCCTTTTGAGGAACTGAGACCAATGGCTGTTAAATATTATTTTGACACATACTACCAGATTTTATTTAATTTTTTAAAAATTTATATAAATCCTGTTCTTCTGAAATTTCTATTAATCATTCAGATGTGAAATCATTCAGATGTGTTAAAACTTTGGGCCAGATTTACTTAACAGGGCAAATTAGCTTGCGAATGCAATTTGCACCAATGGGAGAGGAAAGTGCGTGATCTACTGACGACGAACAAATTAAAGAACACAGACGCAGCCAGATCATTTCCATAATGACCAACACAATCTAACAAGAGCTGCGTAAATTAGCGTCTGGTTTAAGACGTGCTTTTTTGGGGAGGTAAATAATGGCGCAAACACCAGTAAATTGACTAATGCAAACCTAAATCACCTTGCATGATTCATTTACTTTCCTCCCATATCTTAAAACGGAAAAAAGCATATGCAATAAGGTCAGTCGCAGAAATAACCCTGTCCATGCCTTTTCAGCGCAAATGTTTCAGTGTGTGTCTTTCGTGAATCCTGACAGTAGTTTTTTAAAGCCAAAAGAGTGTTTGCGCTGGTGCAAGCTCTTAGTAAATCTGGTCCTTTAACTTTTTTTTGATAAGGATAGAGAATGATAATGATAAAAAAATTATAAGTTAAAAAATTTAAAAAAGTGAAATCGACACAAAAAAAATTGTGTCAAAGGAATTTAAATATGTTTATAAAATTGATGAAAAAAATTGTGAAAGTTCCATTGAAATGCATCATTTTGTCCCCTTTTTCAAAGAAACTTTTCATTATTTATCCTGGTTAAGTAATAAGTCCTGGGTTGTATGGTTTCAAGATTTCACACTGCATTTGTATTTGCATCCTTATTTGCATATTCATGAGGTCTATAATGTTGATTTGATGAGTACAGCATGTGATAAGAATGTCTTGATAAGAATTTGTTTGAATCTGTTTGTTGTCTTAAATCTACTAAAAACTGTTAGCCATCACATTTTGACATGTTTAACTGTTTCCCTTCAGAATCTGAATCTAAACAGCTTGTGATTACAGTGTGTGGCTGTGCAACGCAAAGTGTGGTAACCACGAAAACAATTTGTGATTAGTTGTTTTTTGCTAAACAACTCAGAATTACATTTTACCACCACATTGTTTCCCACTGTATTAATTTGACATGGCAATTTGAGGTTTTAGCTGCAAAAGCTAAGTGTTCTGGAACAGGACTTCATAACCCAGTTTAATATATATATATATATATATATATATATATATATATATATATATATATATATATATATATATATATATATATATATATATATGCTTCCTTTTAAGAGTTTTCAGGAGTAAAACTTGCTTTTAAAAAATGTTAACCCAGTGTGAAAAAAAAGAGAAAAGAAAAATGACAGTTTGAGTAGTTTGTAGAAGTCTATAAATGATCTGTGGGTTGTGCTACTTGGATGCAGAAACAATGTCTTGTCACATGCTTTTATCCTTGAAGTTGAATAACTTTGAATGAATTTCTATGGAAACACCACAATATGTCTACAATAATGAAGGTTGAAATGAAGTTAGCGTCTGTCAAACTTAATCAGTGAGCCGGGACAAAAATCAGAACTGAACGCCTTCAACAAAACCTTGATATTAAAGTGATGTATCTATAAAAATCAACTCGAAATCAAGAGCAATATGTCTTTGTTTTATTAGCATGATGCTGTAGAGACTTGGTTTCAACACTAGCTGTAAACAAATGCTCACATTTTTGGTCTGATTATGACCGAATGACATTTAGTTCCAGTCACTGACAGCTCTGACCATCAGCTATAATCATTATAATTGGTTTAGACTTACTTTATATCCCACGTTCATTGTAATATAAATATTTAAAATCTAAATCATGTGAAAATGTATAGATTATCTCGTTATAATGAGGGAAATGTCCACTGTGGGACTAATTAGCTAAACGCATGTGATGAAATGAGCTTATTAGCGTTTCGCTGAAGGCAAGTTTAATGACAAGTTTAAGCAAATCCCTCCACATCTCTTTGGATTTCTTCATTTACATAAACTTTGACAGTGAATAAAAGAAGTATACAATGTGGAGTTTTACAAATAGCATAAACTTTCAGAGTTATTACCAGATCTGAAATAGCTCATCAATTGCCACGTCAAACTAGTCACTCACTGTTACAGTCTCCAAAAAAATAAAAAAATAAATCCATGTCCAATTCCTGCAGACAGCATTTATTGGTCTCATGAATATTTAAAGCAAAAGCAATTGTCTTTTCTCCGCATATTTTTCTCTTCAGGGTGAAAAAAAGCGGTGATTTTTTTAGGAAAAAGTATTCCTCCACTGACAGATTTGGACAATTTGTGCTTGCGATGTGTTCTTGCAGTCTGCACAGCATGGGTACGCTGAACTTTAGCACATACTCCCCTGATGATGTCTTATAATTATGGGTCTACACTGAATGTACACACTGCTGAACCTGCCAAGCAGATTTATGGCAGATAAACGGCCTTCATATAGGCCACAGTGTGTTGAGAGTCTCTGCGCTCGGGCCCCACACAGGAGTCAATTAGAAAGCTATGAAACACGAGTTTAGGGTTTAGGAACAAAGAGTTCAAATGTAACAGTTATGGTTTGGGTTAAATGATTGTCAGTGAAATTACTGTTTAAGATGTTTGTTGGCACTGTACTTTTTGATTTTGTCTATGCTATTGAAGGTGAGATGAAATAGACATACCATGATAGTATTTTAAAACAATGTTGACAAAAAGAATAAAAAAGTAAAAACAAAGGCAATTGTGACCATTTCTTGTAATTGTAACTTTGTCTCACAATTGTAACTTATTACTCACAATGTGACTTATCTTGCAGTAGCAATTTTGTTGATCATTATTGCTACTTTGGCTCCCAATGTTTGCAAATATGCATTTTTTTTGTAAATCTATTTCTCGAATTACAACTTTGTTTCTCGGATTTGCGACTTTATATCTCACAATTTGCTCCTTTATTTCTTGCAATTGTGACTTTGTATTTTCCAAAAAATATGAAGAGTAAACAAAGTTAAATACAACTTTAGTTCTAACATTTGAAACTTTGTTTCTCGTAATTATGACTTTATATCTCACATGTTTCCATCCACCGGTTTATATGTGAAGAGTTCAGATCCAAAAGCCTCTAAGTGCCATCTGAAATCATTTTTATCAAGCTCGTATATTTCAGTTCAATAATTTCACTTAAATGGCAATGTAAATTACCTATTAATTGTCATTTAAGTCAAATTACTTAACCTAAATATACAAGCTTTATATAAATGATCATTCTAGAAGAAAATTTCAGATGGCACTTAGAGGCTTTTGCATCTGAACTCTGCATGTGCATTTGGGGATATGCAATGAAAAAAATTGATGGATGGAAATGCCAAGATGTGCATTAATTCTAAAAATGCACGTAAAAATCATATGTGCTCAATTGAGGCAGATAATTATTTTATATACGATAAGAAGACACTTATTTATTTGCATTTACCAAATAAATTGCTCAATGTGCAATTAAAAGTCATGTGACTTTGATCCAACACTGGATAACTGGACTAACCAGTGGACCAATTGAACACAGCATCTCAAATTTTGGTTTGATCATTCTGAAATACTTGAACCAAAGTCTGTCATCAGAATGATTTGGTTTAATTCCGCCCCTGAAGCGTCTCGCAGGATTTGCTCTCCCAAACATCAGGCATCCGAATGCAGGATGACATTAAAACATGTTTATTGAGTTTCATCTGCGCTCTCCGAGACGCAAGCCATTTATGATGTGGGAAAAAAAGAGTCACAGTTTCTTCCCTGATTGCAGCAACTTCCCTTTTTATTACAGATATTTTGCGCCAATTCCCCAGGAAGTGACGAGTTTGTTCTCTTGAACACAAGGGATGGAATTGCTCCTAATTGCAATATTCCAATTTTACGTATAAGTTAAATTTTCAACTTTGGATGGAAACATATAGCTAATGTTACTTAAAATCTGTCAATTGTGACTATTTCTTGGAGTTACGACTTCAATCTCACAGTTCCCTCCCTTACTTCGTTCAATTTAGATTTTATGTCTCCTAGTTGTGATCTTTCACAATGTGACTTTATCTCAGTTGCAACTTTGGTTCTCAGAGTTGTGACTTTATATCTCATAATTTGACTTAAAATCCCACAATGTCCCTTTTATCTTGCAATTGCACTTCTTGTAATTTTGACTTTATTTCTCAAAATTGCAACTTTGTTTTGCGAAATTGCAACTTTATATCAAAATTGTGACTTTATACCAGTTTTCACATTTTTCTCGCAGTTGTTGACTTCATATTTTACTATGAGTCTTCTTTTTTTAAACTTTATCTAATTACTTTTTACAAAACAGATAAAGAAAATATACTCTAGAATAACTAATTTCTTGAGGAAAGCAATCTGTTCATGCTCCACAGTGAAACACGGAACAGTTTAGCCATGCTGTAATGTTGTCCATGGGATAGAAAGGATGCTGTTTAAAATCCGGTTCTATCATGGTGTTTGCCCTTTATTAGAAATGCATGGGGGTTTGTTCCTCTATTCCCTCTGTGCATTTTATATGCATGGCATACTTGTAAATCTTCTAGTCTTGCACATTTGGACAAACCAATTTAAAGCAGCATTATGAAGATACTAAGCCAGAATTCCCTCAGGGAGTTGGGAGTGTGTTGTGTAATTCTGGGAAGATTTACGAACCTGGCACCTGATAGAAATTAGGAGTTGAAATTGCTTTTAAGACATGTAAGAGCCATTGTGGATGCAAATCACATGATCTCAGGTGGCTGAGACTTTTTATTTAAGCGTTCTTTTTTCTTTTTTGTTGATGATGTTCAAAAAGAAGTTGGGCAGACTGGGACTGATTGTCACAGTAAGTATACGGTTTGGAGTTAAAAATTCAATTACACAAATGTGCTTACCTTTTACAATTTGTTTTTCCCCTTGTGAATTATGCTTTTCATAATTGTATCATTTTGTGCTAAAAATCCTACAAAAGGCTGTTTAAAAGTTATTTTCTGACAACTTACCCCACATAGTGTGACAACATGCTAAAGGACAGCATGTGCTAAATGCATATTGTGTAAAGTTGGTTGACAAGTTAGTAAGTTAGTTTTTAGTTAGTTAGTTAGTCTGGATCAGTCATAAAGGCAAAAAAAAAATGTCAGGATTCATACATATATATATATAGGTTTCTACCCAAGTACCGGCATTTCTGAATGGGCTGAGGCTGGGATTTAGTGTGTTAAGTGAAAGTATTTGATGAATGTATACTATGTGCAGAGAGCATTCACTCATATCATTACTGTATCTCATTTTTGACAGAGGTGGCTTTTAGAGGCTTTTGCATCAGAGGTCTTCATATATATATATATATATATATATATATATATATATATACAGTGAGGAAAATAAGTATTTGAACACCCTGCTATTTTGCAAGTTCTCCCACTTAGAAATCAAGGCATAAATGTTCACATGAGCATTTAGAATGGGTTCTATAGTTATGTGCGTTTGAATATACGCAGGTTTGGAATTCCCTACAAGCCAAGCCTAAATAAAATACTTGTCTTTCCTTATAAATTTTGATAAGGAATTTTATTTTATTTGTTGCTTTGGGGTAGGACCGCGAGACGAATTTTCCCGACAACGCCTTATCTGTAGAGTGGTAGTGGGATCCTCCATAGGGAGAGACTAGTTGGCACTTCAGCACTGCGTTGTCATCGGTCCAGGCGAAGGTCCTTCGTCAGATCTGGATACGGCCTGGATCCGGCAGGCTGCAGGAAAACCTCGGGATAAACACAGACACTAAAATTAGCGTAGATGCCATTCTTCTCATGATGTAACGAGTACATCAGGATTTTTGGGAAGTGTTCCCGGTTCCGGCTGACCTACTATATGCAGCCTAACATTAAATTATAGAAGTCTATAATGTATTATGTGAAAGCTAGGTCAAAGAGATGTGTCTTTAATCTGGCTTTGAACTGACAGAGTGTGTCTGCTTCCCGGACAATGGTAGGAAGACTGTTCCAGAGTTTTGGTGCTAAATAGGAAAAGGATCTACCGCCAGCAGTCGATTTTGATATTCTAGGTATTATCAACTGGCCGGAATTTTGAGATCGCAATAAACGTGACGGACTATAATGCGTTAAGAGCTCGCTCAAGTACTGCGGAGCTAAACCATTCAGTGCTTTGTAAGTAATCAGCAATATTTTAAAATTGATGCGATGTTTAATAGGGAGCCAGTGCAGTGTTGACAGAACCGGGCTAATATGGTCATACTTCCTGGTTCTGGTAAGAACTTGAGCTGCTGCGTTTTGGACCAGCTGTAGTTTGTTTATTAAGCGTGCAGGGCAACCACCCAGTAGAGCATTACAATAATCTAGCCTTGAAGTCATGAACGCATGAACTAATTGTTCCGCATTTGTCAATGAGAGCATATGGCGTAATTTAGATATATTTTTAAGATGGAAAAATGCAGTTTTACAGATACTAGACACATGACTTTCAAATGAAAGATTGGTATCAAAGAGCACACCCAGGTTCATAACCGACGACGAAGACTTAACAGAGCAGCCATCAAGTGTTAGACAGTACTCTAGATTATTACGTGAGGAAGTTTTTTGTCCAATAATTAGAAACTCTGTTTTTTCAGAATTTAGAAGTAGGAAATTACAAGTCATCCAATTTTTTATATCCGCTATGCATTCCGTTAATTTTGTGAATTGATAAGTTTCGTTAGGTTTTGAAGAAATATACAGCTGAGTATCATCGGCATAACAGTGAAAGCTAATGCCATGTTTCCTAATGATATCTCCTAAGGGTAGCATGTACAGAGTGAACAGCAGCGGTCCTAGTACTGAGCCTTGTGGTACGCCATACTGAACTTGTGATCGATGAGACATCTCATCATTTACTGCTACAAACTGATAACGGTCAGATAAGTATGATTTAAACCATGCTAGTGCATTTCCCGTAATGCCAACATAATGTTCTAATCTATTTAAAAGAACGTTGTGGTCGATGGTGTCAAATGCAGCACTAAGATCGAGTAACACTAATAGAGAGATACAACCACGATCGGATGATAAGAGCAAATCATTTGTGAATCTAACGAGAGCTGTTTCGGTACTATGGTACGGTCTAAATCCTGACTGGAAATCCTCGCAGATATCATTTCTTTCAAGAAAGGAACACAGTTGTGAGGATACTGCCTTTTCTAATATCTTTGACAGAAAAGGTAGATTCGAGATCGGCCTGTAATTGACTAATTCTGAAGGATCAAGTTGCGTTTTTTTAACAAGCGGTTTAATCATAGCCAGCTTAAAGTTTTTTGGTACGTATCCTAGAGACAAAGACGAATTAATGATATTAAGAAGAGGATCTATGACCTCTGGAAGTATTTCTTTCAGTAGCTTAGTCGGTATAGGGTCTAACATACATGTTGTAGATTTAGATGATTTAATGAGTTTAGTAAATTCTTCCTCTCCTATAGCAACGAATGTATTTATTTATATATATATATAAATAAATACAAGTTGAAAAGTGTATAACAAATTGTAAAACCATATGAAACCAACATGAATACAAAGGGTACAACTTCACACATGAGATCACACCTACTAATATTTTTACTGAGAAAATAATAGTGAATATGTTTAAATATGGCTAAGTAGAAATTGACTTTCAAAAATAACAGTTTTAACTACAGTAGCTCCAGACTTCTCTGCTGAGGATTATATTGAAATGTTTAATAATAACCGTGAAACAGACAAACAAACAGATAAAAACAGAAATAAGTGCTCCTTCACCTGTGAAATCATGGGATACGAATATTAACTTATAACATGCATACCTCTCTACAAAGGGATTCCTGCTGTGAAGGCCGGACTAGAGGAATGGCACTAGTGAAAAGTAAATGAAATGCAGGGCACATGCAATAAAATTTGCACATTCCTGTCAGGACAGGTTGATGGATGTAGCGGAACTGCGTTTATTGACACAACACCTTCATGTTTCATAAGGCCATCAGTCATACAGTCACACCGGTGCTTCAAGACCTGAGCAGTGGTAAAGCATGGCTTTTCCCTGACTGCCCACTATCTGTTAATGTACTTTTACTTCCCTTTATTTCATCATGTAAAGATTTTTTTTGTGGTCATTTGATTACATAATCTGAAAAGAATAAAGAAGGGGACACCTGAATGTCATTTATAACATTGAGATGGGAGTCACAGTCATGGTGATTAGACATTGATTAAAGTGTGATGAGACTTCGTTGTTAGTGTGCACACTCATATATCCTCTGTGCTTTTGTTATAGAGTGTGGGGTTTATGTGACTGCAAGTACAGTGTTTTAGAATAATAATAACTTAAAAGTTTGCTTGTCAAGCTAAAAGCTACGCATAAGCTAAAGCAGTTAAATTACAGTCAAGCTAGCCTTCAAAAGTTACACTACATTTGTAAACAGTTAAACTACACTGCGATATTCTATCAGTATTTACCCTTATGGACAAAGTACACTTTACCATATTTTTAGGTTGCACTTTATTTTACAATATGTGTACTTACAGTGTACTTACCTAAGGAAATACAGGGTAAAGAGTACTTATATAGAGTTTATACTTAAGTGCAAACTGAATGTAATGTTTTCATATACTTAATTGCATTTAAATTGCACTTAAATGAAAATGTGTTCTAGTTTACATTTATATTAAATGCAATTAGGTGAACTTTTGAGTGCTTTTTTGACCCACTTATGTATATGACTTCATACTTATTTATATGTTGTCTCAAAATAACTTCTATTGACTTTGAAATATAATACTTCCAAATGCACTGACAAGCATTTACAGTAAACTAAAATGCATTTTTCCGAAATTCCTATAGCAATTTGTATGTTATATGGGTAACACTTTATTTTACAGTGTCCTTGTTACATGTTCTTACCGTAGCAATAACAGTAAATTATGCACAATTGCATGCAACTAACCCTCAACCAAATCCCAATCCTACCCTAACCCTATATTAAGTGCAGGTAGTTCATTAATATTACTCAGTACTTAAATGTATAATTACACTGTAACAATGACACCTTAAAATAAAGTGTAACCCTTTATAAAGTGTTGCCTTAAATTCACTTTAAATGTAATATTGAATAACACAGCACTTATAATTATGATCAAATACTTTACATGCTCTCCAATACATTAGTCACATCAAAATTAGTGTACATTAAATACAATTTTATTGGGTGCAATTTTATTATTACAAAGTGCACATAAATGTTTTAAGAATCATTGTCAAATGTACTGTCTTTAAATGCACATACATATAAGTGTTATTTATATTATATTATCTCCAAGTACAGTTTTTAAAATATACTTTTAAGTTTTGACACACTACAAGTAAACGTAATCAATTCAATTAAGCACAGTTCTTTTTCTCAAGGGTATCTTTCATAGAAACAATAAAACCATCAATAAAGTTACTGTAGAAACCAACAATATTTATATAATCAAGCTGAAAACAGAGATGAACAACAGCATTTAACTAAATATTATATATATGGCCACCTTCAATGGGACTTTGGTTTAACTACACAAGACTATAGGCTATACTAGACTAATTAAAAAGAAAAACGTGGAAAACCCTGTCCAAAACAGAAAAAAATAAAAACTCAACTATAATACATGACAAAGTGAATCACTACTGTCACAACACTGAAAATGTAGTAAATTGTCCTCAAAATTGTCTTTAAGAAACTTGGATTATGGTGTGATTATTGGAACCATTTTAGGAGTTAAGGAGTGTTGAGTGAACAATTGTGAAGCGTTGCTTCTTACATGAGTCTGATTACACTGTTCAGGGTCCTATTCCCTTAAACTCCCTTGCTGCCCAATCCACTAAATGAGTTGCATGAGAAGTCAAGGAAATAGCGTCACTGATGAATTGAGGCGGTTTGAGAGAGAGCATTAACACTCTCCAATGTAAATTAAACAGTCACAATAGCCACTCTGGAGGGGTTGTTATAGTTCTTGTAAGGATGCCACATAACTTTATGTAAAGTCTTTAAATGGAATTTTTGAACAGCTAATTAAAAAGGCAGATTACTGCGCACCGATTGGCTGGGATGATTCCCGTACTTGCCAGGTAGTCTTACAAAGAGTATATGCCTCCACTGGAAGCTGGAGTGTCCTTGGCAGGTGATTGTGCTATTCCTGGGAGAAATATAGGACTTTGAGGCAGCGAATGCTACTCTCGGTGTCCCCGTGAGACAAAAGGCATGTCCAAAACCCGTTCATTAGTCATTATTTAGGGCTGTGGAGAGACGGGAGATAATGTTTGGGTGAATATACTGGTGTCTCTCAATGATGAGGGTTTAACCAACACTTATTGAGGTTCAAGAGGTCACACAGACATAAGAGCAGATACTTTGTCTACAAAGCCCTTGGGAGCAAAGATTGACTAGAGTAAACGCTCGAATGATGGATGCTAGGTTGTAAAGAGCGTATGTAGGTAAGATTTTCTTTCTCAGCCTGCTGTAGGCAGGCTCAGAAACACTTCAGATGTGTCCAGGTTTCTAAAGGAAGCTGAGACAGGGTCTCTCATGACTCCATAAAAGTGTCCAAGGCCACGCGCCTGTGAAGGGAAAGATCTGAGATTAATGCTCGTGGATAGGCCGGAAGGGCCTCGCGCATTAATATTTAATTTCTGCACTGTTATTGTCTCAGCAGAGGTGGAAGTGCTAACCTGCAGAATTATTGCGAAAGTACTGGAATGAAACAGACTTTGAAAGAGTAATAAACAGGGCTGGAGAGTCCGGAGAGGATGAAACTGCAATGGTCCAGTTAATCTTTAGAGGAATGCCTGTTTGTATAGAACTGTCAGGATTTCTATCTCTCGGGAATTTTGTGCGAAATGTACGGATGGTGAGGTGAGATTACAGTTCTCACGGTCAGTGCTAACTTTGATCTAAAATGACTTTTCTGCAAGACAAACAAAAACAGTGGTGAATAGAACAGAGTAATTGTGTTGACGAAACAATCTCATTATTATGTATTACCATTAATTTGATTTATTCTGGTTCACCTTTCCAAATTATTACATTTTATGGTCACCCACATCAAAACTAAAAAATTAAACAAGTGGAAGTATAGGAATTATATAGTAAAGATAAAGGTTAAACAAATCAAAGCTATAGTTTAGCTTTAAAGGGATAGTTCACTTTGAAATTAAATGTTGGTATGTTTTAGCTTACCTCAAGGGCATTCAAGATGTAGGTGTCTTTGTTTCCGCAGTAGTTTCAATTTTGATATTTTTAAGTCAAACCGTTCTTGTCTGTCAGTCATATAAAGAGGTAAAAACGATATAAATACTGTTCGTTTTCTCACACAAACCGCTCGTTTCGTGTCTTAGGCCATCAATGTGTACTTACGATGGGGAATTGTTTAATTTGGACTTCTCTGTGCATGCTCTTTGAGGTGGTGACCATAGACCTGCATTATGTGACTGACAGACAAGAACGGTTTGACCTAAAAATATCCGAATTGAAACTACTGCGGAAACAAAGACACCTACATCTTGGATGCCCTTGAGGTAAGCTAAAACATACCAAAATTTTATTTCAAAATGAACTATCCCTTTAAGTAGTCCTAGTATTTGTGCTTGAATGCTTTTAATGCGTTATTCAAACACATTTGGGTCTCCCAGTGTGAAAAAGCAGCACACACTTACAGAAATAATGTACTTCAAATTAATATATTTAAGTGCAAACTAAATGTGATGTTTTAGACACATAATTTATGATAATTGCAATTAAATGAAAATATATTATATATTAGATCAATATTAAATGCAATAAGTTGAGCTTTAAAGTGCTTTTTTTGACCTACTTAAGACTTAAGTACATATTTGTTTCATCTTTATATTGCATAATTATAATGTCTGTGAAATATGGTTAAAGTATACTACTACATTTGTAAGCGTTTATGGAAAACAAAAATATACTTCAATGTCATTTATAATTAAACTTGTTTTTCATGTGTTTATTAAATATATTTGTAATTACAGATTTGTAATGATGTTGTTGCAGGGTAATACAGTTAAAATATATTAACTTAATTATATTTGTAAGTGTTATTTGATATTAGGTACTCGTGTTTTAGTATGTAGGCCTATGTCAACATGAAATTCAATAATAATTATGTGTTATTCATATGTTAGAAGACTTTTGTGGTAGCACTTTAATTTTTTTCTTAACCTCATTCTAATGTTAATTAATGTAGCATATTCTAATCAGTGATCACATGCCCGAGGTTAGAAATGTGCATAAAATAAGCCCAAACCATCTCCATATAAGGAGCCTTTCTTTACTCTTAGCAAAAATATGAATGCCTCTAAAGATGCACTATTGCCTGAGAGCGTGTACCATCCTCAAAAAAAAAAAAAAATATGAATCATATGTTCGTTAAAACGTTTGCACACAGAATTTTCACACAAATTTGTGCATTTGCACAGGGCATTAGGGGGCCAAATTAGGCTGAGGGTATATGCTGTATGTGAGTTTCAGGACAAACAAACAAACAAACAAACAAATCTATTAAAATACTGTAAAACTGAATGGATAATTTGAACATTTTCCTTAATGTATAAAAACTTTCCTAAAGTCAGGGAATAAATGCCTGATTTTGTTATCACGTGTTAACAATGCATATATTTTCTTTCTTCATATAAATCATGTATATTCTAAATTTATTTCACAAATAAATGTTAAAGTGGAAAGTGTTCTTTCTATTTATTTTCTGAAAGGCTGTCTAATAAAAAGGATAATTATAATATAAAAAGGATAATTATAATAGTCTGGTGTGCCGGCCTTGGGTAGCCATCTGCGGTTGCCTGAAACTTGGAGGTAGTTCAATTCTTTGCACAATTGTCTGGTTTGAATTATTACCAAGAAAATGCCCGGTGTCCATATTTTTGCTTGCTGTGCGTCTCAGCAATGGTACACTGTCATTGCAGTGGAGAGGTGATGACAGTGGGGCTGGAGAAAGCCCAGGGCTATTTATACGTGCTTTGTGAGCTGCTAGGTTATTTCAAATGACAACATATATGCATGATAGTGTAGCACACAGCCAACTGGACTTACAAGATTAAGCTGGCTTGTTATCTAGATTTGAAATGAAACTGGGTGTGCTGGCGCTACACATATCTGGTTCAGCCATGAAACTCTAGATGCTTGTCTAGATGTTCTAGATGCACAAGCTGATCGAGACTTTACATGCAATCTGCTGACAATAACATAATTTACTTCATGGCACAAGCTGATTGGCCTATGATTCTGCAGCCCATGAGACTGCTTGTTTAACATTTAAATAGTCTAGTTTAGTGCTCGCTGTAAGCTAGTCCTGTAGCTCACTATCAGAGATACTCTGACACCCTCCACCTCCCCCAGATCCACCTGCTTAGATCTGTTATGGGATTTTATGATGATTATTTATGCAGCGTCTATCCATCTATTGGCAGGGGCAAATTCATACTTTCTCTGCAGCAGCAATAATCAACAGCAGCAGTGGTGCAGATCTAGTCTGCCGAGATGACTTATACAGTTGTAATCAAAATTATTCATTGCAAATCAGGTTTATTGGCAAAATTTGCAGACTTTCAGCTCTTTGCAATTCACTAATCATACAAAAGTATTGAATTTAAATAACTGAAATAGCTCAACAAATTGAAGCCGACCTTTCTTATGCTGGTGTAGTGCTGTAGTGCTCTTAGTGGTGTAATCTTGGAGTTCTGGCATGAAAACTATCTGTGCAAGCTGAAACGAGCCCGATCTCATGAAAGTGCGTATCTATAGCACAAATGATATTTCTTGTATCATTTATATGCCAAAATGAGTTTTTGCGTACATATGATACGCAGTTTTCGCGTACATATGATACGCACTGTATGGCGTGTAATATGCACGCCCTCCTCATCCCTAATCCTACCCAAGGGGTTTACAGTGCGTATCATTTGAATGCAAAAACTCGTTTTGGTGTATAAATGATACGAGAAATATCATTCGTGCTATAGATACACACTTTCATGAGATCGTGTTGGCTGAAACCTGTTGCCACCAAGTCTTGCTGCAGGTCATTTGCAGTCACTCGAGGGTTTTTCTGAACCCGCCTTCTCAGAAATCTGGTTGCAGCCGTTGATAGCATACTTTTTCTGTCCTGTCCAGGCAGTGTAACCACTGTTCCTTTAACTTTGAACTTACGAATTATACTTCCAATGGTGTCTCTAGGAATATTTAGTGCCTAGTGTAACTTTTTGAACCATTATTTTGACTTAACCATATTTCGAACATGCAGTCAAACGTGACACTCATCAAACCCAAGCCAGATCAGGTATTTCATGTGTTCTAGCTCAAGCACATCTGGTGCAACTAATGAAGCCCTTTGTTAGTTGCATCAGGTGTGGCTGAGACAACAGCTGTTTTGCAGATTTGTGCTGTTGTGAGGGATTATATTCAGGGGGTTGACTAATTTTGAGACTGCAGAAGTCATTAAAAGTTGCATTTTCAGTTGAATTTGGAGAAACCACTTGAAACATTTGTTGTGTTGAGCTATTTCAATTACTTTTGTTTGATTTATTCATTGCAAACAACTGAAAGTCTGTTAATTTTACCAATAAACCTGATTTGCAATTGGAGTTGAATAATTTTGATTAAAACTGTACAGTAACATCTTTATATCCATTAACACGCTAAAACTATTTAGAGTTGTCATAATAAAAAATAAAATAAAAAATATTGAAAGATTAAAAACATGTATAAAATGATAATATAAATATAACTAATAATTTGCTTCTAATGCTAAAATAAATACATTTTTAAATTAAATTAATAAATGAGTGTATTAAAGACACCTTTTAAAAGTAAAGTAAAACCCCTCAGACAGGGTTATGTGGTGTCCTTCAAAAGTTGACCTTTCTGTTCTCCCTGCTTTAGTGTGATTTCAAGCGAGCAGGACAAATACACCAAGAAGCCCTGCTGTCATCACTCAGTCATTCAGTTTAAGCATTTTAACATCACAGCACTGAAAAAGAAAAATAATGAGAGGTACATCCATCAGCCTAATGCTTTGTTGATTCTGGATCCATTGGGACAGTCAGACACTTTCATCACTGAGATAGAAAATATATATTCAGGAATGGCTCAAACAGAGAGAGGAATAGATCATAGAATCTTTCTTTCATTTATTTCATGAAAGAAGGTGAAAAAGGGACAGACGAATAATGGAAGAAAGTATAGATGTTTGAGAGAGTCCAAGAAGGGGTTATTGAGAGAAAAATGGGGAAAATAACTTTGCCAGGTTCCTCCGTCAGGGTTCATAAAACAGTGGGAAATGTCCCTCTCAGGAGAAATGCAGACCTGAAAAGTATCCATCTCAGCTTTTTTTTTTTTTAAACCACATATATTTGCTGTCCATTTCTCATGGAATAATTGACACCATTTCTGTAGTATTGCTTAAAGAAATAGCCCTAGTTCATCCAAAAAAATAAATTTTACTGTCACTTCCTCACCCTTATGTCATTCCAAACCCACGTTCTTACTTCTGTAGTGGACAAAAGGAGAATTGTACTGGTCAAGCGTCAAACAGAGCTATGAAAAGATCAAACTCAAAAGAACCATTCATGCATTAATTTGGACATCTCTCATGAACGTATAAGGAGAGATACCACGTTTTAATCTAACTATCAACATTAGAAGTTATTGTATGACTTCAGAAGACTTGGAATATTGCACTTGTAAGTTGTATGGCCCACTTTTATGATACATTTCTTATTTCTTAAGGTTGAAATCCTCAGTTCCCATTTAATTGTAATTGCATTGAAAAGAGAGGAACAATTTTCTGTTGTGTTCTGCAGAAGAATGAAAGTGGTAATCTGTATTTAGACTGTTACCAATAAAGAGTAAAAATGTGAAATCCTTCTGTGAAAACTGTGGCATACATTATTTATTTTTAAATCTTTCTTGAGACTGTTCACACTTTTCAAGGAATAGGCTACTCCTTATAAGGAAAACCTTCCTAATTGTTTGTTTGTTGCAAATACTGTCATTACACACTTATTACACATGTATTATACTTCCATTGCTCATTTTAGTAGAGTAAAATACCGTTACATTTTATCTTAAAGCATTTTTTTCAGACAATGACAAAAATGTGCATTGGACTAAATGTCTTTCCATTATTATGTATTTTGAGATTGTGCGAGCAGGCCTGGGTTGCAGTTCTGCAGTGTTCTGTATTATCAGTAGATCTCAAAACATTCTTAGAATGCACTCAGCCAGTCAAATTAGAGGACATGAACAAACGGTTATACAAATGAGTTTATTTTACCATTTCAGTATTAATGGAATGCTTTTCTTGTGAAATGTTGAAAGTCCCATATAGTGTTTATTTATTGCAGGGTAACCTTGGCTTTCTGCACATGCAGAGATTGTGGACATCTAGATGATTAACACACTTTTGTAAGAGGCAACACTATAGTTCTCTTCCTGTCTTAAAATTTAGATATTTGCTCTGCTTTAAAATGCAGTGATGACAGCATTATGTGGAGAATTCTGGGTATAGAGGAAGTCAGCAGGAGTTGTCATGTGCCTGACATATATATTACAGCCAGAAATGTTTTAACCTTTGGTCACAGATGAGATTGGCAACACCTATGGACCGCTGCCTGAACGTCTGATGCATAAGGCACATAAAATGCGAAACACAAAGTTGTTTCGAAGTCGTTATCTGATTTCCGTGAGATGTGTGTGTCGCGTTCTTTAACGGTCCACCTAAAAACAAAGGCATCATTAAGCCAAACCTCACTGAAGAAGAAAGCCGACGTGTTTACAACTTATCATGATCAACTAAACGTGGGATTATCAAAAGGATGTGAAGTATGTACAATTCACGGCATAGACTTTTTAAAAGGCGTCGAAGAGTTTTACAAGCTGGTCTGTTATTAGGGACATCGACTTTACATTTTCACTCCCCTAAACATGACGCTGAAGAAAACAAACTGTGATTGGTTGCTTTACATGTCAGTTAGACGACCTGTTGGGCGGTCCTTGGCCATTGAGAGCTGCTATGGAGTCTGTCAGTCTGACAATGTCTGGCTACACAAGACTACAGATGAGATAACGTGGAGAAGTTTGTTATCCTGTCCATATCCGGTGAAGCTTTTCTGATTAAATAAACAGGAAGGCTGGGCTTTGCCAAATCAACAGGAAAACAGCTCAGTTTCTGCCATAGATGACTGCAGGCGATAATATCATCAGGGAAGTGTTCTTCCCTAGGGAGAC
This sequence comes from Scardinius erythrophthalmus, assembly GCF_964197995.2. Taxonomy (NCBI): domain Eukaryota; kingdom Metazoa; phylum Chordata; class Actinopteri; order Cypriniformes; family Leuciscidae; genus Scardinius; species Scardinius erythrophthalmus. The sequence goes on from NC_138231.1 coordinate 28,414,845, forward strand.
TGAGAAGTCTTTCTCTCTCTTGTTCTAGTGTGGACTACAAAACAGATACACTTGAAAAGTTCAACATGATGTACAGGTGCAGATGGAAGACTCTCTCTCTCTCTCTCTCTCTCTCTCTCTCTCTCTCTCTCTCTCTCTCTCTCTCTCTCTCTCTCTCTCTCTCTCTGATGACTAAACTGTTCTGTTGTGCTTTTCTGTTCTCCTCTGCTGTGAATCTGTCATTGCTCTTTTAAGAAGCAGCTTTGCTCGCAGTCTTGCCTATGTAGCAGAACAATTTGAAGGAGCTGTTTTACTGTTTCTGCATGGACAGGTGCATCACTGCTACTCATTGCTCAACAATATCAGGTGCCATCATCTGTTTTTAAGTATATAGAAAGTATATTGAAGGTTAAATTCATTCATTTTGTATTTGTGTGTATGTTCTATACTCTAGAACTTACACATTAGGCCTACTTATATACATATTCATATACCAATATGAAATATAAGAATCAGCATACACTGCTATATGAGAATATGTGTGAAGACGTCAGATCATGGTTGTATATATACCATCTGTAACCATGATCTGACGTCTTCACACATATTGTTGTTGTTATGTGTACTGTTGCTTTTTTTATTGTTAAATATATATTTTTTTATTGTTGGTGTTTTGTTGTTTGCCGGTTTGTTGATGTATTGTTAATTGTAATCTTATGTTCTTTAAGTTGTAATTGTGTTTCATTGTAAGGACCCCCTCGAAAACGAGATGATACATCTCAAGGGGTTTATCCTAATAAATTCTAATAATTTATATATCTCATATAGCAATGTATACTGATTCTTATATTTCATATTGGTATATGAATTTGTATTTTTTTTTATTTTTTTTAAGGGTCATACTGTATCAGTTTCAATTATTATTATTATTTTATAAAAAAATTAAACTAAAATGTAATTTATTTAAACTAAAATGTTCCAATGACCATCTTTGTATTCCATTTTGTTACTTCAGTTATTTGTTTAACAGACACATTTGATCTTAGATCATTAGTGTGTTTAGAGGCAATCACACTATCCATATTTTTCATGGTGATGTTGACAATAGTACAAAGAGCTGTGCCTTGACGTCTGCTCTCTGTGAGCACTGATGCAGTGGAACAGACCCAGAACCAGACGACACATGGAACAGCAATTAAAAACACAGGTCTGACCCAAAGAACAGGCTCTCTGTGCTGGACAGGAAGACTAATTTGCCTCCAGGACCCTTTTGGCATGATTTAGTGTTTTATAAAATAAATATCAGAACCCAGTCTTACACTGGAGGAATCGGAGCCCTGTGATATTCTTTTGAATGTAAATGACTGACATTAATCAAGAACAAGCAATAAGCATCATGAAATGTTTTTCATCAGTTACAAGCTTTATTGCTTTATTTATTACTTTATTTGTCAAGCTAAACTAAATAAGTGCCATGAACATCAGTGCTATGAGCATAACAGCTGTAAAAACCAGCTGTTAGAAAGCAATTATTTATAAAACACAATCAATCTTTAGGATATTATTTAAGATTGACTCACTTTGCAGGAAGGAGTGTGTGCTTTGTGTGGTCTTTAAATGCACAGGTTACACAAGACAATTGATACAACTAAAGATTACAATTATACATAAATAAATAAATATATATATATATATATATATATATATATATATATATATATATATATATATATATATATATATATATCTTTATACCATGTCGACAAAAAATTATGGAATTCAAGCTGATTAGTCAAACTGTTGTAAAATACCTTTCGAACAAATTCTACAAAGACTGTATCTCTGCAATGCTTTAGTATATTGAGATAAAAGTTGGTACATGCCATCACAAGCATGACCTGACAGTATTTGTGATATTTCGTCACAGCGCCGCCTACTGGTCAGGAAATATGAAAATATATATTTTTTCTTATAACTTTTGGTCAAAAGTCACAAGATTGGTCTCTTTAGATCCAGTGCGGCAAACCGAGTCGAACTATACCCAATTTTACCCATGTCGGCCATTTTGGACATCAGCTATTTGGAATTTTGTCATAAAATATTTTACGAACACATTGGTGAATCGTTACGAAACGTGGTATGTGTCTTATGTGACAGCACCAGATTGGGGTCAACAATTATAATGGAATTTTAAAAGACCGTTGAAAAGCGATATGCCATACAATCATATTACAAGTGATTGTGTTTATGATTTTTCAATATTTTTGTCTAAACTCATCTACAAATGTCTTAAATTGGTCATTTGTGCAGTTACTGTGCTAAGCCCCTTAATCGCTGCTTGCAGCTATATTTAGAAATGTCTTTACTGTCACATATGATCAATTTAATTTGCCATTGCTGAATGAAAATATTCAATTATTTTGGGAAAAAAACTGACCCCAAACCTTTGAATGACCAATACAAAGAGACATCATGACACTGAATCTCATGTGATGTATTTCTGAATCATTCTCTTGGCCTTTTCCTCTCTTTGCTCTTTCCTGTTCCATTTTTGGCATTTCAGTGAGCAATTTCTTGTGTCTTTCATGTACGAGGATTTTGGTTGATTGTGTTTTTGTTTTCTTTCAGTGACTAATTATATTTTAGATTGAATTCAAGTGTTAAAATATGTGAACGGTGAAATACGCTGGATAACTTTTGAAGAAACATTGCACTGTAGTTGCAAACTACAGTGCTATGCATAAGTTTAGACACCCATGCTAAAGTTGACTAAAAAGAGGAATAAAAAATCATCTTTTGGAAATTGAACGTAATGCTTAATTTAAAAAATGAGGAAAAATACAAACTTTAAGGACACCAATTTATTTTAAGGAAGAACATTTATTTATTTATGATACATTATTCATTCACAAAGAAAATTGGTGTCCTTAAAGGTTGGATTTTTCCTCATTTTTTAAATTAAGGCATTAAGTTCAATTTCCAAAAGATGTTTTTTTATTCCTCTTTTTACTCAACTTTAGCATGGGTGTCTAAACTTATGCATAGCACTGTATGTGTTCAAAAAGAATGTGTTCAAAGTTTTGCAGATCTGTTATATGTTCCGGACACATTAAAATGAGCAATTGATGCTGTGGATCCAATAATTAAAAAAAATACTTTATTTCAGTAAAATTCTGAGCTTAGCTTGATTCATTTCTGATCATTTTAGACTTTTGAACTGAGCTCCAAGATTCTCTGCAAAATGGAGATGGTGAACTGCAAAAGAGTCTGCATTTACAACATGCTACCTTTGACTAAACATTCAATTAATGTTACATTTGTAGCAATGGCTGATGGTGAACTGAAAGAGCCTTGTATATAATCATACTATGCACAAATGAGGCTAGTGGTTAAAAACAGTGGCTGGAAAACAGCTGACTTGATTCCTTTTCAGTAAAATGATGTGATTCAATGTAAAGTGGTGCAGTTTATCTATAGCTTCCTGTGGCAATAACTACTTGTAAATAGGATCTAATTGAAGGCCTTCAGCTCTGACTTGCTCCAGGAGGGCTGCTTACTGCTACTAGGCATTGGTGGTGCTAGTGGTACTTGGTGCTGTCTGGTATCTTGGTACTATTATTTTTCTGTGTGTGTGTGTGTGTGTCTCTGTGTGTGTGTGTGTGTGTGTGTGTGTGTGTGTGCGTGTGTGCGTGCATGCGTCCTCACTATATATATGTATGTATATATATATATATATATATATATATATATATATATATATATATATATATATATATATATATGTATGTATGTATATATATATATATATATATATATATATATATATATATATATATATATATATATATATATATATATATATATATATATATTGTGTGTGTGTGTTAGAACTACAGTACAATGTATTTTCCTTTATTCTTTATTCTAAAATCTCCACAGTGCATTATGGGATTACCATTACAGTCCCACAAGATGAAATATTTTGTATGAATTTATACAATTTCATTTGAAGGTGTTTTTTTTTTTTTTTTTTTTTTTTTTACAATATGCTCACGCCCCATTGATTTTAACAACAAAGCATATGTTTTTACAGTCAGACTGTACAAATGTATAAGAAATTGCCATCTACAAACCAGTAGTGGCCAAAAGTGATGTCTGGCATAGGAACATTTACATATTTATCCTTCATTCATTCAAATTGCAAAAAAAAAAAAAAAAATGTTGAAGATTATGTAAGCAAGATTATGTAAGCATATTGCATAGTTGTGCATGGAGTCAATTGTTTTATTTGTGATAACACATTATGAACACATGCACAAACAAGAGAGAACAGATAACTTATGTTAATGTATGCTTTTTTCCTTTGAGCTTTTTTTTTTTTTTTTTTTGCATAGTCAAATTAAACATGTAGCTGTAGTTTTCCTCTTCTTTTTTTTTTTTTTTTTTTTTTAAATTTCATCAGATAAATACCTTAAAGTGTTTTGTTCATATTTAATCTACTGTATTTCTCCAGTTTCCTTACGAACTTTCTAAAGGAGAAAATGAAAGTTATTCAGTACCTCTCAGTGACAGTTTAAAGTGTGTGTGTGGTTACTCACCATTCGTCATTCATCATCATCATCATCATCATCATCATCTTCACTGCTGTGCTGCTTGCCTTTTTCACCCAGTTTCCTCATTTGTGTTAATAAAGTGTTTTGGATTTTGAATACTTACTGGTCTGTCCAGTGTGTGTGTTCACCTAACTGAAGACCAGACCGAAGACAGTTTACGGCATCATGAGCACCATTCCGTTTGATCCTGCCAACCTGCTCCTCTCCATGACACAATACTATATGGAGGAGTTCCTTGAGCTCGCCCACTTGGTGCCATGGAATGACGACACCATGGAAACGGTCTTCTGGAGTGGACTAAACAACCATCTGTTTCGTCAGGTACTGCGAGTGCTAAAAAATGTACTCTGACACAATATATAGACTATGTGTTATTATGGCTAAGTTGTTCGTCTCTCACGGTTGGTGAGGTTGAAGACCCCAGTTCCACTCAGTCTCTTCCTCCCCAGTCCACTCCTGCCATCCTGCCACCAGAGGTTGTTTCCATCACACCACAGAACTCCTCCCAAGTCCTTTGTCATCACTCCTCAAGCAAGTCCCAGAATCCAATCCAATCCCAGAATCTACTCCAGAGAGTGAAATCCAAGAGTTCGCTATAGTGAATGAAATTCCCTAGTCCAGAGGGGGCTATACTTCTCTGGCCATAGTGGCCGAGCCAAACTCCCATGGCACGGCTACAGATACGATCCTCCCTGGTCTTCTGAGCTGCCGGCGCCTCCCTGGTCAACGGTACCGCCTTGGAGGCTTCTAATCCTGCCGGCACCACCCTGGTTACGGGCCAAGACTCCAAGACGCCCTCCCTCCCTGCCTCTCCTCGTCCAGTCTCCATCATTGTCCAGTCTCGTTTGCACAAAGTGGACATAGAAAAAAAGGTAAGTAACCTTTTCTCCTACGATTGTCTCAGCAATTATTCTCCAGTGTTATATCTCCAGCGTGTCCTCCCTTCCTTGTGTGCTCTGTATAGTTTATCTGTTACCTGCATTATTACCTGCAAACTCACAGCTACCGAAGAGGTGTGTGCGCTCATCCATCCATCTGTTCCCTCAGCCATCCACGTTCTCCTGCACCTGCAAAAGGAAAGTTCTATTAACATTCATACTGCTCTGCTAAGTTAAATATTGAAATTAATACTCACCTGATTCCTCATGTTTGCTCACTGCTGTCAATAAACTATTCTATTAACGTTATCTTGTCTGACTCTACATTCTGTTACAATATTAAATATGAACAAAACAGCTTAAATGTATTTATCTGATGAAATTATTTGAAATATAATAGTTTTCTCTTATACGTGTAGGGTCATTAAAAACAATTATCCCCTCTAGACATCACTTTTTGCCACTTGTAACGGTCACCAGCTGGAATGCCCTTGAGAGCCACCAGAGGGCACTCCACACCAGACTCTCACATTCACTCACAGACTACATCTCCCATCATTCTCTGCCTGGACTCATCAGCACTCTTTATAACATTCACCTGTATCTCATTATCTTGTTTCGTTCACCCCATATGGCCTGGTTCACCCCTTCACTCACTGCAAAGTTTTGTATTGTGTTGCTGCACTGCATTTCTGAGCGTTTTCCCTGGTTTCATGTCTCTTGGTTTTTGGATTTCTTCTCTTTTGCCTCTGACCCCTGCCTGTTTTATTTGTTTGTTTGTTTGTTTGTTTGTTTGTTTGGACTGTCTACCTGTGTTTTGACCCATTGCCTGTTTATTGGATTACGTGTCTGGATTGCCCCTTAATAAAGCTGCAATTGGATCTCACCTTCGTGTCTCAGAGCGTTTTTTGACAGAAAACTTTGCCACACCAAGATCCAGCAGCAACGACCGACCTAAAGATGAATCCAGCAGCACAAATTATGCGTCTCCTCCCTGACCTCCTGAAGGGTCGTCTCCTCCCTGGCTGCTTGAAGGGTCGTCGCCTCCCTGGCCACCTGAAGGGTCGTCACCTACCTGGTCGCCTGCACAGCCTGATCCGCCCTTGTCGCCTGCACAGCCTGATCCGCCCTTGTCGCCTGCACAGCCTGATCCGCCTTGGCCTCCCGTCTTGCCGCAGTCTCCAGGTCCTCTTCCATTTCACGAGCCTGTCCCTCCATCCCGCCCCCAGGTCCTCCTCTGCTCCACCACCCTCCTGGACTGTTTTTCATAGCGTCTGGAATCCGCTCCTTAACCCTCTGAGGTCGACAAACGCGCCGGCGCGTTTTGCTGGATTTTCTCCACATTGTAGCACTTTAAACTTAAATTTCTCCGTCATTTATGGTCATACAGAAAAAATAAATATAAAAAAAGAATCTGTGGTATTTCTACTTTTGTATGTGTCCACTTCCAATCAAATCAAAACATTGTGCTTTTGTAAAATAAAGAAAATAAACAGTGTGTGCGTTCTGCCTCTCCGTCGCGGTGAACTTTTTTTTCTTGAGCACGTCTATAAACTGAAACAAAACTCAGCGAATACTTGTTACACATTTATGAGCCATACACCTTTATAAACATTTAAGTGTGTACTTTTAAATGATCGGATTCAAAACGAAAACAAATATTCTCTGTTTAAGTAATTTGTATAAAACCAACAAGATTTCCAGCTTCTCAAACGCTTCCTAATTATTTTTAATTCGGCCACGCCCACTCGCGCAAAAGATATTCACATGCAAATCTCCACATGGAACGCGATCGCCCTCATTACCTCAACAACAAAACACTTCACTTCACTTTTCGTCGAGTTTGAAAGACGTGCCTGAGCTTACATTGGATTTACATCAGAAGGAGAAGAACGATATTTGAAGACAAGAAAGATAAGGTAAGAAATTCTTACATATTAGTTTGCTATTGTTGCATAAATTTCACATTGCAGTTGAACTGTTGCTAGATATATGGTGAATATTATAATATTTAGACCCGTGTTTACTGTTACTGTGTTTGTGGATATCTGCTCAAACGTAGATAGGCTATGTATATGGTAGGCCTAACCATAATGTTTTATATTTGATCGCAATCGCGTTTTAATGTATCATATTTTTGATCGCGATCGCGTTTTAATGTATCATATTTTTGATCGCGATCGCGTTTGAATGTATCATATTTTGGAAAAGCAAAACGCTCCAAACGGCTTCATGTTTTTACTATTATCTCATTTCATATCATCATAACGAATGGAAACATTTGAAGTAACATGATAATCAATATATTTTTCTCTAGCTTAGTTGTTACTGAAATCTTTTTGAAAATATATATAGGCTGCTATATTGTTATTATTTTATGCAGCACTGCGCATAGCCTATACCTACAAGGCACAACAAACCTGGTGTTCATTATATATTGTTGGAAACATTTGTGTGAGTGTGTGTGTGTATTCTGTGAATTAAAAAGCAATTTTAACAAGAAAAATCTAAAATGTATTCCCAAAATCGTGCAGGCCTTTCTCTTGATATCAGTATGTTCACTTTTTTTTTTTTCAGGGCCCAGATGCCACTGAGTCCTGCTGACTTCAACATTCACAGTACATGTCTCTGTACATGAACATGGTAAAGTGAAAATCAAACACCTTAGAAAATGAAAGGTATGTACAATGTTTTTAGGAATGGCACAAAGGTCTCTTTCTTCAATAAGTGCTTTATTGTTGTGTATCTTTGGATTATGTTGTGTTGTAAATAAATCCAAACAATTTTAAAAGCCATTCTTTTTTAAATCTCCTCATTCTTTGTGCAAGGTTGGTCAGAATGATGGGCCCTGATAAGCTCCTAATAGGGCCATTAGGGAGGTTCTTTGTCTTTCTCAGGTGTGGAAAGCTTTCATATTAATGAGGTGATCCGCCCCTTCGCATATTGCTTTCTAACACAAAACACGTCGTAAAATTTTTAAATCAATATATTGTCTTCTCTGAATGAGCAGTCAGGGTGATTCTCACATAGTTTTAGAGCAAATATTCTAGGCTACGTGATACAATTTTCAAAAGTCTTGTGAAGAAATAATCAGTATGGGTTTCATGACCTTATTTCAGTGAGAATTTATTTTTGTATTTTAACAAACCACGCATAAATGTCATTATCTCAAAACTACAAACTTTTACATACATGCTGCTGATATATTATTGTAGCAGAGTTTGTGCTGAATACAGTGTAATTAGACTTTAGCCATGAAAATGTCACAAGTAACAGAAATAACCACAAATGTCAGAGCATGTCAGAACACCTCCAGGGCCCAGAAAACAGCTCAGACCTCAGAGGGTTAAAGGGGGGGCTATGTAACGGTCACCAGCTGGAGTGCCCTTGAGAGCCACCAGAGGGCACTCCACACCAGACTCGAACGTTCACTCGACTACATCTCCCATCATTCTCTGCCTGACTCATCAGCACTCTTTATAACATTCACCTGTATCTCATTATCTTGTTTCGTTCACCCCATATAGCCTGGTTCACCCCTTCACTCACTGCGAAGTTTTGTATGTTGCTGCACTGCATTTCTGAGCGTTTTCCCTGGTTCCATGTCTCTTGAGTTGCATGAGTAATGAGTAGCAAGTGATATACTAACATTTTATGTATGTTTTGTAAATTCTGTTACAAGTCATTTACTAGTGATTAGTAAATTATTAACTAATTATTTATGAAACATGACTATGCGTTCATAAATGATTAATAAGTGATATGTTAATTATTGTATGTATGTTTTGTAGATTCAGTTATAAGTTGTTTACAATTGATTAGTTACTGATTAACTAATCATTTACAAAACATGTGTATATGCATTTCATAAATATTTAATAAATGTTTATTTTATTTTTTGTTGTATGTATGTAGCAATTAGAGGGTGCATAAAGTGTTGTAAATGCCTTGAATACACGTACAGATAATTTTTAAGAGTTAAGTGTAACATATTTACAAGTGATGAATAGTTTACACTTTAGATTAAGGGATGCAGAAAGTGTTGTAAATTATTTATAACACTTTCTGCATCCCCTAATCTAAAGTGTAAACTATTCATCACTTGTAAATGTGTTACATATACATTTGCAGATAACATTCGTAGATCTTCCTTTTTGATTCTTGAAGTGGTAATCTACAAATGAAGTGTAAGACATTTACAAGTGATGAATAGTTTACACTTTAGATTAGGGGACGCAGAAAGTGTTGTAAATGATTTATTCATGTGTTTACTCATCATCTATAACAGGTGTTGAACACTGTAGTGTGTACTGCAGTGTAAGTGCTGACTGGTGAGGGTATAGACAGCTGTCTTCTGTAGTGTAGTTTAGTGTAGTGTAGAGTGTAGTGTGTACTGCAGTGTAAGTGCTGACTGGTGAGGGTATAGACAGCTGTCTTAGTGTGTAGTGTAGAGTGTAGTGTGTACTGCAGTGTAAGTGCTGACTGGTGAGGGTATAGACAGCTGTCTTCTGTAGTGTGTAGTGTAGAGTGTAGTGTGTACTGCAATGTAAGTGCTGACTGGTGAGGGTATAGACAGCTGTCTTCTCTGAAACACATGGAGTCTTTAACCACTGTGCACCTGATGTGATTAGTTAATCATTAACAATTGAAAATTACTTATAACTGAATCTACAAAACATAGAATGAACATATCACTAATTAATAATTTATGAATAATTAGTCACGTTTTGTAAATGATTAGTTAATCATTAACTAATCAATTGTAAATGACTTGTAACACAATTTACAAAACATACATAAAATGTTAGTATATCACTTGCTAATCATTTATGAATGTTTTGTAAATGATTAGTTCATCATTAACTAACCACTTATAAATGACTTACAACTGAACGTTATTATAAAGTGTTACCTGAATATCTTCAATGAGTCTAATTGTTGTCATTCTCTAAAACAATTATGAATATCTCAGCATTAAAAAGAGAGGAGGAAAAAAATCTATCTAACCTCTGAGTTTCAAAATGAAGGACAACGCAGCATGATATGTCAAACTCAATGTTAAGAACTTATTTCAAAGGGGTGTATCATTTCTATCTACTCCAGCTTAATTTCTCTTCATATTTACTTTTTAAAATCTACATCATGTCTTGCGACTGATTGCGCCACTTAAAGGTTGAACGTATCATTTTGAATGACATTTGAGAGCTCTAACAAATAACATATAAGCTACCAAAAGGCTTCTGAACAGTAAGAACATAGTTCTTGAGTAAATTTTGTATAGAGATTATATTGTTGTGACTATTACTATCCCTTTACTTATCTCAGGAATGACTGACAAAAGACTGAGTGACTTACCCTTAAAGGGCACCTATGCTCCTTTTCACAAGATGTAAAATAAGTCTCTGATGTCCCCAGAGTGTGTATGTGAAGTTTTAGCTCAAAATTTACAGTATGTTTAAATTTAGAAAAAGAGAAAAACCCAATAATATTTGGCAGAGTTGCAGAGCCACAGTTTTACCATAGCAGTTTTACCTGCGCATGCGCAGTTTCATTACAGCAGTTTTGCCCACGCACTGTCACATTTCATTTTTAAATCTTAGCGACTGTTCTGTCCTAAAACTATCTAATGGTTATTGTTACTCCTGCTGTTATTTTTTGCTCCTGCTGTTGCTCGCAGGCCTTCAGGCTCCTTTACTGAAATAAAACAATGCTTGTGTAATGAACACTTTAATCTTTTACGTTTTTCCTCCAAAAACGAACAGCCTGGTATAATAAACACACTTTATTTTTCTAAGCCTGGTATAACAAACAAACTTTTCGAATCACGTTAAAGGGTAATTATGAGTCTAAAGTCAAGATAACTCTAATTCCTTAAGTTAATTAATTCTGCCTGAGGTTAATGCGTAAACTTGAACACAAATAAAACTTAATTTCAAACAGGCTGAAAGTGTGAGCATATTATTAATTTGTTGGAGACAATTTAAAGCGATAGTTCACTTTGAAATTAAATTTTGGTATGATTTAGCTTACCTCAAGGGCATCCAAGATGTAGGTGTCTTTGTTTCCGCAGTAGTTGCAATTTTGATATTTTTAGGTCAAACCGTTCTTGTCTGTCAGTCATATAATGCAGGTCTACACTGTAAAAATAAAAGGTGCCTGGAGGAACCTTTTGGGGTTCTTCACTTTGCCACACCGGCGGAACCGTCTGTAGATCCTCTAGGCACCCTCTAAAAAGGGGTGGTTCTCTGAGGAACCACACAAGTTTCCTGAGGAACTCTTATATTAGGCACTGTGTGGAACCACTTTGGGTGCCTCCAGGAACCAAATTTCATTTTTTTTTTAAATATTTAATTTTATGTTGGTACTATGGTTACCTTTGACTTCTATTATAATAAACAAATTGAACCAAATACAAAATAAGAATTGTTTATTACATATTTGATATTCATTTTTATACATACACTTCCATGCACATGGGAAAAAAGCTAACTATAGATTATCAATGAATACACAAAAAAATAGTATAATACATAAGCAACATGAATAATCAACCATGTTTATACAATAGATAAACAAGAAAAGACATCTCAACAAAATGCATGGAAACACATATGTTCCATGAAATAAATCAATGTAAAAAAATTACATTTTGACTTATTAAAAATGTCCATCTTTACTTAACTTTAAAACATTTGTGTTTCAGTCCGATGGTAAGTCTGACATCACTGTTTCCAAGTCCAAAAGCTTTATCAGATGCCAAAAACAAACAAACAGTGCTAATATGCACTCATTGTGCAGTAATATTCCTGAAAATCATGATCCTAACCTTTATATCTATTCCGAAATGTCAGATGGTTAGTTATTCAGCTATTTTGAATCATAAAATGTTGAAGTCTAGGATGCCGTTAGACTGTAATGTACACTGTGGCTTTTGAAAAGCTTAAATGTGTGACTTGAATCAACAGTGTTCATAAATGGTTGTTGAGTATTCTCATGAAACAAGATAGAGGAAGTAGAAGTAGAGGCTTCGACCCGGAAACAGTATTAGGGTGCAGTAAAATTATCTGTTGTTTTGTGAATGTTCACTGGTAATTCCAGTCATTTCAATAAGAATCCACATGATCAGCAATTTCGTTTGTGGTCAGAAATGTCACTATGGGACCAAGTTGGTGTGAGGTACTGTACTTTAAAGAGTTAGAAAAGTGAAAAGGTACAGCATCGTTTTCCGTTTGTTTTTCCTCTTTTCTGGTGGATGGTCGGTCCAGGCACTTCAATGATTTTCAGGTCTACAGTATGATTTTTATTCTTGTTCAAACTTGTATTTCAGCTTACCGAGATCCCTGCAAAGTACAAAATTGACTGTTAGTAAGGTTATTAAAGTGATAGTTGTGAAATTTAAATAATTTCCTCAGCCTTGTGACGTTCCAAACCTGTTTGACTTTATGTCTGTGGAACCCAAAAGCAGATCTCAGGCATAATGCAATCCCAATCACCATTCAATTTCACTGCATGAAACAAGCAGAAAAAAATTGTGTAAATCATTCATGAAACCATTCTTATGTACACTTGTCTAGTTCAATTCAATGCAACAATTTATGTAAAAATGGTTAAGCTCCAAAAATGTCCCAGAAAAGATCCTAAAAATAATCAATGAGTTCACAACTCATGTCAACGTTATGGGTTGTGTTGTAAGTCTTCTGAAGCCATATAATATCCTAGCCTTTTCCTTTTTTTTTTTCTTTTTTTTTTGTTGCAAAAGACTAAACTTGAAGTTATAATTCAGAGTTAAAATGTCTTATATTCAAATGCAAATGATAAAGATATAAGACAAAATGCATTGCATTATTTGTGAAACAAACCTGTGATATTATTTTTCTGAGTAACATGAATGAGATTTGAGAGCATAAGGGAAGATTTTCAGAGAATAACTGATTAAAAAAGCACAAGTACACAGTCAAACAATAAGTTACAATTTCACACAGAGAAAGTCCATACTTGCATGTGGTGCAGGTAACTTACTGTAATTCAATGTTGCCACTGAAATGTTCAGATTATTTTAGAAATGTAATGGTTGATCTGGGGAAACAAAAGAACAAAGCTGATTATTCACAACATAATATTTATTGACCAGTAAATGGCTTTAAAATGGTTTTTGAGAGAATGAGGGCACCTGTAGTAAGTAAAGTTAGGCTAAACAAAAACAGACCAAACTATATTAACCTGCTTTTGTTATTCATAACAAACGCCAATGACGACAGCAGGAATCAGCTAAATTAGTTAGGCTATATCAGCAATTTGAAGACACAGTTGTACAGAATATGTTGAACTGAATGACTAAATCAATCTAAGACAATAAGTCAATAATTTCCATTTGTTCATTAGATCAACGTAACGTAGTTAGCATCGCGGCTAAAACCTTCATACCAGATACTGTGCAATAAACGAGTGGTAAACACTGTAAAAACGTAGTAATGTATAATAAATTTAGTTTATATATATGTGTGTGTTTGAATATATAGTGAGTAGACTCTGTATTTATATTTATTTGGCGAGTTCACAAACCTTGTAACGGAGAGCCGAACAAACGGCGGAAGCATTGATGAGACGAGGAGCCGTTACTTTCAAACCCGATGACGTCGATTAGCTGAGCTTTGTTGCGCGCGAGCAGCGCGAGCAGCGCGAGCATCACTGAAGCAACGACAGCAGAGGAATAGCAGCAATTCTGTGACAGAATAAAACTTCTCTCCTCCTGATTCTTCTTCTTCATATTATTAATATTATTATTATTTAGTGTTGTTGTTTAAGGTTTAAATTACTTAATAAAATAGGCCTATACTAAATAAATGTAAGCTACCCAAGTGAAAAAGACGTAGGCTACTGTTAAATGTATTAAAATGCATTAAAGTATATTTGTATTGTAGGTCTACTAAAAACACTCAAGTACATTTTTAATACATTTGATAGTACGTGAAGTATTTTTCACCTGGGTATGTATATTGAATCAAACTTAAGTAGTCTATAATAATAATAATAGGAAAATAATAATATTATTCTGGCCTCACTGAACCATTGGGTTCCTCCAGATGCTGGCTTTAATATAATAGATCTTCCATGAACCACTTAAATGTTAAAAGATCTTCCAATAACCCTTTTATCGCATTCAAGTTCCTCTATTTTCCCCCAATGCACTTCGAGGTCTCATGGTAATGAAAAGGTCAAAATCAAATAGAAATAAACTTGACCTTGACCTTGACCTATTTTCCCCCAAAGCACTTCGAGGTCTCATGGTAATGAAAAGGTGACTCCAGAACCTCTGAACTAAATACAAAGGGCTTAAAGGATTCCATAAGTTCCAGCAAGAACCTCAAAGATTGTCAATGCTCCTCCAGTAACCCTACTATAGGAGAAAGAGCTTTGAGGCACCTAAATTACATTTTGAAGTTCCTTGAGTATCCGACAGGATATTTGAGGCTCCTTTAGTTTTTACAGTGTATGGTCACCACCTCAAAGAGCATGCACAGAGAGGTCCAAATTAAACAATTCCCCATCGTAAGTACACATTGATGGCCTAAAACACGAAACGAGTGGTTTGTGTGAGAAAACGATCAGTATTTATATCGTCTGTACCTCTTGTACACAACCACGTCCAAGTGGCCAACTTTCCGGCGCTTGCGCAGACTAAGCCAGAACGCGCGCACACGTCACACACCAGGAAGCACGCGCGCCCTCAGATCACTTGGACATGGTTGTGTACAAGAGGTAAAAACAATATAAATACTGTTCGTTTTCTCACACAAACCGCTTGTTTCGCTTAGGCCATCAATGTGTACTTACGATGGGGAATTGTTTAATTTGGACTTCTCTGTGCATGCTCTTTGAGGTGGTGACCTGCATTATATGACTGACAGACAAGAACGGTTTGACCTAAAAATATCAAAATTGAAACTACTGCGGAAACAAAGACACCTACATCTTGGATGCCCTTGAGGTAAGCTAAAACATACCAAAATTTAATTTCAAAGTGAACTATCCCTTTAATTTACATTTACCAAGAAGTAAAATTTAAAAAAAAAAAAAAAAAAATTCATGGTTGTAAAAGGATGACACTCTAGCGTTTTTGTTGTCCCTAACCTCTGTCATGAATAAGTCCATGTCCTCTTTGTTTTTGAACGTGAAATAAAATGGGGCCCTTATTTCGTCATCCTCATCCAGAAGTTTGTCACAATGTGCACGCAGTTGAGCAAGGGCATTCAGTGCATCTTCCTCCTCCATGCAGACAATACGTGGTGGCAAGTATTTGCTCTTGATTCCTTTAACCATTCAACACCTTCTCTGATGCTGCTCATCACATTGTCGTTCTTTATGAAAAATAGTTGAAAATTAACAGCAATCAACAATTTTATAGTTTCAGCAAAATAAAACTTTAAGAGTAAATATATACACTGCAGAATTCTACAGCTTACCTCAAGATTATGTGGTGGCGTGACCCCCTCCAGTGCTCCTACGTCATGCTCATTTCCCCTGTTCCATTCCTTGGCTGTAGAATAGCACAATGTGATGTACTATATTTCAATTGTCCACAAGACTACTATCATTATAACAAAATGTATAATTTAAAGAAGTGTATTATTTTATGCACATGCCATGCAGACCCAAACTAAGTGTTGATATACTTAATTCACACATGAGAGAATTCAAGTAAATGTATCAGTCCACTTTACAGAAACAAACAAAAATAACAAAGGTCAAGGTCCCTACCCTATTACAGGGTATCTACAAGTGAAATGTAAGACTTTTAAGCCCTTTTCAATACCGCATCATTCAACTACAACATATATTTAGCAAGAACATGCATTTAAAGCAGTACATACCTGTAATGATCAGACTAGCTCTAGACCATTTGGCTTGGGGCACATGTAGCCCTTTGTGTGTTCACAGGAATCTTTTAGGGTCTTTCAAAGGTCAACCCTGGAGCAATGAGACTTACTTGGTGAGTGTTTTTAGAACCTATCTGATCTCTGTGTCCCCTGAAGGTCTAAGTATAGGATATTGTCGACTGAAAATCAGATTTTACCCTAGTGGACAGGGTTCTGGGCTTCCAAATGGAAGACCGTAAAGTTGTGAGTTCAATCCCTGGGGCTGTCACCATTCTGTCCCTGAGCAAGGCACTTACCCCAAGTTGCTTCAGGGGGGACTGAAAGTCACTCTGGATAACAGTGTCTGCTAAATTACAAATAATAATAATTTGGTCACAAAAAAAAAGCATAAATGGAAATCCTTCCCTCCAAGAGCAAAATTCCCAATGAAGAGCAGGCGCCACCACTGCCTGATGACTGGAATGTCATGCTGAGAAACAAGCAATACTTCAATGAATACTATGAATAACAGTAACAATAATAATAATAATGTAATGTGGATAAATAAGACTTAATCATGAAGACCCCACAGGATGTCATATCGAGTTGATGGGGGATATGCTGAAATGGCAAATTGCATTTCAAAAGCAAATATATCAAACGGTGTGTTACTGTGTTACGGACTGGTCACTCCCTCCTCTCTGTCCCCCAGACATTCATGCTTGTCTGTTTTATCAACTGAATCCACCACCTCTTCTGTGCTTCGGACTGCTCTTTTCAGGCTGTACAATTCAGGCTGCTCTTGGAAAAAATGCCACTTGGCCACATAAATATGTGGACAGGAACGTTTCGTTTTGGAAAACGTTAGTTTTTCATAGACTCTCCACCAATATTGAATCGAGCAGAACGGACAGTGAAATTGGTCACAGCAAGAAGAGCATTTTGAATACTTAGGGAAATTATTCCCTTCCAGTGTCGTAACATGCATCTTGACGACATAAAACTCTCTCAAACTCTCATGACGAAATGCGCGGGCAAAACTGCTGTGAGGTAAAACTGTAGTTTGCGTAAAACTGTGGCTCTGCGGCTCTGCAGTCAGACCCTTTTCAAAAAATGCACCGTTTTAGTATGTCCATCCATCCATCTTCCTCTTCTCATCTGGGGCCGGGTCGCGGGGGCAGCAGTCTAAGCAGAGATGCCCAGACTTCCCTCTCCCTAGACACTTCCTCCAGCTCTTCCGGGGGGACGCCGAGGCGTTCCCAGGCCAGCCGGGAGACATAGTCTCTCCAGCGTGTCCTAGGTCTTCCCCGGGGTCTCCTCCCAATGGGACGCGCCCGAAACACCCTCCCGGGAAGGCGTCCAGGAGTCATCCGGAACAGATGCCCGAGCCACCTCAGCTGACCCCTCTCGATGTGGAGGAGCAGCGGCTCTACTCTGAGCTCCTCCCGAGTGACCAAGCATCTCACCCTATCTCTAAGGGATCGCCCAGCCACCCTGCGGAGAAAGCTCATTTCAGCCGCCTGTATCCGGGATCTTGTCCTTTCGGTCATGACCCAAAGCTCATGACCATAGGTGAGAGTAGGGATGTAGATTGACCGGTAAATCGAGAGCTTCCCCTTGCGGCTCAGCTCTTTCTTCACCACGACAGACCGGTACATCGACCGCATTACTGCAGAAGCTGCACCGATCCGTCTGTCAATCTCCCGTTCCATCCTTCCCTCACTCGTGAACAAAACCCCAAGATACTTAAACTCCTCCACTTGAGGCAGGAACTCTCCACCAACCTGAAGTGGGCATGCCACCCTTTTCCGATTGAGGACCATGGTCTTGGATTTGGAGGTGCTGATTCTCATCCCAGCCACTTCACACTCGGCTGCAAACCGTCCCAGTGCATGCTGAAGGTCCCGGTTTGATGAAGCCAACACGACAACATCATCTGCAAAGAGCAGAGACGAAATCGTGTTGTCACCAAACCTGACACCCTCCGGCCCCTGGCTGCGCCTAGAAATTCTGTCCATAAAAATTATGAACAGAACCGGCGACAAAGGGCAGCCCTGCCGGAGTCCAACATGCACTGGGAACAAGTCTGACTTACTGCCGGCAATGCGAACCAAGCTCCTGCTTCGGTCGTACAGGGACCGGACAGCCCTTAGTAAAGGACCCCGGACCCCATACTCCCGGAGCACCCTCCACAGGCCGCCGCGAGGGACACAGTCGAATGCCTTCTCCAAATCCACAAAGCACATGTGGACTGGTTGGGCAAACTCCCATGAACCCTCCAGCACCCTGTAGAGGGTATAGAGCTGGTCCAGTGTTCCACGGCCTAGATGAAAACCACACTGTTCCTCCTGAATCCGAGGTTCTACTATCGGCCGTATTCTCCTCTCCAGTACCCTGGCATAGACTTTCCCGGGGAGGCTGAGAAGTGTGATCCCCCTATAGTTGGAGCACACCCTCCGGTCCCCCTTCTTAAAAAGAGGGACCACCACCCCGGTCTACCATCCCAGAGGCACTGTCCCCGACCGCCACGCGATGCTGCAGAGGCGTGTCAGCCAAGACAGCCCCACAACATCCAGAGACTTGAGGTACTCAGGGCGGATCTCATCCACCCCCGGTGCCTTGCCACCGAGGAGTTTCTTGACTACCTCGGTGTCTTCAGCTTGGGGGATGGACGAGTCCACCTCTGAGCCCTCAGCCTCTGCTTCCTCAATGGAAGACGTGACGGCGGGATTGAGGAGATCCTCGAAGTATTCCTTCCACCGTCCAACAACATCCCCAGTTGAGGTCAACAGCTCCCCACCTCTACTGTAGACAGCGTTGGTAGGGCACTGCTTCCCCCTCCTGAGGCGCCGGACGGTTTGCCAGAATCTCTTCGAGGCCAGCCGATAGTCCTTCTCCATGGCCTCTCCGAACTCCTCCCAGGCCCGAGTTTTTGCCTCCACAACCACCCGGGCTGCAGTTCGCTTGGCCTGCCAGTACCCGTCAGCCGCCTCAGGAGTCCCACAAGCCAACCAGGCCCGATAGGACTCCTTCTTCAGCTTGACGGCATCCCTTACTTCCGGTGTCCACCACCGGGTTCGGGGATTGCCGCCTCGACAGGCAACGGAGACCTTACGGCCACAGCTCCGAGCGGCCGCTTCGACAATGGAGGTGGAGAACATGGTCCACTCGGACTCAACATCTCCAGCCTCCCTCGGGATCCGGTCGAAGCTCCGCCAGAGGTGGGAGTTGAAGATCTCTCTGACAGGAGACTCGGCCAAACGTTCCCAGCAGACCCTCACAATACGCTTGGGTCTGCCGAGTCTGTCCAGCTTCCTCCTCCGCCATCGGATCCAACTCACCACCAGGTGGTGATCAGTTGACAGCTCCGCTCCTCTCTTCACCCGAGTGTCCAAGACATACGGCCGCAGGTCAGATGAGACGACCCCAAGTCGATGAACACAGTCGGTCATCGACCTACGGCCAAGGGTGTCCTAGTGCCACGTGCACTGGTGGACACCCTTATGCTTGAACATGGTGTTCGTTATGGACAAACTGTAACTCGCACAGAAGTCCAATACCTGAACACCACTCGGGTTCAGATCAGTTCCTCCCAATCATGCCCCTCCAGGTGTCACTGTCGCTGCCCACGTGGGCATTGAAGTCCCCCAGTAGAACGACGGAGTCCCCAGTTGGAGCACTTTCCAGCACCCCTCCCAGAGACCCCAAGAAGGCCGGGTACTGTGCACTGCCGTTTGGCCCGTAGGCACACACGACAGTGAGAGACCTATCCCCGACCCGTAGGCGCAGGGAAACGACCATCTCGTTCACCGGGGTGAACTCCAACACATGGCGGCTGAGCTGGGGGGCTATTAGCAAACCCACACCAGCCCGCCGCCTCTCACCATGGGCAACTCCAGAGTGGTGAAGAGTCCATCCTCTCTCGAGGAGTGTGGTTCCAGAGCCCAAGCCGTGTGTGGAGGTGATCCCGACTATCTCTAGTCGGAACCTCTCAACCTCACGCACAAGCTCAGGCTCCTTCCCCGCCAGCGAGGTGACATTCCACGTCCCTAGAGCTAGCTTCCGTGTCCAGGGATCGGGTTGTCGAGGCCCCCGCCTTCGATTGCCGCCCGATCCTCTCAGCACCGGCCCCTTACGGTCCCTCCTGCAGGTTGTGAGCCCACGGGAAGGTGGCCCCACGTCGCTCCTTCGGGCTGAGCCCGGCCGGACCCCGTGGGGGGAGGCCCGGCCACCAGGCGCTCGCATACGAGCCCCAACCCCGGGCCTGGCTCCAGGGTGGGGCCCCAGCTGCGCCATACCGGGTGATGTCACGGTCCTCGTTTTATTTTTTCTCATAAGGGGTTTTTGAACCGCTCTTAGTCTGACCCGTCGGCTAGGACCTGTTTGCCTTGGGAGACCCTACCAGGGGCATGTAGCCCCGGACAACATAGCGCCTAGGGTCATTCGGGTACTCAAACCCCTCCACCACGTTAAGGTGGCAGTTCAAGGAGGGGCGTTTTAGTATGTATCCCTTTAAATGCAAATTAGCTGTTGCTGCCGGCACAGAGGGCGGAGCTTCACAAGCTCACTCTGTCAAAACAATCTCATCTATCGGAATGATAATATCAGAATAGAAACTCTCAGGAACGGTGTTCATTTCGACCCGGTGTAACGACTGAGACAAGTCAGACAAAAGTGTTTGTTATAGGTTAACAAATTATATTTAGAACTCACTTTGGGATCTGTGGCCCCATCCCCCCAAACAGGGCAAGAATGCACGGGACACAGTCTAAGCACATACACGCTTACTTTAAGCGAAGAGCTGAACTGAACTGAACTCGCGATTGCACTGAACACGTTTTAAGTGCAGGCATATTTTCTGAGTGAGCCCAGAGAAAATTCTTGCAAGAGCAGTGTGTATCTGAGAGCAGAGAGATTCGCGCTCGTGCATTAACTCTGCATTAAACTGCAACGATTAACTCTTGACTTCTCGGTACATTCAGGATGCCGTGCTGTCCAGCGTGGCCTCAGCAGGCCCCAGGGCAGCAGGCTTTGACTCACCACAGCCATGTGCTCACTCAGGAGAGAGAGGACTCTCTCAACCACAACAGCATCAAGGACAACCTCAGGTGTTCAATGTCTTCATTCAATGCGGACGAAGTCCATCGCAACTCCCACCATTTGCTCTGCGTGTCCTGCCGGCCCAGAGCCTGCAGGCCACAATCTGCACTCCAGCCATGAGAACAGCGTTGAAATAACCATGCAAGTTCATCATGTCTTCTCCATCCAGCAGAGAAGAAAACGATTGCAACTTGTACAGTGACATTTGACACTCACGGACCCATCAACAAACTCAATTTTCAACCACTTCAAGAATTGTGTCCACTGCACAGACCATGCAAGTATCAATTTAATGAGGTGCTCTGAAAATTATAAGCTGATGGTTCTTTTCATAGTTAAATAGATATTTTCCATAGTTCCATTTCCTGTTTCCGGTTCCATATCACTCACCATTTTACCTATGCATGTATGTATGAATGTATGTATGTTTGTTAAGTTTAGTTAAGTTTGTGATTTGGGTTAATACAACTTGTGCACAATATGTATTTGGTTCCGATTCTCTGCTTGCAACAAAGTCCATTTTACGATCTTGATCTTGTTACATGCTCTAGAAATAATTATTTTTCGGTGGCCATGAAAGATACCCTTTTCTTAGAATAAATGAATAATCAAAAGAGTTCGTTGGAACTGATTAATTGATTGTAATATTAATTTAGCTACCTCACGTTAATCCAATTAACTGACCCAAATATTAATAATTAATCATAACTGATAATCATGAGTTATTATTAATATTTCCCCTTTTGAGCTAACTTGTTACACCGGAGTTGAACAATAGTGCCTACAGAGTCAGAGAATATATGCTGTATGGAAATAGAACAGGTATAGTCTAGTTTAATAACGGTTATAACTTATTTTCATATTGCTTTTATCCAATATTAGTACAAGCCTGTTGTAGTGGACCACCTCCGATTAATGGCCAAAAATATACTGATGAGTTCAATGAAGTATATTGTACATCACACAAAAGATGAAGCATTAGTTTTACTCCAGAAAATCACTGTAAGAGCTGAATATACACCGTATAAGAAGTGCGCATTAAAGTCTTATCCATAAACTCTCTCTCTCTCCCCCCCTTTCATTATCATCAACATTCACAGCGAAGTACACAAAACACTTGTTACAACTAACACTAAACAAATATATACACACCTTTTCAGTGGGTGCTTAATAAACTGGCAAACTTTATATCCGTAAAATGACTCGATGAGCTGTCATAAAGTGTACGCGCTCACTTTCATTTCTGCCGTGATCAGTAACGTTAGGCCTATCACTCCGGAGACTGTAAGCTGGCTCACAAACAGTTCGTACACATCCATTCTCGAGTAACAACGAGAATACATGAAGACTGCTATGTTCATTCTTACATCCAACAACAAAACACCTCAATCGCTTTAGAAGACATTCTTGTCTACAGCTGCTCAATCGTCGAAACAATGGTGGATTGTGTACAGCTCACTCACTCAGGGCGGGTCTATGCTAAAACTGCAGTGTCAGTCAACAGTCGTGGGAGGGGCTTGTGCAAAAGTACGTCACATTGTATGGGCTGAAATATGTGCCACCAGAAACTGAATTTGAATCATTTAAATTTGAATTTGAATTGATAAACTTGAATAATTGCACTGAAAAACTGAATTTGAATCACATAATTTGAAATTGTATTGTTTAATTTGAATCATTGCATTGAAAAACTGAATTTGAATTGTATAATTTGAAATTGAATTTATTTGTTTGGAACTGAAGTCCAATACAATTTGATCCTCACTGAAAATTCAACTCTCTATGTATCCTCACATTCAGTTCTCACAATTCAGATTCAGATCACCAAATTCAATTTCAAGTTACTGTGACAGACATCCGGGTAGTTGGAGGATGAAGGAAGAGCAATCGAGCGCACATCGATAGATAGAGTTTAGTGGCGAAGATAAACAGTACTCCTCTTCGGCCAATCAGCACCTACGTTTTGGAGCACAGTACCAGCAATAAAACGACGAATAAGGGCTTGCCTCGCCTTGACCCATATATATATTTTTTTTTTTTCTAGTTTTTTTTTTGGTTCGTTCCAAAGGTCAGACATGTATTTATGATCGAGTCCAGAGAAAATGTAGGCTTTTGATATTAATATAATCTACAATGTTCAAAATATAATGCCTAGTGCTAGTAGGCCTAGGTTTATTAGTCACATTCTTACACTTAAGTAATCTTAAAATGAACTATCGCTACTTACCTTAGCATAGCCTGCCCTTCTGCAAAATGGCTACAATGGTGTGACTATCCATATTTGAAAATAAAATACATGTTAATTAATTTAAACATTTGAATGGTATTGGTTTACTTTGTACATCAGCAAGCCTGTAATACAATGTGATGTAAGAGTCAATCCCCTGAGTTTATACAAGATGTTTCCACATTAAAACACAAAATAGTAAATTATTATTTGAGTCTATTTTTATCAACTCTAATATCTGATCGTCTCCTTCCTTACAGCGTTTATATAAATATTAAAGTTAGTTTTGTTTGTGATTTAGAAGTGTAGCTTTATCATCATGTGCAGTAACAAACAAAACAAAGAGACTAATTAATGTGTTACAGTAATAGGCTACAAAGAATATTTATTATAATCAGTTCACAGCTCTGAGTCCAAACAGAAACTTCACCCTTCTGAACTAAGAGTTTCTGCTTCAAAGTGAAGTTTACAGCCCCGCTTTGTTGTTTCTCTCCGTCCGCCGGCCACTGTCTTTGGCCGGTCCCATCTGGATCAGCGGGGACCGGTGCAGCAGCGAGGTGAGGCTGTGTTCCTGCCCTGGAGAAGAGACGCTGCCGCGGGCCACGGAACTCTCCGCCTCCCGCCGCCGCCGGACCTCAGATTGGAGGTCGAAGGCGGCATATAGTATATCATAAAACACATTCTCACCTGTGAAATGTTATCTATCTATCTATCTATCTATCTATCTATCTATCTATCTATCTATCTATCTATCTATCTATCTATCTATCTATCTATCTATCTATCTATCTATCTATCTTCATTTATTTCGTTCGAACATCCATAAGCAGCACAACAGTCTGGCATATTTAGTGCTGAGTGATGATCCTGCGACACTGAACTCTATCTATCGATATCGATCTGCGCTCGATTGCTCTTCCTTCATCCTCCAACTACCCGGATGTCTGTTACAGTAACTTGAAATTGAATTTAGTGATCTGAATCTGAATTGTGAGAACTGAATGTGAGGATACATAGAGAGTTGAATTTTCAGTGAGGATCAAACTGTAGGCTATTGGACTTCAGTTCCAAACAAATTCAATTTCAAATTATACAATTCAGATTCAGTTTTTCAATGCAATTATTCAAATTAAACAATACAATTTCAAATTATGTGATTCAAATTCATTTTTCCAATGCAATTATTCAAGTTTATCAATTCAAATTCAAATATAAATGATTCAAATTCAGTTTCTGGTGGCACATATTTCAGCCCATAACATTGCCCCGAATCTGAGAACGGCTTGTTCTGAGGTGGATTTTTAGCATTATAGGGTGGTTGTTTACACACACTGCTAACACACATTTATGTTCAAATGCCATATAAAAGTGAATTTTGCATAATAGGTGCCCTTTAACCCTCAGAGGTCGGAGATCACGCCGGCGTGATCTGCTCGCTTTTTTCCTTATGAGTTGAATTGAGACCCAAAATACTCTTTTGACTTTGATTTTACAAAACAAGTTTCATACATCAATCGATTCTGTTAAATGTGTATTATTTTTGTGTATACTCACAATAAAAACAAAGTGTTGTGCTTTTTGCCAAATAAAGAAAAATAAACGTGATGCGAGTTCTGCCTTCTATCTGCCAGTGTCGTCCATTCTGAAACGCGTCCGAAAATGAACAATAACTCAGCGAATACTCAGTCAAACAGGCAAACAGACATACAGGCATGAAGCTTGAATTCTCTTCTCTTAAATGAAGTAATTTATATAAAAAACAAATATTCTCATGTTGTGAAATCTGTATTAAAAGAGAGCGATTCCAGTCGACCTCATTAGAGCTAATTCAAATGTAATGTGACTCCGCCTACGGAGAGCGCGCACTATTCAAACGCAAATGAATGAGGCAATCCAAGCAAACCTGTGAACGCCCACATATCAGTTTATTCAGATCATTACTTTAACACCGTCTCAGCAGCGCTGTGAGCAATAACAATAATGAAAAAAGTACCTCAGAAGTGCGGGTATATATCGAGGAGCGAGCTGAGGAATACTGTAAGTTTTTTTTTCTTCTCACGTGAATCGGGTTTCTGTTTTTGATGAATGAACGGCAGAGATGCGCGCTGTTTACCACAGCTCGCAAAAAGACAGTTTAAATTTAAATCGCGTGTGTGAATGAATGAGGATGTTTTAGCAAACTGTATTACTATGAGTAAAAATCGACTGAAATATGTTGAAATAAAATGTAGGCTATTTGTACGTATTTGTACGTAGCAATACGTATTAAACTGCAATTTTATATGCCCTAATATTTCATAAAAACAACGTTACAGTCAGGCGAAATATGAAAGACAACATTTTGTTGACTAGATTTGAGTACAGTTTTTACTGTAGAATATACTGCCACATAAGCTTTTGATGAAAAAAGTAGCCTACCTCAGAAGTGCGGGTATATCGAGGAGCGAGCTGAGGAATACTGTAAGTTTTTTTTTCTTCTCACGTGAATCGGGTTTCTGTTTTTGATGAATGAACGGCAGAGATTGAACTGTCAAAAAGACAGTTTAAATTTAAATCGCGTGTGTGAATGAATGATGATGTTTTAGCAAACTGTATTACTATAGCCTACTGAGATGAGTAAAAATCGACTGAAATATGTTGAAATAAAATGTAGGCTATTTGTATAGGCAATACGTATTAAACTGCAAATTAACATTTATATGCCCTAATATTTCATAAAAACAACGTTACAGTCAGGCGAAATATGAAAGACAACATTTTGTTGAATAGATTTGAGTACAGTTTTTACTGTAGAATATACTGAATATATATATCAAATAAGCTTTTGTTTAGCAATTTATATATATATATATATATATATATATATATATATTAGGGCTGTCAATCGATTAAAATTTTTAATCGCGATTAATCGCATGATTGTCATGAGTTAACTCGTGATTAATCGCATTTAATCGCACGTTTTTTTATTTGTTCTAAATGTTCCTTAAATTAATACTTTTCAAGTTTGTAATACTCTAATCAACGTGGGCATGGATAAATAGATGCTTTATGCAAATGTATGTTTATTATTGAAACCATAGTCAATATAGAGCATAAGGAGGAGACATGTTTCAAAGGTCATAGATGTTTTTCAAAGAACTTGTTCATGTCTATTAGACATGTAGAAAGAACAAAAAAAAAATGCCAGGTTACCATTACTTCTCTTTCTTTGCACTGAGCAATTTACTAACACAAACATGTTTAGATTTTTGCATGACAGGGGCAGCTCTTCTAAAAATGCTAAATGTAGGCTACATTAATTATTTATTATTTATTATTACATTGTAGTTTGTCTCTCTCTGTGCCCATTTTGATGAAGCTAAATTCTCAATAAAAATGTTTTCATTGGTATATTTTACTGTTTCTGTTGTCAACGGAATGGATTTGAAAAGGTGACTGAAACGCGACCCATTAAGACATAACCAGCTCTTCCTTCTAAGATGTTAAGTTAATCTGCACAAAAATTCTGATAATCGAGCCGTCGTCTGGTGAAATCAAATACACATAAGATAAAGACAATATCTGTGCTCTGATTTCGGCTATACTTGTAAAATTAGAGAAGCAACATAATATCTGTGAATTAAAGAGCTGCTCCTCCGCGCGAGACGCAGAGAGAGAGAGAGAGAGCGAGAGCGCGAGAGAGAGAGAGAGAGGCGCGCGCGTGCTGGGAGAGCAGTACCGGCGGTACCGGGAGATTCTCAGAAACTAAATAAGGTTTGGGCGCTTTGTTGAAGGGAAAAAAATCGCTAAAGGGGTCTGCAATGTCGCTAAGTTAGCAACACTGTGTATCTCCATTTCTCCAACTAGGGGTTGGGCCACGGGTCAAACAGAAAATACGCGCTGCGTTAATCGCGCGTTAAAAAAATTAGTGCCGTTAATATGATTTTGCGTTAACGCGTTATTAACGCGCTAACTTTGACAGCCCTTATATATATATATATATATATATATATATATATATATATATATATATATATATATATATATATATATATATATATATAAATAAAGTCATCAACTAAGATGTTAGCTGTTCCAATTTTGGCTATATTCAAACTAATGAATACATAGATAGGCCTAAAATGTAGGCCTATAATCTTTTTTTTTTTTTACAAAGAAAGAGTACACTTGAAATATTGTTGAAATTTTAATTATTGTTGTAATTGTAACCTTTTTAATAAAATAGCAAAACATATTTACAAGATAGATGTAAGCAAAATCTTAAATGGTCAATATAAGTCTTCTTCTAATTTTTTGTCCTTGCATTGTGGCTCAGTCAGTCAGAGTCACACCTGAATGAATGGCTAATTATGCAGAGTCATTATGCATAATGGGTGGGACATTTTGTATTCCAAGGTGTAAACCACTCCTCGTTCACGCCCACTCGCATAATGGCTTTCCAAGCAAAACATGTTTTACATCAATTTAAATCAATGTATTGTTTTATCTGAACGATAAAGCAAGACTATTTTCACATAATTTTGAAGCCAGAACTCGAAGGAAGAACATCCATTTCTCAAAAGTCTTATTCATGCATATTTATTATGAGTTTTGAGGTCTTCTTTCAGCAACTTTCATTTTTAATTTTTTCAATAACCACGCATAAGCATTATTCTCTTAAAAATAAAAAAATATACATGCATGGTGATCACATATTTTGGTAGCCCTGTTTGTGCTATATAGAGTGAATTTACACCTTTGCCATTAACATGTTTATAAATAACTGAAAAAAGCACAAATGTCAGAGCATGTCAGAACACCTCCAGTGCCCAGAAAACACCTCAGACTCCAGAGGGTTAAGAAAACCCATCATGATCCCCCAGTAGATGCTGAGGTTGTTCTGAAAGAGTTTTCCGCCACAGGTAGTCGAAGAATGAGCTATGAATAGGTACAACGATAATTTATTTTCATAAAGGGAGGGTATGTTTTGAGATTTAGGGAGTGGAGTGTCCAAAATAGATGATTGTGAAGCACAAGTTGTTGACACTGCTGGTGTATGTATGGTGTTGGATACTTTTTCTTCTACTTAAATTTGTTATGATTTAGGGTTTGTTGGTGATAACTTATTTATATTTTAATTATATAATTAAAATGTAGTTATTGATCATTGTCACAGGTGGCTGTTGCAAGGAAGCGGACAACAAAAGAGAATACCAGGGAATATGATTTAATCCAACAATAATAGCAAAACATGGGAAACAACCTCTTAACACTGACAAAACAGGACAAAGAACTGAACAACACAGAACTAATGAGTTAATTAATGAACAACAGGTGAACCGATTGAAACTGACACAGACTAAAAACTAGGGGGCTGTTTACACGACACAGTTTTCAACTAAAAACGTAAAACATTTTATGCGTTTTGGCCGTTTGTTTACACGACAACAGCGTTTTGGGTGCCTGAAAATGCAAAGTTTTGAAAACGGGTTTCAAAGTGCAAGTTTATGAAAACACTTTCTGTGAAAACAACAAAAACTTGAATCTCTGAAAACAATGACGTCATGCACATGCGTATTACGTGTTCAGTCTATAGTGTTTCATCGCCATCTAATGGCCTGGCAGCAGAATACACGGTTTTTATTTGTTTTCACAGATCCGTGTGAATGGGGATCATTTTGACAATGGTGTCGTCTGTACGCGGAAAACTCAAAGGAAAAACGTCTCAGTTTTAAGCATTACGTTGTCGTGGACGTTGCATTTTTGGACATTCATGTTTTTTTAGATTTGTAATTAGTTATTAAATATCATGAATTAGACGTTTCAGACATCTTCCCTATTATTGTTTACTTTGTTTATTTGTGATGCAGCTGCTGTCAGATCCAATACACTTGGCTGCTTCATCTGTCAACAAAAGTTTCTTTACAAACTCTCCATTACACTGTGCTGTGCACACTGACAAAACAAAATGCTCCAAACAAACATATAATCCTTAGACGCGATCTGGAATGCAAATAAAAATAAACCATCCACTTGTTTCCAATGCTGGGATCCTTACAGAGCTGTTTAAACAAGCTGTTGAAACTGGACGTGTCAAAGCAAACTTTCTTTCACTCTTCCATTTGTCCTGTTGTTGACAGACTCAAGCTTGTGGAGTTTTTCAGAAACTGAATGGGCATCTGTATACTGTATCCAGTGTAGACAGCATCAGATTATAATGGGTTTTATTTGCTTTTGACACAACACTCACATTCAGACCAGCGTGGGCAAATGTCAGCCATTAATGTAATGTAATGTAAAACTGTTCGTTGATATCTTGCTCTGGAGGCAGGTATATGCAAATGTATTTGCCCATGTGACGTCACTGATCCTTCACTATCAAAACAAGCTGTTTTTTTTATTTTTTTTTAGCTTGATTAAATAAATGCTTTGTTTATGAGGACGGTTTAAGCTATGAAGATGTTTTAGTGGTAGTTGTACAAAGACTTATATGTCAAATAATTGGTTTCTAATGTCATGACACCTTTAACAGTTGTGAAACACAACACACACACACACACACACACACACACACACACACACACACACACACACACACACACACACACACACACACATATATATACACTACCGTTCACAAGTTTGGGGTCAGTAAGAATTTAAAGAAAATAAAGAGAAATTCTAGTTAAAGAAATTAACACTTTTATTCATCAAGGACACATTAAATTGATCAAAAGTGGCAGTAAAGACATTTATAATGTTACAAAAGATTATATTTCAGATAAATTATGTTGTTTTGAACTTTCTATTCATCAGAGAATCCTAAAAAATGTGACAATGAAGACTGGCGTAATGATGCTGAAAATTCAGCTTTGATCACAGGAATACATTACACTTTACTATATATTCACATAGAAACCAGCTGATTTACATTGGAATAATATTTCACAATTTTTACTGTATTTTTAATCAAATAAACGCAGCTTTGCTGAGCAGAAGAGCGACCCCAAATCTTGTGAACGGCAGTGTGTATATATATACACTCACCTAAAGGATTATTAGGAACACCATACTAATACTGTGTTTGCCCCCCTTTCGCCTTCAGAACTGCCTTAATTCTAAGTGGCATTGATTCAACAAGGTGCTGAAAGCATTCTTTAGAAATGTTGGCCCATATTGATAGGATAGCATCTTGCAGTTGATGGAGATTTGTGGGATGCACATCCAGGGCACGAAGCTCCCGTTCCACCACATCCCAAAGATGCTCTATTGGGTTGAGATCTGGTGACTGTGGGGGCCATTTTAGTACAGTGAACTCATTGTCATGTTCAAGAAACCAATCTGAAATGATTCGAGCTTTGTGACATGGTGCATTATCCTGCTGGAAGTAGCCATCAGAGGATGGGTACATGGTGGTCATAAAGGGATGGACATGGTCAGAAACAATGCTCAGGTAGGCCGTGGCATTTAAACGATGCCCAATTGGCACTAAGGGGCCTAAAGTGTGCCAAGAAAACATCCCCCACACCATTACACCACCACCACCAGCCTGCACAGTGGTAACAAGGCATGATGGATCCATGTTCTCATTCTGTTTACGCCAAATTCTGACTCTACCATCTGAATGTCTCAACAGAAATCGAGACTCATCAGACCAGGCAACATTTTTCCAGTCTTCAACTGTCCAATTTTGGTGAGCTCGTGCAAATTGTAGCCTCTTTTTCCTATTTGTAGTGGAGATGAGTGGTACCCGGTGGGGTCTTCTGCTGTTGTAGCCCATCCGCCTCAAGGTTGTGCGTGTTGTGGCCCGGACCACACAGACCACACCCCTAAATGCATTGAAGCAACTGCCATGTGATTGGTTGATTAGATAATTGCATTAATGAGAAATTGAACAGGTGTTCCTAATAATCCTTTAGGTGAGTGTATATATATATATATATATATATATATATATATACAGTGAGGAAAATAAGTTTTTAAACACCCTGCTATTTGTCAAGTTCTCCCACTTAGAAATCATGGAGGGGTCTGAAATTGTCATTGTAGGTGCATGTCCACTGTGAGAGACATAATCTAAAAAAAAAAAAAAAATCCAGAAATCACAATGTATGATTTTTTAACTATTTATTTGTATGATACAGCTGCAAATAAGTATTTGAACACCTGAGAAAATCAATGTTAATATTTGGTACAGTAGCCTTTGTTTGCAATTACAGAGGTCAAACGTTTCCTGTAGTTTTTCACCAGGTTTGCACACACTGCAGGAGGGATTTTGGCCCACTCCTCCACACAGATCTTCTCTAGATCAGTCAGGTTTCTGGGCTGTCGCTGAGAAACACGGAGTTTGAGCTCCCTCCAAAGATTCTCTATTGGGTTTAGGTCTGGAGACTGGCTAGGCCACGCCAGAACCTCGATATGCTTCTTACAGAGCCACTCCTTGGTTATCCTGGCTGTGTGCTTCGGGTCATTGTCATGTTGGAAGACCCAGCCTCGACCCATCTTCAATGCTCTAACTGAGGGAAGGAGGTTGTTCCCCAAAATCTTGCAATACATGGCCCCGGTCATCCTCTCCTTACAGTGCAGTCGCACTGTCCCATGTGCAGAAAAACACCCCCAAAGCATGATGCTACCACCCCCATGCTTCACAGTAGGGATGGTGTTCTTGGGATGGTACT
The DNA here is from genome assembly GCF_964197995.2 of Scardinius erythrophthalmus. Lineage (NCBI taxonomy): Eukaryota > Metazoa > Chordata > Actinopteri > Cypriniformes > Leuciscidae > Scardinius > Scardinius erythrophthalmus. Next base: position 28,447,158 of record NC_138231.1, read on the forward strand.
CATCATTCTTCTTCCTCCAAACACGTTTAGTGGAATTATGACCAAAAAGTTATATTTTGGTCTCATCTGACCACATGACTTTCTCCCATGACTCCTCTGGATCATCCAAATGGTCATTGGCAAACTTAAGACGGGCCTTGACATGTGCTGGTTTAAGCAGGGGAACCTTCCGTGCCATGCATGATTTCTAACCATGACGTCTTAGTGTATTACCAACAGTAACCTTGGAAACGGTGGTCCAAGCTCTTTTCAGGTCATTGACCAGCTCCTCCCGTGTAGTTCTGGGCTGATTTCTCACCTTTCTTAGGATCACGAGGTGAGATCTTGCATGGACCCCCAGTCCGAGGGAGATTGACAGTCATGTTTAGCTTCTTCCATTTTCTAATGATTGCTCCAACAGTGGACCTTTTTTCACCAAGCTGCTTGGCAATTTCCCCGTAGCCCTTTCCAGCCTTGTGGAGGTGTACAATTTTGTCTCTAGTGTCTTTGGACAGCTCTTTGGTTTTGGCCATGTTAGTAGTTGGATTCTTACTGATTGTATGGGGTGGACAGGTGTCTTTATGCAGCTAACGACCTCAAACAGGTGCATCTAATTAAGGATAATAAATGGAGTGGAGGTGGACATTTTAAAGGCAGACTAACAGGTCTTTGAGGGTCAGAATTCTAGCTAATAGACAGGTGTTCAAATACTTATTTGCAGCTGTATCATACAAATAAATAGTTAAAAAATCATATATTGTGATTTCTGGATTTTTTTTTTTTTAGATTATGTTTCTCACAGTGGACATGCACCTACGATGACAATTTCAGACCCCTCCATGATTTCCAAGTGGGAGATTTTGCAAAATAGCAGGGTGTTCAAATACTTATTTTCCTCACTGTATATAAATATATAATTTTACAATTTGTGCTTTTAAACTAAACTTTCAAATGTTTCTGTTTATTTATTTTTTATTTATTTCCCCTAGTGTATATAAACCACTTCCAGGTGGCTTCCAGTTTTGCGTCATTCACACATTATAATGTCTGGACGACGCCTGGGATTCAGAATCCTCCAGTTCTATTACTCAATGAAAATGAAACAGTCCTATAAGATGTCAGAATGGTTGACATAACACTTAGCAGAGACCCTCTAAATTTCTTAATCAGCTCAAAACGTCAAGTGTCATGCGTTTTCACCTGAAGTCTGTGAAATTGAGGGAGGTATCAGCACAAGGCCATGCAGTTTAAATTAAATGCCTCAACCTTCCTTACAGTTGTGTGTGCGTGCGTGCGTGTATGTGTGACTACCACATCTTACATGATCACAAGAGTCTGTTTAATGGAATTCTCAAAAATTATCTCTTGCCTTCATTCTAAAAGAATATTAACAGCTTTATTATTTTTCTTCTTCTTTTTTTTTTCAGGCTGAAATTCCACTTGTATTATTATTCTAATATTTACTTTGACCTCTTTGCAGCAGAGATGTCCTCCATACAGCTTCACTAATTGATTTATACTAACTTTCAGCACACAGTCCAAAAAGATGTTGTTCCCAATGGGGTGGAATTCGTCTGCCGATAATAACAGAGTGTCAAAGCCTCTCCCTTCTCCGAGAGTTAAATATTATGCATCAATGAGATCGTGTTTTAGACACCAAAGCCTCAGTGTGTTTGTAACAGGAAAATGATGTTTGGCTCTATTTAGCACAAGCAAATATCCCAATGGAAACTGTTTCAAGATTAAAGTATTCTCTCACTGTTACGAGAAATTTAAGCTAAACCAAACATTGTCTCTGGGTCTGTAAATGGTATTGCTGTAGTTATATCACCTCAATTCTTTATTATTGTATTTTTTTTTCTGGCTAATTACAGTAATATAATGTAACCTACACTGCCAGTCAATTTTATTTGGGGATAAAATAGCAAAACTATAAAATTATAGAAATGGGACATATAGGTTATTATTATACAGTGAATAAAACTTATTTATAGTCTATATTATAGCTCTGCACACATGTTAAGGCATATTAAAGAAGTTTTGGTTTATGCTGGAAACTTGATCTCTGCTAAGTTATAAAAAATATAAAAAGTTATAAAAAATGGATCTATCTATCTATCTATCTATCTATCTATCTATGTATCTATCTATCTATCTATCTATCTATCTATCTATCTATCTATCTATCTATCTATCTATCTATCTATCTATCTATCTATCTATCTATCTATCTATCCTAACGTTCCAGTGATATAATCTCTCCATATTGTTCTGAATAATCCTGGTAATACTTTGTCCCTTTTGGGTCCTAAGAACCTTAAATTCAAAGCCAGTTTAATTACTTAGTGGCAGAAGACATAAAATGACCTGTATAAAGATGTAAATTACAGCCGTTTAGCACAACTAATAAAAAGGGGCAAAAAGAAAAAGGTCATTTATAAAGATTTGTTCACTATATTCTAATTTAGAGAGTATGCTCACCTCTGAGATCCTATTTCAATTGAAAAGGCCTGCCAAAACCTATATTACATCTCTTTAAGCTAAAGAAGCATTTAATATACTTGTGTCTCAGCAGCACGAATGAATATAAATCGCAAAAATGTATGCATAAACAGCATTGTTCGTGCGTGCGGCAAAGATCTTGGACATCTTGGAAGTTTCCATTAGACAAATATATTAATGTATGCGAATGCCGTGATGTTCAGGTATCATAAACAGATGATCAAAAAGAGCTTAGCAAAACCTAAATAAAATTCCTCCACTTCCACATTCCACCCTGAAACATTTCTCTTAAAACAAGCTGTCAATCCATAAACATCTGTCTGGCTTCACATGTTAGATTCATCATTGCAAGTTATACATTCAAGGGTCGACTCAAAGCTTTTTCCTCATGACATGTGCTTCTGATTAAGGCCTGGTATTCCTGGCTTTTGGTTGGTCTCTGTTTGTCACATGTCTGAATGAGACCCAGGCACATCTTTGGGCTTTTGGTTGTTCAAGATAAACCCTCTCTGTCAGTGAAGAGTCATTGTTAACAGATGGTAATGTAATAAGCTGACCCTGTGACCTTTCTGAAGCGGCTAGGCAACCTCGACCCTCCAAATGAAATGTTAAGTGTGTATCTGAGAACTTGTCAGCAAACACATGGAAGGCTGGTAAATGCTGGGTGTTTGTGGTTGTTTAACCCTGCAGGGTGAAAGGACATTAATCACAGTTAAGTCCAAAATGATGAAGTGTTTGGTGGTCAGACATGATAGGCCGTTCTAAATGCAGCTATGGTTTCAGCAGACATATCCAAGGATCCAACATGCCACATCAGGAAATGAAACCAAAGCCATTTTTCCTAAAACAGCTGCTCTTCCTTTAGGGAATCTCTAAACAAATCCCAAGTGTTTGAATAAAACAAGTTTGGATCTTAAAACATCACCTTGAAAAGTTTTAATTGCACATTTTTTTTGAGATGTGAGCGATACACTTTCAATGAAAGATCCTTTAGGTCATGTTTTTTTTTTTTTTTTTTTTTTTTTTTCAAGCAAGGTCAAAATCAATCATTTATTCTCCCCGTAGTTCATAAAAATGTGCGGCATAAAAGCGTGAGATAAATAAGAGTGGGAATCATGGGTAAATATTAGGAGTGCAGATGGCTTGTGGGAAGAAAACAGAAGCGGGTCGAGTGAATGATTAGATAATCATTTTCTGGAGTTTGTCGAGAGAGAGAGAGAGAGAGAGAGAGAGAGAGAGAGAGAGAGAGAGAGAGAGAGAGAGAGAGAGAGAGAGAGAGAGAGAGAGAGAGAGAGAGAGAGAGAGAGAGAGAGAGAGAGAGAGAGAGAGAGAGAGAGAGAGAGAGAGAGAGAGAGAGAGAAAGAGAGAGAGAGAGAGAGAGAGAGAGAGAGAGAGAGAGAGAGAGAGAGAGAGAGAGAGAGAGAGAGAGAGAGAGAGAGAGAGAGAGAGAGAGAGAGAGAGAGAGAGAGAGAGAGAGAGAGAGAGAGAGAGAGAGAGAGAGAGAGAGAGAGAGAGAGAGAGAGAGAGAGAGAGAGAGAGAGAGAGAGAGAGAGAGAGAGAGAGAGAGAGAGAGAGAGAGAGAGAGAGAGAGAGAGAGAGAGAGAGAGAGAGAGAGAGAATGTGTGTGGAAACAACCTGCATGTACTGAAATGTGTCTGTTCATAAATACAGTGGGTGATCAGTACATCGAGGTGCACAAACACGGTTTGTTTATGTGTGTGCTTTACCTTAACTGCAATCCTCATCTATCAAACCTTTACTAGTGAGACGCTGGTGTGCTTTATTCAGGCAAGAAACATAATTTGCGTATCATCTGGCCATACAGTGCAGACGTTCTTGAATTTCCTTTAAGTCTGTATTTCACACAGAATGATGCATGAGGTCCCGCACTCTTCAAAAACAATGATAGAATTTGACAGAGCTCATGTTTTGAAGCGAAACAAACACTGGAATGCATAATTCACTGAAAATGCAACGTGAGTCTCTATTCTCTCTGCCATCTTTGATGTAATCAGTATGTTTTTTTTGTGTTTTTTTTTTTTTTACATTAGCACTGTTTCAGACTGATTGTTTGAATCCCATACTGGATCATTAGACTGAAATCTTGAGTTCAGCGGCTTAAAATGATCTTATTGCAAACAGAGAAGTGAAATCAGGTTAAAGGGTAAAAAATACAAATAACCCCTACCAGGGTTACAGGTGTTTGCGCCATTGTAGATACTCCCGACTTCTAAGATCATTTAACTGTATGATGCAAATTACATTTATGAACCAATTTCATGTGATTCAGTATTTATTTGTGAAAATTTTGTTAACACTTTAACGATTTTGAATTAATCGTAGTGTATGCATTAAAGCATTAACTTTGACAGCCCTAATTATGTTATATTATATACCCATTTTTTATACCCGATTATCCTACAGTATGTAGGGTATATATGTATAGACTAATATAATATAATATAATATAATATAATATGCAGAAATAATGACTGTTTTCAAACTGTTTTCCCAAACACCCCCATTATCTCCCATTGGTTGATGCTCAAACAAACAGAACAATATTATAATGTTGTATCATGTGTAAGCTGAAAAAAAAAAACACTTCTCTGAATACACATTTTTTCAACAAACAAATCTGACACGAATTTAATTTATGATTTATGATGACAGAATAACTTATACAGCCACAAATTTTGTGGGACTTACATTGCACTAGAGGACATGTTCAGCTGTCTGGTGGGAGAGTGTTTAGGGATGGATTTGTTATTAGACTGAGCAGGTGTTTTTTTTATTAAGTTCAGCTATCAGGAAAAGTTTGGCTATGTAACCAGTCAACTTCTCCATTAAAGAGGGTCACCAGCAGGTCTTCTGCAATACCACAGGATTTATCCACCCTGGAATTTCTTATCAACAGACACATTCCCGATCTGAGATGGATCTTTGATATTCGAATCCTTACAGTCTGAACTACACTCCAAAAAAATGCTAGGGTGTTTCAACCCATGTTTGGGTTAAATATGGACAAACCCAACAGTTGGGTTTAAATTTTAATTGAAAAAATAAAATAAAAAATGTAATCCAACGGTTGGGTTTGTTCATATTTGACCTAAATATGGTTTGATTTTTTTTTTTTTTTTTTTTTACAGAATGTAACTGTGCTTCATTTTTCCTCCCAAACATATCTGTGTTAATGTATTATTATTATTAGTAGTAGTAGCAGTAGTAAAAATAAAAAAAATAAATAATTTTTTTATAAAATTGTCTTATTAAAGGTTTATTTAAAGTGTTACCTTTTGGTTTAAATAATGCACCAGTCACATTTCAAAGGCTCATGAATTGGGTGTTGGCTGACTGTTTAGGGCAGTGTTGTTTGGTTTATCTTATATAGTCCATGCTGAAAATTTTCATTCTTATATAGTCCATGCTGAAAATTTTCATTACATTTACTACCTTGTGGTTAGTTTAGGGCAGTGTTGTTTGGTTTATCTTATATAGTCCATGCTGAAAATTTTCACTACATTTACTACCTTGTGGTTAGTGGAGTATTGATTTTAATTATATTAATAATTATTTTTTTATATAGTATTTTAATTATTCTAACAGTATAAAAGTGCATCAAATTCAGTAATATTCAGTCTCAAAACTGTAATGATTTGCTGTATTGCTACTGTAGGTTTATAAAAACTCTTATACACAGTACTTTGGCGCAGAAGTGCAAATCATGATTATGCCACAATGAGTCTGATGGATGGACCTACAGTGTAAAGTGCAACTGTGTAATTTGAGGCTACTCATTGGACCACACACATTCACACTGAAGAGATTGACGAGATGCAGTTGAAAGAGAGTAAGTGCATATTTGATGTTTATAGTTAAATTGTTTCTTTAATCGTAACTTATATTTTAAGTTCCAGTAGCAGACATATTCTCTTGCATCTTCCAGAGCACTGTGTTTTTGCCTAGTTTCTTCTGAACTCTGAGAGAAAAAAAAAAAAAAAAAAAAAACACTCTGGATTGATCATCATTGCAAGCTCATTTTATGTGCTGCGTTTAGGGCTGCTGTGGTGGTACAAAAGAAAACGGGTCATTAAACATTCTGCCTTGCTGAGAATTTAGGCTTCTTGGAAGACGAATAAGGTAACGTCCTCCAGAAACGTCTCGACCATAAGCAATACCTTAATTGCCTGTGGCATTTTACAACCAATATTTACAGTACACGGAAACCAGGGGGACTCTGGCCTAGATGTTGTTATGGTTTTATGAAATGGGAAGTTGCAATGGATTTATTAGTTCTGGCTCAGTTAGCACCTCAGTTATGTATTTTTTCCCCTCAATTCACATAACTTTCTGTCATTAAGAAAAAAACTCCAGGTGATTTGAGGCCATAGAGATTAGACTGTGTTGTAAATCAATCCATCCATCCATCCATCCCAGTTTAGACTGCAGTATCATTGTCTAGAGGAAATGAATTAACTACACAAAATTAATAAAGTGTTTAAAGTTTATTAAGTGTTTGTTTTAGTTTTTGGCAACAATAATAGCACATTGCCTCTAGACAAGAATGCAGTCTGTGGTTGTTCTTAGAACTTGTTCTAAAATAAGGTTTCTTTCAAGGTTTATACTACTGAGCTAAACATCTAACTTATCTTTACTTTTGCACAATTGTTTTATCACAGCATTCTCCTTAAGAAATCCACTTAGGTTTTTGCTGAGCTGAGTAGTATGTTCATGAAGATGTGTATTACATCCCCCCCCACCACCACAACCACACACACACACACAAACACACACACACACACACACACACACACACACACACACACACACACACACACACACACACACACACACACACACACACACACACAATTGTGAGGAAAGATTACAAATCATACTTTATTCTCAAGTGCTAAAAGAATTCTAAGCTATACCAGATGTATGGAGGTTCTTGATCAAAATATCATTTTACATTAATAAATAAAACACATTATACGGCTTATTCTGTATGCATATTTTGATTTTCCATCCAAAATCACAAGATTTTGATTATAACTCCTGGGAAAGCATCTATATGAGCTGCTGAATATTTATGGAGAGACTAAAGCATCTTGTCGTACAATTATGCTTTTCATTTTATCCTTTTACTTCTATGTTTTCTGTGGTTGTCTGGCTATTGCTACCCAAAGCCCTGCCAAAGCTTTTTTTCCCTCTCTTTTTTTCCAAAGGCCTGCTCTGATCAAATGTCTGAGAACTGCACGCAAATTTCCATTGTTCTTAGATATAATATTTCATGTCTCAAATACTTCAGAGACAAGGAATATTTTAGCAGATTTTATGCTTGTTATAGACTGGAGGCTTGTAACTAGGTCATTTTGCAATAATAAATCATAACCTCTAATAATTACTCATGATATTGCTTACACTCAGCTACACACACCTGCAGTCAATACTTGATTTTTGCAGATTTTTGGAGATTTGCCTGAGCAAAGGTCGAACATACTGTACCTTATTGCAAAGCAATTCAAATAATGAGGTCATGTGCCGGTGATCACATCACATTTAGGGAAAAGTGATCGCTAAAGTCATTATTTTGTTATTATGGGGTCATTTAATGCTCATCTTACAACATTTAAAAATTAATGATCTAGTTTACCTCCACAAAAGCCGTATAAACTCAATTTCCTACTTGTTTCAAACATGTTGTCCTCATGGTCTCATGGCGAAAAAGCTAATCAAAGTACTACAACAACCTTACAGCAATCTTTTCACATGACTAGCATTAAGTGTTATTTCCTGTAGATCACAGATGATTTCTGAGAGATATTCATGTAGTTGCATCAAGCTGCTCTCAAGGTTACCCACACCAGCCTTGGTCCCTTCATCATACTGACTATTTGCCAAGACATTAAGGGCCAGATTTACCAACAGCTTGCACTTAAAACACTCTTTTGGTGTTGAAAAACGTCCTGGTTGCATATGCAACCCACCGTTCCCTGAAGGAAGGAATGGAGGACGTAGTCGACGTCGCTTGAATGGGGATCACTCTTAGGGAACCTGTCTTCTTCGTACTACTATTTAATCAAGCCAATTCAACATTGGCATGCGTGATTACACGCTCTGCCCCACAGCGGGGGTATAAACACGGAAGTGGACGCACACACCAGTTGGTTTTTTGCTGAGGAGCCAAGTGGCCCCCGGAGTCAGCGGTGGTCCAGCAGTAGTGGCGAGGAGACTACGTCCTCCGTTCCCTTCTTCAGGGAACGGTGGGTTGCATATGCAACCAGGACGTTCCCTTTCAGTCGAGAACGTCAGATGTAGTCGACATCGACTGAATAGGGATCTATTGAAAACGCCACTAGCGCTGCCACCTTCCAGTGCCTAGACAGAAGCCTGCAGAGGGTGTGGAGGAACTCAACATGGTTTGGTTGAAGAGGGAACTCTACTGGAGCAAGAATTGCACACGGATCCAGTCCATAGGAGGAGAAAAGGTGCAGCAAGCCGACACTTCGAACCGGGCTCAAGTGAAACTGGCTTCATGAGAAGGGAGCCCACGAGAAGCAGCGGTTCGACTATATGTGTCGCCCAGCCCCCAACTCTAGAATATCTGTCAGCGAAGCACTCTGTGTCAACGCCTAGTCGGGAGCACACACTCACTTCAGAGGGGCTCACCTTCTAAGTGGAGACGTGCATCTCTGGATTTTCATCAAGATGAAGGCAGCCACCATTCAGTGGGCCAACCTCGCTTGGAAACAGCCTTCCCTTTCTGCTGATTTCCTTAACAGACAAGAGCTGGTCTGAGGTTCTAAGGCTTGCGTTCTGTGCACGTATAACCGCAGTGAAGGACGGACAGAGAAAGTCAGGGCTGGGTCTGCCTCCTCCGGGGCAGCGCTTGCAAGCTCACCACCTGGTCCCACCTTTAGGGAGAGGTGGGACCCTTGGGCACATATCCAGGCCGGGGTCTCAGCTAGTGAGAGTTAGCCGGCCTGAATTCCAGGCACAACTTGTTGACCGAAAGCGAGCAAGTTCCTACCCTCTAGTGGAGACCATGCGAGCAAGATAACTGTTTCTTTAAAAACAGAATTTTTAACTCACTGCCTGTAGAGGCTTAGGGGCGGTCTCTGCAGTGCAGTGGCACCAGAGATAAAGCCCAAGAGGATAAAGAGGGGCACAAGGCAGAATCCTTTGCTCCCTCAGGAACCTGACGATCAGGACATGCTTCTCATGCTACTGCATCATGATGTGTGTCAATAAAAAAAATAGAGGCAACATCATTTTGAGGGTGGAGAACACAGCCCTCACTCCAACCCATCTTGCAGGAAAGAGAGCACTGAAATGACTGAACGTCTTTCAGGATCTCCTCAAGGAGAGAAGACTCACTCAACAAATAGGTTCCACTTCTATTTGGCGTAAGTAACAGCTCCTTTTAGGTGGTGCTCTCGCAGAAGTGATGGTGACTACCACATATTCTTGTGGTAGCCACCAGAACCTCCACATCCATTCTTAGGACCGGCCTGGAATCTCTCCGAGGTCTGAACGCGGGTGCCATCATGCCCTGTCCCTGAGAATGTACTCAGGGGAAAGTCAGGAAGGGCTTTCGAGGGGAACTAGGTCTGGTTGGGCCAATAAGGGGCAACTGTCAAGACCTTCTCCACTCCTGACCTAGCACATTATGTGCAAGCGACATGCGCGCACAAGACAGGAGCACTGCTCAACACTAGGTTTGAAGAAAATCACTGAGCTTCAGGAGCATCTCTGCTCAACACCTGAGTGTGATGAAATTCACTGAGCTTCAGGAGCATCTCTGCTCAACACCTGAGTGTGATGAAAATCACTGAACTTGAGCGGATGCCAAGCGACAATGAATCGCATAGCCGCTTTTTTAGAAGGCTCACTGGGGAATGCATTTCTGCGGGGCCCCGGCACCAGCTGAGGGCCAGTGTCTGTCCAAGGGTTGTCCGCTCAGACAGAAATTAACACAGTTGGCAGAGGAACGAATCCGGAGAGGCAAACAGATGTGACTGTGCGGCCCCGAAGTGGTCCCTGCCCAGCTGTACCGCCTGGGGATGGAGTCTCCACTCTCCTTGGCCAAAGGCTGTCGTGAGGCTCATGGCGGCACGATTGAGCAGGCCAGGAGAATAGTGGAATGAAGTGATCCTCAGAAGCTTCTGACTCCAAGGAGGAGGTGACGGGTGAGTTGTGACATGTGAGGGAAGCTAGCGCAATGGTCGCAATGCTGTCTTTTCAGACCAGTACCAACTCGCTGAGCACCTCAAAGCGAGGTAAACTGCAACAACTCGATGTAATGAATACCAATGCAGTCGGAGGTCACCCAGGCCTCCGTTAAAGCATGACCTTTGTACATGGCCCCTCACTCGGTGTTAGTGGACCTCGTTTTAGGAGCGGTTGGCCAGGAGAAACGAAAGGTCTGAACACGGGCTGAGGGTTTGGCAGCAGGCCGTGGTGATCTGTTGTCACACAGGGTGTGCTGCTCTGCCACGGTCACCTCGGGACTCGACCTTAAGCCAGTGCTGAAGCAGTCTTCATATGGAGGAAGCCATGTGGCTGCGTCTGCCATATGCCCCAGGAGCTTCTGAAAATTCTTTCAGAGGGACCCTTTCTCACTTTTGTATAGCACCGACTGGACACACTCTCTTCTTGAAGAGGCATGTTAGACCGAGTCCATCTCCATACCGGAAAAGAGATACTCAGCCGTGGGCGAGATTACTCTCTCCCAGTTGACCTGAAGACCCAACTGGCTATGGAGCACTCGAAGGGTAGGACTCTGTATTGATACTTCGAGCCCTCAAACGCAACACACAGGATGGCCTGTGGTGCGGAAGGCTAGAGATCTGAAGTACATGTCATGCAGGTCAAACGCTGCAGACCAAGCTTAGGGGCAGGGCATTCTGAAAAATACTTCTCTGTGTAGCAACTTGGACGGAGGCTTTCGAGAAAGGGTCCGTTTCAAGTGACACAGGGCCAAGATGGTCACGACCCACCACATGCTGGGTACATGAAGAACGAGTTTATACAAACTGACCTTCATATCGACTGGAGGGAGCAGCTATATTGCGTCCTTCGCCATTAGGACAACGACATGCGTGCACAAGACAGGAGCACTGCTTAACACTAGGTGTGATGAATATCACTGAGCTTTCAGGAGCATTTCTTCTCAACACCTAGTGTGATGATTATCACTGAACTTGCCATGGACACAGTTATTTTTGCGGCTGACCTTATTCCATATGCATTTGTAGGAGTTTCCTTTACAGACGCAAAATTTATGGGAGGAGAGTATTTACATGTATCAGGCAAGGTGATTTACTAAGGTTTGCGTTCGTCAGTGTACTGGTGTTTGCGCCATTATTTACCGTCCAAAAAAAGCACGTCTTAAGCCAGACGCTACCTGGTAGATTGCGTTGGTCATTATGGAAATGATCTGACTCCTTCTGTGTTCATTAATTTGCACGTCGTCAGTAGATCATGCGATCATATCCGATCTCTATGTGGAAACAGTGGATAATCTGGTAAAGTGGTGTGATCTAAATGCACTCATCCTCAATACACATAAAACTGAGGAGATGTAGACTATATCTGCAGCAAAGTACAGCAGAGAATCTACTTTTTAAGGAGACTTAGGTCATTCGGAGCGAGCAGCGAAATCATGTCTCTTTTCTTTGTGTCTTGCAGAGCAGGGCCAACCATCATATTAATTAAGTATCTATTTATGTTTTTACTGATGCTTCTATGTTTTTAGCTTTTTTAGGTTGTTGTGTTGTAATTGTTGGAGATTGTTTTGCAAGACAAATTTCCGTGTACACGGACAATAAAGTGATATCTATCTATCTATCTATCTATCTATTTATCTATCTATCTATCTATCTATCTATCTATCTATCTATCTATCTATCTATCTATCTATCTATCTATCTATCTATCTATCTATCTATCTATCTATCTAATTAAATTGGATTGCATACAAGAAATTAAGTTGACAGAACATTCAAGACGTATCCTGCATTTTCTCATGTTAATTAAGGAAATTGTGCAAGTAGCATTTCTTTTTTTGGGGACCACTAACTTTGTAGGTCGCAATGACTCATTGTCTCATTGTCTCACAGGGTTTGTGTCTTTTGAAAATGATTTCTGATGTGCAACCTGGCCTGAATTCTTAATGAATTCCATCTAAGTCTCAAGCATGTCTAGAGCACATCTGGATAATGGCTTCAAAAATTCAGGATTTTTCTTGTTGTGTAATGTTTAATAGAATCAATAACTGCGTTTTTAAAAAGGAGAAATCAACATTTGAATCCATATTTTGAGTCTTGATTAGGTAATTCTCTACATTTCTCATGTGCCACATACGATTTCATTAGGCTGAAGGAAAAACAGCATCAGGCAAATTATCAAATGTGAAAAATCAATGTGTACAGAGTCAGAAAATGAGCTTGAATCATGCGAGTCCTAGAGGTTGTTTAACAAGCCCGCTGTGAATAGTCTGAGGAAAATTATCCATAAAATATGAATAGTTCAGAGATCTGAAGCACACGGATTTGTGTACGCTCAGTCAGTCTTTTCGAATGAGCGTTAAAGGCTCTATTTTGAAATGCTGGCATTGATTAACAGATTAGCTTTCTAACTTTGATCTCCTGAGAGGGGGAAATATCACTTAGTAACAAATCAGCACAAGGTTGAAAAACTGTGTTCGTTTTATGTGGAACTGCAGCTAAAAACCAGATGCACAAATGTTATTTTGGGGCTCACTGAACACTGCAAAGACAAACTGACAACAATATTTTTCAGTGTCACATTCAGTAGATCTATCATTGAGTCACAAACTTTTAGAAAGTATTTGATGAAAGAACACTAGTTTCTATGCTACTCATTACTTACAATGAATGCATGTTGTTCTGAAACTGAAATAACTTTGCAGCTAACAAACAATCTAAATATGATGATCTAAATATAATGTTCCTACTTGAAAGCAGCTGCACTGGTTCAAAAGAGTGTAACAATGTGATAATTAAATGTTATAATTAGGAATAAAGAAGGTTTCTATTATTTGAAGGCTGACAATCTAATATGTTTTTTCTTCAACACAAATCAATTAGTTGTGTTGTTGTATTGTATGTTGTGGTGTTTTATTTAATTGAAAGTAATTTAGTGTACATTTAGGACACTGAGCTTTGTATTTTTTATTTTTTTTTTTCAGACCTGGAATTATCCAACCCGATCTCACGGCAATTTGTACGTATTTTATGAGGTGGCTAATTCATACGAATTCATATGACCTTACTCATACGAAGATTATTGCTAAATCATACATATTTTAAGAGTTGCCCAATTTGTATGAATTCGTAAACGATAACCTACCCCTGACCCCGTTCCTACACCTACCCATCACTGGGGTTTAGACAAATTAGCCACCTTGTATGAATTGGTCGTGAGATAGCGTTGAATAATCTTGCTTACTTCCTGCTGTCAAGACCACAAGTGTGGGTATTGGGACAGGCACAGTTTTTATGAGTGAGTCACTGAATAATTCACTTAATTGTTTAAGTCAAATACACTAGTTCATTAAGGAATTAAACTAGACTGTCTGCATGAGCCACTGAATCAGTCATGCAAATTATTTTTTTAGAAAAATGCAGATTAATTCAGTAATAAAATTGGTTGAATTTGGAATACACAGATATGGCAGAAATTGTACTAATTGTATTATAAAACACGGCTTAAAAACAAACAAAAAAAAGGAAAAAATAAATCAGTTCACTCCGAGCAGAATCTGTATTTTATTGCTTATGTTCTGCTTTCTTTCTGTAACATTACAGTTCCGAAAACTATTGCGGTAAAATAGTGTTATTTTGAATTATATATTTTGGTATTATTACTTTATTACAAGAGCTTGTGACAAAACTGGTTCTTTGAATAAGTTCAGCAAAACACAATGTTTGTAAAAGCTAATGTTTTATGTATTTGAGGAGCCGAGAAGAGTGTCCAACTGGTATGTGACCTCTAATTAGCCAATATAGCACTTAATTTTTTATACACAAGATTTTTGCCAAATGTATTAAGCGACGGGAAAAACTTAGCACCCACATAGCTACAATAAACTTTTGGGAAAACGTTAATAATATAATGGCACACGCAAGTGTTACAATACTTACTTTGACAACATGGTGTTTAATTATTTAAAAATAAAATCCTGAATAGTAGCGGTTCTACACATACCTGCAATTTTCGCTGGTTTCAAAACACACACCACGCTGGATATTACCTGCCAAGAATTTTCATAACACTTTAATGGTTGGTATTATATCCTCGGAAAAAACTACTGAGATCCAAAAGTGAATGCCAGTGAATTACCTTTGATGACTTGACAACATTTCACACATTGGATGTGTCAACGTCATATTTGCATAGGCGATTGCACTTAACCACTCATAATGACCCTTCCGCTGTTTTCTATTCGTCAGCCTCTTGGGAGGCCTTCGATCCTATTTCTTTATTAAGTTATTGTCTCGCTAAAACCTTCTTTCTGTTTTTATGATGTAATACATCCTCGGCATTTCAGACTGGTAATTGAGTCTGTAGGCCCTGCTCTGCTACCTCTACTGAACAAATCTCTATTAACTGGCTGTGTTCCAGTATCTCTGAAATCGGTCTCTGTAACTCCTTTGCTTAAGAAGCCTTCCCTAGACACGTCTGTTTTAAATAACTACCGGCCTATCTCTGTGGTTCCTTTTATTTCTAAGGTTTTAGAAAAAGTTGTTGTGTCAACTGCAGTCTTTTCTAAATACAAACCATATTTCTGAAACTTTTCAGTCAGGTTTTAAATCTTGTCATAGCACTGAGTCTGCACTGCTGAGAGTGTTAAATGATATCTTAGTTGCTACCGACACAGGCGATGTAGTTGCTATCGATGCAGGCCCTGTGATTTTAGTGTTCTTGTATCTGACTGCTGCTTTTGACACTGTCTGTCACTCATTACTCCTGTCTAGATTAGAATCTGTGGGGTTAAAAGGTTCAGTCTTGAATTGGTTTAAATCGTATTTAACTGAGAGATATTTTTCTGTCAGGATTGGCAATTGTATCTCCTCTGCTGCTCCTCTTGTATCTGGACTCCCCCAGGGCTCTATATTGGCACCTTTGCTTTTCTCTCTCTACATGCTTCCTTTAGATTTGATTCTGAAAAGGCATGGTGCATTCTTCCATTTGTATGTGGATGACACCCAGATCTATCTGCCTCTAAAAAGAAATGACCCTTCTGCAATTCAATCTTTATTTGCATGTCTTGATGAGGTAAATCTGGCTGGCTAGTAACTTTTTGACCCTAAATGACTCAAAGACTGAGGTTATGGTCTTTGGCCCATCTGACGATTTTAATTTTAATAACTCTATTTTCGAAAGTCTGTTACCTTTTAACCCTTTCACGCATAGTGGTCACTACAGTGGACAGCTATTAAAAAAGCATTTTCTTGAATTTGCATGGGTTTTTATAGAAAAAAGTTGCACATCAGCCTCTTCATTGGACCCTGGTGCATCATCCTATAAATTGCAACCAAGTGGCAAGACGTTGTGTTTCAATTTTTTACCCCTCCAAACCAAGATGGCCAAGGGTCAGTCAGACATGCCAAGTTGCTCCAGAATATCCACCCATTCCTTCTATCCTAAGAGATTCTTGTAGGTAAATATATATATATATATATATATATATATATATATATATATATATATATATATATATATATATATATATATATATATATATATTGCAGCATCAAGCAATAACTAATGAGTCATTTAACAATAAAATTTTCCAAGTTTTGATTTTAGATTGAGAGAAAACTCTGATTAATCACATGTCCACTGTAGTGGACCTCATGCATCAATTGCTATATTTCAGCTACAATTCATAATTATAATGTGAATATTGTTTTTGAAACTTAAAACTTAAAAACTTAATCTGCAGTGACTTTTTTACTGTAAATAAATGTATTTGTATTATTGGAATGTAATTTTCATTGACATCGAAAAAAGTCATGTGATTTCATAATGTATGACACTTGTAATGCATTACTTTACTTGTTAGATCAAAAAGTAATCTGATTTCATAATACACGTTATTGTAATGCGTTTTTTTACTCATAACATCAAAAAGTAATCTGATTACGTAATGCATGTTACTTGTAATGTGTTTCTTTACTCATAACATCAAAAAGTAATCTGATTACGTAATGCATGTTACTTGTAATGCGTTTCCTTACTCATAACATCAAAAAGTAATCTAATTATGTAATGCACGTTATTGTAATGCATTTCTTTACTCATAACATCAAAAAGTAATCTTATTACGTAATGCATGTTACTTGTAATGCGTTTCTTTACTCATAACATCAAAAAGTAATCTGATTATGTAATGCATGTTACTTGTAATGTGTTTCTTTACTCATAACATCAAAAAGTAATCTGATTACGTAATGCATGTTACTTGTAATGTGTTTCTTTACCCGTTACATCAAAAAGTAATCTGATTAGGTAATGGACATTACTTGTAGTTAATTACTTGTTAGATCAAAAAGTAATCTGATTAGGTAAAAACAAAATATGTTTGTATAAAAAACAAATATGATTATGTAATGCATGTTACTTGTAATGCGTTACCCCCAACACTGATCATTTCAGATGAGATTGAAAAAAAATATCGCTAGATTTTCTCAGAGGAGGGCTATGATATAAATGTGCATGTCCATCTTGAACATAATCAGAATTATCATCTAATAAGGGTAAATCTCCATACTCTGGTGCACTGGAGGGAGCATCTGAGTGTTTTCCACAGTTGTACCTTGACAGGCTGTAGAAAATTTTGATGGAATCACGTCCTCATGTTTTGATATCAAAGATACGCAAGTGCAACTTGTATGAAGTTGTATGAAGCCTTTGCAATATTTCGCATTTATATTTTTTGTATATGTTTTATAGTTTTCACATGATTTGATATAATTGCATTGATTAGTTTGTTAAATTCACATACTTTATCTGTTTGATTATTTTCTTATATTTAATACAGTATATCTTCAGTTTAAACCATAACCGCATGCTGTCCACTCAAGTGGACATCTGAAGATCTCTTTGAAAAAAAGAAAAAAAAAATCAATTCTTGTTTTTCATGCCCTAAGAGCAATAAAAACACATAGGAAAAAAATCCTGACTGAGGTTATCATAATTCATGCATAAAAGGGTTAATTCAGGGTCTGTACGGAACCTTGGTGTCCTTCTTGACAGTCGGCTAACTCTAGATAAACATATATCCTCTGTTGTTGCTTCTAGCTTCTTCAAGCTCTGTCTCCTTTTCCAAAATAAATTTTTTTCTGCCTGGAAAGTCCCTTGAGATGGCAGTACACGCTTTCATTACATGTCGATTGGACTATTGCAATTCTTTGTATTGTGGCTTCTCAAAGTCCCAGGTTACTCGGCTACAATTCGTTAAAAATGCTGCAATCAAATTTCTTAAGGATGGTCGTAAGTATGATCACGCCACGCCACATAATATGCTGGGATGGTCAGTTGAGCAACAAGATTGCAGTACATCTCAATTCACTAAAGGATGGGTTCTGTGTCCTCGTGTCCTTCCGAGTTCATTCATTCAAGGTCACCTGGCACAGTCTCCATTCTTTGCGTTCATAAATGCCACTGTGCAATATTTTGGAGCATGTGTACAGTAGCACAAGCATTTCTACAATATTCTCAATGATGTACAATATTTTTATATTTAATGGCATTGTATTGGTTGTAGATACTGTATTGGGCACCAGTGGTAGGGTCTGGTTTGGTAATGTAGATCTCTGTAAACTTCATGCATTCTCTTGGAACATGGCTTAAAATATCTTGTTCTCCACAGTACATGATCAGGTAGTGTCTGGAAACAAAACCAGTTGTGTTTAAAGCTGGGTAAGTCAGCGATGGGTAACATCCATTTAATTTCTGGAGCAGTCTCCATGGCAGTCTCACTGGTAATGTCTCTATTTGACAGATTAAATATATATGCACATCTGTCTTTTTGTGCTGCAGGGGATGCACATGCTATTGTTCAACCCTCCTATGAATGTGATAGCGCCATGGAGAGTTATTAGTACACCAGCAATCGTTCAAAAGAGGGTATTAAGCAAAAGATGCTTGACTTTATTCTGCCTAAAGCTGAAAAAAAAATTACCATACTAAATGCATACTAAAAATAGCATGCATTTGCACTGAATCAAGACAAGTTGAAAGCTTTCACAATTATATTAGAGCTTCTTGCCTGTTCACCCAAATAACTTGTTCAAGAAAAAAAGAAAAAAGAAAAACGCTGATTCATTCAGGAACAAAAAAGTGACTGTCTTTACGAGTGAGTCATTGAATCACTCACTCAACCGATTCAGTCAAAAATCCTATTTCAATAATGGAATTAAACACGACTATCTGTTTCATTCAAAATAATTTAAATGATTGAAATGAATGCAGATTATTTTATGAACAAAGTGCCTGGTTAAATTTGAAACACAAAGATACGGCAGTGAGTCATTGAACCATTCACAGAAAATATGCATTCACCTTATAACGCAAATAATGTAAAAATGTAAAAAGATGAGGTCTTAGCATCACAACACAACAAATAATTAAAAATAATGGGGTAAAAAAAAAAAAAAAAGTCAGTAAACAGCAAAAAAAAAAAAAAAAAAAAAAACAGTAACCACATAATGTATTAATGCTAAGATGCATGCTGAAAGCTCACAAACCATTAATATGTCAGCAATACTGTTCAATTGTTGAAATCCTGCAACTTTAGCATGTCCATTCATTCATCATCTGAATATACTATTAGATATTAAATGGTTATGTTTAGGGTGCTGGTGAAGTTTGGGGCTCAGAAATAAGCTATATGGAGATATGTATTGGAACAGGTGTTTAATGTGTTTTTTTTTTGTGTGTGTTTTTTTTTTATGGGAATGAAAGCGAGGCTGTGAGGTATAGACACATCTCCTCAGTGGGTTGTTCTGTAATTCAATGTGTTTTTGTATTGTTCTGCTGACGAAAACTACAAAAATATCTTTCTGAGAAATTTCAGTAGAAAAATACCCCAATATGAGCTGTGTAAAATTATAAGTGATCTAGAAGATTTACACAGCTTTTACAGCGGATGCCACTGAAAACACGGTAAGTCTATCCTTCACAGCCTCACTTTCATACCTGTCATGGCGCTTCTTGGAATAAGGTTTATTGTGCCAGCTGTAAAGTTTGGTGGGGGAGGGATAATGTTAGGCTCCTTAATTCCAGTGAATGGAAATCTTATTGCTTCACCAATACATTTTGCCAATGCCATGCTTCCAAAGTTGTGGGAACAGTTTGGGAAAGGCCCTTTTCTATTCCAGCATGACAGTGCTACGGTATACAAAGCAAGATTCATAAAGACATGGTTTGGTGTGGAAGAACTTGACAGGCCCTAACAGAGCCCTGACCTCAGTCTGATAGAACACCTTTGGTATGACCTGGAATGGAGATTGTGAGCCAGGCCTTCTTGTCCAACATCAGTGCCTGACCTCAAAAATACTGCTTACGGTACATTTACAAAAATCCCACAGAAACACTTCAAAATCTTGTGGAAAGCCTTCCCAGAAGAATGGAAGCTGTAATAGCTGCAAAGGGGGGACCAACTCAATTTGAATGTCTGTATTTAGAATGCAATGTCATTACAGTCCCTGTTGGTGTACTGGTCAGGTGTTCGAATACTTGTCTACACAGTGAATGCATATCATTTTAAAATATGACTATTAAAATATATTTATAATATAAATGTAATATAATGGATTCAGATTGCATGCACATACTTACCATTTAGAAAATAATATGTAAACATTACATAAAACAGCTACTCATGTCAATAAATTCATACTGGTTAATTAGGTAGGATTGTCCAGTTGCTTTTCACTTGGCCATCCTTGGATGTGTGCACAGCGCTCAAAGCATCTTCCACAAACAACTGTGACCAGTGAATTGTGATTATTGATTGCTGTGCGTTTTGTTCATATTCACACTGGTTCAGCCTATAGAGACCAACCGAGATTGCCATTCCTTTATACAATGAAGGTCACTGTTGCATCTGTGAGGAGGGCTCAGTAATTGAACATGCATTTCAATTTCTATATTTGGGTGCAGTTCAGTATTCTCTCTTGAATACAATGGATGTGTTGATAAAGTCTGTCCTGAATTTGTATGGTGTGAAACGAGTGTGGCCTTTGAATAAAAAAAAATCAATATTTGTGTATGTGCTCAAATGATGTCCAAAGGGACAGAGGTCACGGAGGGCTGTGAAAACATGCTGAGGATGGTGTGTTTACTCCACAATCAGTGCTGCCAGAGAGATGTTGAACGTGTATTACTCCATTCCACAGCCCAACAACTATCCTGGGATCCCCAACAATAGCTGCACACAGCCTTTACTGCAGATAGTCTCACTGGGAGACGGCATTGGCCCATATTTCTACGCTTTCATTGACAGGACAGGAGTGGTGATTCATTATTCTGACAATAAGAGAAATACAGAAAGCTTTGTCTTTGCCTTTGCTGTAAATGCCTGTCCATCACAACAGTTTGGAGAGCCTTTCTCCCTTGTGACCGATAAGAGGGCTGATTAATGTCCGACGAAATGCTGACATAATGCTCTTATCTTTGCAAATGCCACACACTGTTGGGTCTGATGAACCCGCTGCTTTTCCCACAGAGACAATCACTGAAGAGACGCCGCAGGCTGTATTCCACTGAAACATCCACAGATTCTCCCTTTCCACTATAATGGTGCTGGTGCGCATGCTGGAACCGATGCCCTGCCAGCAGGAATGAAAAATTACATAATTAACTTTTTTTTTATTAGTATTTGTCAGGATACAGGTAAGTGAATCCAAACACAGTTTTATTCAAATAGACGAGTGCAAGGTGAGTATTCAAAGTTCAGGTGCAGATTCGGTGAAGATCACTCAGTGCGGGGCAGACAACAGGTGAGCATGTTATCTTGTTATACTTGTCTTTTCTCTTTCAGATGCAGTCGCTAGCAAGCAAGCAAGCTCGGAGTGAACACAGGAAGCTCAGGAGGATACAGGATCACTGGTAACATGGAGTCAAACAGGATTTCTAGAGACAGCGCAACAATGATACAGAGGTTAGTGTTTCACAGGTGAGCATATTATGTTACTTTGCGGAATCGTGATGCATCAGAGACTTCAGGAGACAATGGATAATGGTCAGTTCCTGTTGGAGGCTTGACGTTGAACTGAGGCTGTTGTGAGTATTTTACAGAGCTTGCTGATTGTGAACAGGTGCAGGTGATTATCCTCAGGGGAGAGTGATTGCAGGTGTGCCAAAGAGGATCCTGGGGAATGTAGTGCAGAGATAGACAGACGGTGAACGTGACAGAACCCTCCCTCCCCCTAGGCGCGACCAGCGCCGTACAAATAAACCAATAAATGGGGTGGGAGGGTGGGCATCCTGGACTCCAGGACGGTCCAGGCGGAGCAGGTTGGTCAGGGGGCCATGGCAGAACCGACCCTACGGGCGGCCATGGCGGAGACGAACATTCGGGTGGCCATGGCGGAGATGACCCTTCGGGTGGCCATGGCGGAGACAACCCTTCGGGCGGCCATGGCGGAGACGTCTTTTCAGGTGGCCATGGTGGTACTGGGAACCTCGTCGGAGAGACCTCCGCGGTCCCCCTATCAGGTATAATCCGCCCCCCCAAAATGTTAATGGGGAAATTGACAGGAAAGGGGGGGTCCGGCAGCAAAGAGGGTCTTGGGCTGGGCAGGACCAGCGGTGAAGAGGGCTTTGAGCTAAGCGGGACCAGCGGCGAAGGAAACTCTGGGCTGGACAGGACTGGCGCAGGATCAGCGGGCTCTGGCGCAGGATCAACCAACGGGCTCTGGCGCAGGATCAACGGGCTCTGGCGCAGGATCAACGGGCTCTGGGCTGGGCGGGACCAGCGGATTGGAAAACTCGGGGCTGGACGGGACCAGCATATCAGGAAACTCGGAGCTGGACGGAACCAGCATATCAGGAAACTCGGGGCTGGACGGAACCAGCAGGGAAAACGCTTTTGAGGAGACTGGCTCTGGCTCTTGCTCGAAGACTGGCTCTGGCTCTTGCTCGAAGACTGGCTCTGGCTCTTGCTCGAAGACTGGCTCTGGCTCTTGCTCGAAGACTGGCTCTGGCTCTTGCTCGAAGACTGGCTCTGGCTCTTGCTCGAAGACTGGCTCTGGCTCTTGCTCGAAGACTGGCTCTGGCTCTTGCTCGAAGACTGGCTCTGGCTCTTGCTCGAAGACTGGCTCTGGCTCTTGCTCGAAGACTGGCTCTGGCTCTTGCTCGACAGGGCAGGCGACTTCTGGACTCGGAACTGGACTAGGAACCGGACTCGGAACTGGTTCTGGCTCATCTGGGCCGACGATTGGCTCTGGCTAGGGGAACATGACGCTCTCAGGCTCGGCGGGCATGACGCTCTCCGTCTCAGGCTCGGCGGGCATGACGCTCTCCGTCTCAGGCTCAGCTGGACTGGCGTGAAGTGCAGGCTCGGCTGGACTGAGGGTGGAAACATGTGGCTTAGGAGAGGATGGAGCTGAGGTAGCTGACAGGGAGGCATGTGCCCAGACACACATAATAGCAGCTACATACAGGAAAAGGGTAGTCTCTTCAATCTCAACAGAATAGACATGAAGACCAAACTGCTCAGGGGTGGCCTCCAGAATTTGGGGAATACAGGAATTCCTCTTCCTCCTCCGTTTACGAGAGTGAGGGGGCGCTGCAGCTCTAGATCAGCTGGGCAGGTGACTGGCTCTGGATCAGTTGGGCAGGCGACTGGCTCTGGATCAGCGGGGCAGGCGACTGGCTCAGTGGATCTGGTGGGACGTGGAACAAATTTGAGTGCTCCCTGGACGGACATCCAAGGGGGGTCAAACACTCTAGACGCCAGATCAGCACTGTTTGAAATAAGTTTTCTTGCTCTGGGCCAGACGATTCCCGCGTCTGGTCCGGGACGAACACGGAGTACCTGCTCAGTGCATTTGACTGGGCTGATGAGGTGAGCGGGCTGGACGTGGAGATCGGGCTGGACGTGGAGAACGGGCTGGACGTCTCCCACGGTGAGTGAGGAACCACACATCCACAGCGTGCGGTCAATGAATTTGATGAGAGGTAGGTTGAGATCATCTAACAGCAGTATCTGGGCAAGTGGATCGTCTAACCCGCTCCAGAACTGCTGCTGAAGGAAGTCCTCATCCCAGCTCCCATCCTGGTAAAGGTGAAGGAAAACTTTAGCAAATTCCTCCAGAGTACAACCGTTCTGGTCGAACATAGTGGATTCCTTGGGGTTCGCGGAAGCGCTGTCTGCGGGCTGTGTAGGATCCATAGCGGTATATGGTCAAGCCTTCTGTCAGGATACAGGCACAGAGACAGAGGTAAGTGAATCCAAACACAGTTTTATTTAAATAGACAAGTGCAAGGTGAGTATTCAGAGTTCAGGTGCAGATTCGGTGAAGATCACTCAGTGCGGGGCAGACAACAGGTGAGCATGTTATCTTCAGGTTAGTTGATGTCAAGCAGTTACAGTTCATTAATACTTGTCTTTTCTCTTTCAGATGCAGTCGCTAGCAAGCAAGCTCGGAGTGAACACAGGAAGCTCAGGAGGATACAGGATCACTGGTAACATGGAGTCAAACAGGATTTCTGGAGACAGCGGAACAATGATACAGAGGTTAGTGTTTCACAGGTGAGTATACGTTACTTTGAGGAATCGTGATGCATCAGAGACTTCAGGAGACAATGGATAATGGTCAGTTCCTGTTGGAGGCTTGATGTTGAACTGAGGCTGTTGTGTGTATTTTATAGAGCTTGCTGATTGTAAACAGGTGCAGGTGATTATCCTCAGGGGAGAGTGATTGCAGGTGTACCAAATAGGATCCTGGGGAATGTAGTGCAGAGATAGACAGACGGTGAACGTGACAGTATTATCATTAAATCATGCGTAATTATCCAGAGAAAAGCACTGTTACATTTCAACCATAAGAGTTATATTTACATTTAGTAATTTAGAACAGGGCTCTGAACCGGTTCTAAGAATGAAAATAAAAAATGGAAACAAATAAAAATTGTACAGGACAATGAAAGAAGGTTTAATCGTTCTGAACAGAAACGCTTATTTGAAATTACCTTTAACCGGTTAATAACGTTATTTTATTTTTCTGTTTAACATTTTAATTTGGCAGTCAACCAATCATGGATACAAATAGTACGGCCTATGCAAATGTGACGTTGACTCATCCAACATAAGTGAAATGCCCACGCTCAGCTGTCAAGTCATCATAGGCAAGTCGCCATGGCAATGCGCTGGCATTAACTTTTGGATCTCAGGAGTTGGATCTGAGGATATGTCACCAACCGTTAAAGCATTACATTTAAGTGAAAATGATTGGCAGGTAATATCCAGCGTAGTGTACTTTGAAACCAGCAAAAGTTTTTTTTTTTTTTTTGTTTTTTTTATAAATAAACACCATGTTGTCAAAGTTTGTTGTGTGGCTTTATGTATTGTCAGGCACTTGCATTTTATTTTTTACATTTGACCAAAATCAAGATTAAATGGAGTTCTGAAATTGTTCACCAGTTTCACCATTCTAAATGGAGACGGGTGGAGCTACTGTATGAGGCTTTTGCTGACAGTCTGAGGATCCACTAGAGTCACGAGGCTTAGTCACAAGCTCTTTAGTATAAAATAGGGATGTCTTGAGCTGATTGGGAATCGGGGCGGATTAAGCATTTTTTAACTGATCGCTATCGGCTATTCTAAGCCCAATCCTTTATTTTGAATCAGCTGTCATGCCGGTGTCATGCAGAAGGTGGGGGTATGCACCTTAAAGTAAAAGGAAGAGAAGAAGTAATTTATTTACTATTCATTTTTATCTGCCATCAGACTATCTGAGACATCATT
This sequence comes from Scardinius erythrophthalmus, assembly GCF_964197995.2. Classification (NCBI taxonomy): domain Eukaryota; kingdom Metazoa; phylum Chordata; class Actinopteri; order Cypriniformes; family Leuciscidae; genus Scardinius; species Scardinius erythrophthalmus. Next base: position 28,472,647 of record NC_138231.1, read on the forward strand.
GCCACAACGCGCTGATGTGGGTTGCATTGCTTCAGACTTGACTGACAGACTTGTACTTTGACACAGCAAGCTTCATGCTCTCTATCCTTAAATCCACGTTTTCCCCTCTGTTTTGCAATTATTCTGCTTTTTATACATGTAAAATACAATCATTTTATATCCGTAGTCCCATATTCATAATTCTGACCACACAGTACAGGTACATGTGAAAATACAAGTATCGGATCGGGACTCTGTATCGGCATATACTCAATATTCAGTGACTGGGATCGGATCAGGGGCACAAAAACCTAGCCATAGTATGAAGTTCTAATCATGCCCTTGTGTAAAGTGTAGGCAAAAAGTAAAAAAAAAAAAATAACGTTAATAACTGGTATATTATACTATTGATTTTCCTGTTTTTAAGGCCTGTTTAGAACACACTTTTATCCAAAGCAACTTACAAATGAAGAACTTTTACAAATGAAGTGCATGTTAACATATAATTGTATTGTTCAGCTGATCTCAAAAAGGTCAATATATCTTATATATTTGGCATTGTATTACTTTTTTGTTTGGGCAATAAATGTAAACTGTGGACAATAAATGTAAGATGTGGGACTTTTATTTTGAGATTGAAAGACTTGTCAGGACTTGCCAGTCATGCGATTGCTGCATTGCTAGTTTATAGCTTAACTTTTGTTCCCTTTCAAAGGAACTCACACTGCGTTGACTGACGCTAAGGGAACGCTGTCTTGAATGATGTCTTGAAGCACATATGAAATCAGTCCAATAGTGTGGCGGAACGTCAGAGGTGGGTGATGTCAGGAACCAGGAAACTATAAAGCCTGCCTAAACAAAGCAGAGCTAGCTTCTGTGTCTTCACAAGCGCTCTGTGTGAAACTGTCATTATCTATTTGGTGTTGCTTTGTCATATATATACGGGTGGGGACACACATGTTCTGTGTGTTGCATGTTTGGGTGAGGAGTATGCGGACACTCCTATCCTGCCTGCCGCTCTTTCGTGTGGAAGCTCAGGCTCGCGTTCCCCAGGGGCTCAGACTTGGGGTTCGCAAATTGATCTGTCAGTGGGGTTAGCGATCTGCCCAGTCTTATCTCTGCCTTCACCTGACAGATCCAGGGCCCCCTAACAAAGGGTCCCCTGCATCTAAGCAGAGAATGAGCAAGTGGGTCGTTGAGGCTATCTCAACTGGCTTATAGTCGACTCTACTAGGAGTATGGCGGCCTCTAGGGCCCTTATGTCAGGAGTGGCCCTCCATGACCTTTGTGATGCGGCAGGGCGGCCCTCACCGCACACATTCATCAGGTTTTACTCTTTGGAGTTGGACTCTACACCGGGGTTTCGAGTGTTCTCGTCCTAGTGCTGCTTGCATGATTTCACACAGGACAGACAATTCTCGCTATGGTGGTGTTGGTATAGATGTTCATTTAGCGTCAGTTCGACACAGAGCGAGTTCCCTTGAAAGGGAATGCCTTGTTTACAACTGTAACCTCGGTTCCCTGAAGAGGGAACAAGACGCTGGGTCACCTACCATATCTTCTATGTGCCTGTAAGCGATTTGCTCAGACCTTATGAAGCTAGCACTGCTTTGTTTGGGCAGGCTTTAGTTTCCTAGTTCATGACATCACCAGCCTCTGACGTTCTGCCACACCTTTGGACTGATTTCACATGTGCTTCAAGATGTCATCACTCAAAGCATTCCCTTAGTGTCAATCGACGCAGCGTCTCATTCCCTCTTCAGGGATCTGAGGTTACAGTTGTAACCGAGGTGTTTTCTAGTGATTGTATTTAGGTATCCCATCTGTAATTATCTAAAAGCAAATGGAAAATCCTATTGGCATATTGGCATATATATTAATATAGTACACAGGAGAAATAAGATGACTTAACACACTGTGCAATGTGACATACACAGGAAAAGGATATCTATCAAATGAACTTGCATCACCTCACCTCATTGGACATTTCATATTGAAACAACATAGACCTTCGTCAGGGTAGGTGCCATATTGCATTTTAAATGAAATGTAAATGAAAACGAGGCTGTGAGGGATAGACTTACAGTCTTTACAACTTACAGTCTTTACAAGTCTTTACAGTCTTTGCACTTTATAAAGGTCAAAGATCACATGTACATATTCAAAACTCACAACTTTCAAAACTGTTTGATGGAGTTTTTGTCTACTGAAAGTCTTTTGGAAAAATGTAAAACAATTGGAAACAGTACAATCCATTAAACACACTGTATTTCTATTCCTTAGCCTTGTTTACATTTCTGTCAAAAATGTAATATGTTGCTACCCTGACTAAGGTCTATTGAGAACTTTCTCTGACACCCTGTCAGTGGAAAATGGGCATGAAAGACATTTATAGCACACTGTCTGAACGGTTAAATGTTTAAAAAATCTGCATTAAACCCATTATAAAAGCCTTCCAAGACACAGTCAATAGTAATGGAGTGAATTAGACATTCATCCAGTAGAGCAGGTTTCTATCATCCTCTTTGAAATTTCTCATTTCCGTCACTGCAAATGTACGGGGGTCATTCTCAAAGTTTCCTTCCTCTGAGATATAGCATCAAGTTTCATATTAATCACAGCAAGACAGATTCAAACCCACTGAGATGGAAATTGAATCTAGAAAATGTGCTTGTTTTCTTCAAATCAACCCACATTATTTAAATAGAAACCATATTTGAATGGTGAGCAGAATCACTTGCTGTTTGGTAACTGACCTGAGTTCCTCTCATGGAATCGTTATCCAGTTTTGTAAGAAGAAATTCCCTGTAAATCTCCAACAACTGACTTTATTTATCATCCCATTAAAGCCAAGCCACTATTTGAATGATAAAATCAGCTCATTGCTTTGAGAATTCATCATAAAATTCAATTTAACAGTTGTTTATTTGCCTGGAATTCTGGTAATCAGTATAAAGTTACAGGATCATTAATCTCAGATCAGTTTAAATTATGATTCTGTTGTCTAATCTGTGCTATATCTGCACATCCCTATTTCTGATTTTTGATAGACTTTTGGAAATGTGGGTTTTATTTTCTGCACATTTAATCATTGTCCATTGGTTATGAGGAAAATTGTAGCACGACTAAGCAGGACAAGCAGGAGGGATGTTTTAGAGATCATTTTTATCCATTTCCCATTACTGGATATGGAATATTTTAGGAAAGTTGAGATGAGGGGTATAACTGGATAATGTGTAACATGTTAAATCTGGCTGCTTCTCATCAGCTTGACATAAATTCAGCTTAAAGATGGATACGCGGAGTCCTTTCTAAATTATAAGTGAAGAATGTTTTTGTAGAGATAAGCTGTTTGATACATGCATGTGTGCATATGTGGTTTCCTTGCCATTAGTTTATTTGAGTTGATCCTGACTGCAGTTGATCCAAAGAGCACCGTCTTGAAGTGTTCAAAAGTCACTGAGCTCTTACATGCAATGGAAAGAAAACCAAGGCCAAGATGTGTCGTAAACCCACTTATTAAGACCAAAAAAAGTTCAGCCCAAAACAATACAGTGTCCAGAAGTGTGTGCATAACTAATGTGCTAAAAAATAACTACTGAATGATGGACAGTCATTCCAAGATAAGAAATAAGAAACGGCCGTTCTGTGCAGACTTGTAAGAATCCATAACCTTGAGATGATTCCAAAATGAACACAGTTCATTAAGAAAGAATTCCAGTGTCCAGTTGTATCACACAAATATTTTCATGTGGAAGGTATGAGGCCAACGAGAAGGTTCATTGGGTGTATAAGAGTCCATATTATTTGTTCAAGTTTTGGAGTTATTGAGTTTTGTTTGGTAGGGGTACTTTTCTAAAGATTCACACTTTCAATGTGCTGACTTGCTGTCATTCAATGTTGGTGAAGCTAGGCTAGTTTGAAACAGGGGCGTTTCCTCTGAGGAGGCAATGGAAGCAGTGCCTCTAAAAAAATGGATAAGAAAATAATTCATATCACAAAAATAAAACAATGCAAATATTATAAAATGTGATGGTAAAAAGTTAATAAATCACTAGTTTTTTTTAAAGTGACACTGTCCAACAGCGACACCAACAGGTAATGTTACAGCAGGAGTCCGCGTATGGAATATGGATTAACGGTTTTGATGACATTATTCTGCACTTCAGCTTCTCAACAGATTTTCTGTCCAATCAAATGCTCTCTAGAATTTGAAGCAGCCCACCCCTTAAACTATAAATAGACGCAGTGGCTGAATTTGGTCACTTATTCACACAATTACTTTTTTCTATTTGGTGAATTGCCCATAGTACACTATATAGGGGATAGGAAATTATTCAGACAGTGTAAATATGATTTCCATTGGGATGAATGAAGTCTGGTTCGTTAGTATTAGTGTCACACGAACCACCACAGCACAAATTCAAGTCCAAAGACACGATAACAAAGAGCAAAGAGTCGGCGCAGACCACAAAACGTATCGGACTGAATTATTAAATTATACACAGAATGCTATATTTTAAAGCAATGGAGGAGATAATAGATAGACAGACTCAGAAGTAGACACAGCACTGACCACTAGAAGAGACGCCACGCACCAACATAAATGACACACTACATATCCTCAGCATGATTATGATCACTGTTTTGCTTTAGTAACAGTTTCATAATAATTTCTGTGAAATAATATAGAAAGAAGAATGAAGTGTGGCCCCTTCAAATTATAAATCATACATAGATATGTTCTATAATGGATTTGTCAAAAATGATAAAGCTAGCTAAATTAGAGTTCAAACGTGTTAAGGCTATTTTGAGGCTGTTTTGTGAAACTTCCTTGGCTCACCCCCCTCTCTCCATCTGAGAACACAGCAAGCAACTTAACTGCTGGTCATTAACACATGAAAGGTCTTCACACCTGACAGACATCAGTCCTCACAGTCAGCCGTTTTTCAGCTGTTTATGTCCATGACATTTCATGGATTGCTGTATATGTCCATGTATGCCAAGTATCTGGGTATTTCTGGAAATGTACTGATCTGTGTAACTTGGCTCGGGTATTTTCCACATACATCCGGCAAATCTGAAATTACACAGCAGTTTACCTTGGCAACTTTTAATGCAGTGTTCCCTGGTGCAACATGCGGCACCCATATGTCAGTGGCCAAGACATATGCTGTCTGCACAGGTAAAGGTCTGTGTCAATTTAAGGTCCTTTGTTTTGGCCTTGGCAATGCACCGGCCACCTTTGAGTGCTGAATAAAGAGAGTACTGGAAGGCATTCCATGGCATCAGTGTCTGGTGTTTTGGTCGACATACTGGCACATGGGAGCTTATTCCATTCGGCAATCACAGCCCTGAGAGCAGAGCTGGAGAGAATCAGAGAAGAAGGCATGAAACTACACCCCAATAAATGCTGGTTGTTGAGCAGAGAGGTGACATGATTGGGGCATTGAATAGTCAGTGAGGGGATTGGCTCAAGATTAAAGCCATATGGGAGTGGCCTATCCGGACGAATCATAAAGAGTTGAAAAGCTTCATGGGTTTGGCATTCTGTTACAGGAAGTTTGTATGGAGTTCCCTTTCAAGGGAACTCGAGCTGCGTCGAGACGCGGTGGGAACGCCCTGCGTGATTGCGTCGTGAAGCACGTGTATAATCAGTCCAATGGAAAGACGAGATGTCATAGTGACGTCACCGACCAGGAAACTATAAGGCAGCCCCGCTGACACAGATCGCGTTAGCTTCTGTGCCTTCAGCAAGCGCTCTCTGTATATCTGTCCCTGTCATATCTGACTGTGAGCATTGTGTAAAGCTGTCCTTGCGGACGCTCCGCTCTCGCCGGGCGTTCTTTGAGGAGGACGGTTCGGTTCGCGTTCCCCGAGGTGCGGGTCCCGCTGCTGCCGAGGCACAGCGGAGGCTTTCATCTTGGGGTTTGCATATGGCTCCTCTCGGACTGGATGCAATGGTGCAGGTGTGGCCGAGGCTACACCTGTACGGTTTTCCCCCCGTATCGATGCTCCCGGGAGTTCTGGAGAGGGTTCGCCGGGAAGGGGCTCATCTACTGTTAATAGCCCCGTACTGGCCGACACGAGTCTGGTTCTCGGACCTAGTATCTCTTCTGGACGGCTCTCCGATGGACATTCCCGTCAGGAGGGACTTGCTGTCCCAAGCAAGGGGCACGATATTTCACCCTCACCCAGAGTTATGGAAGTTGTGGGCTTGGCCTCTGAGGGGGCCCAGCTCATAGAATCCGGTCTCTCGACTGAGGTCGTTGAGACTGTAGTGGGACGTATTGTGGCGCTGTAATTAGACTAATGTGCTTGGGGTAGTGTAGGTCCAATTACGAGCAGGGTGGGACAGTATAAAAGAACATGTAGTCACCTCCTGCGTGTGCTTGGCGTTTGAGCGTCGCGTCATTGCCCGTGGGACCGCCCCTTGTTTCTGCAGCGCTTCCGCTTTGAGGTAGGTGTGTTTGAGCTAGGTCGTAAAAACAGATGTGGGATTTTGTGTAAACGCTTGTTTTGTTTATAGCTGCGTGGATGGCCCGCGGCTGTTGGCGGCTCCGGCTCTCAGTTTACATGCCTCTATTGCAGTCCCGTGTCTCATGATACTTTGAGGTAGCCTTATGTGTGTGCGTTGGCTGATCAGTCAATACACAGGTAACGTTATGCAACTGGTGGTAATGACGATGTGATTTATAGCTGCGGGGATCGTTCGCTGTGTGAGCCTTAAGTGGCGGCTGCTCTTCTTCGCCGGCCTCTCTGGCATTCCCGTGCTTCGGAGGGATGTTGTGTCCCGTGTCCTCTATACACCGAGTTTGTGAATGAAAGGTATGTGAAACGCCCACTTTGTACAGCGCTCATTATTTTATATATTGTAAGTTGCTGATGTTTTTATTCTTAGGACGAATAGATGTTCTGTGATGCCTGGTGGGCAACGCTGACTTGACGCTGCTGCTTTATATATAAGTTATCCCACGATCCTTATAACAAACTCTCCCTCCAACACACGTGTGCATGTGTGTGCGCACTGCGCAGCCTAACGTGACGCCCGTTCTCCAGTATTAACCATTCCAAATGATGAGTGTCTTCCACACTATACATTCACATTTTGCAGTATTTCATTTATAATTGTTGGTGTGTATTGAGTGATCTGATTTGTTTATTTTGAGTGTTTTGCAGTGTTGTATTTATTTTGATTTGTGAGTTCCTTCAAGAGGTGCTGGTAGAAGGTCAGTGAGAGTAATACCCAATCCCAGCACCAAACTTTGACTTTCATATTTTCATTTTTTTTGTAGTATTTTCTGGTTTGTTGATTTAAATGTTTATTATTTGTGCATGTTTTAGTGAGGGTGTTGTATATTGAGACCATAAATAATTTTACACTCTTGTTACAGGAGCTGAGGCTTTGGGGCAGAACACTAGTAGGCCCGTGCGTGGTGGTAGAGAGCTCGTCACAGAGTGCTGTGTGATTATTTCTTGACTTTATTGCAGTGTGTGTGCTGTTACTTGTACACGGGGTGTTGAGAGTGATATTGAAGCCTTGGGCGTGTGTCTGCCATCAAGCCTCGGCCTCCTTTGGATTATGGTCTCTCCTGCATGTGTTTGTTGATGATTCTCAGCTTTTATATATTTTAAAAATGATTGTATTTAAATAAAAACTTTTGTATTATTGGTATCCACGTCTCTAGCCCTTTTTTGCTAATTACGTTCCTGTGTATCCTTTACCAATTCTTAGTAGTAACATCTATATTTCCCTATTAAATAGGGTGGCGTAGTCATGTGACGCTAGAGGCAGTGTTTCTATATTTGCCCCAAGTGTGAAGGGCCAAGGTCCCGCTACAAGACCATCCTTCAATCCAGAGCTCCCTCCACGAGGAAACTTTATGCTTTGAAATGGAAATTATTTTCTACCTGGTGTGGAAATCGTAATTTGAATCCTGTTAACTGCCCTGTTGGTACAGTTCTCGAATTTCTACAAGACCGTTTCTCTGCTGGATTATCTCCTTCCACCTTAAAGGTGTATGTTGCTGCTATATCTGCTTATCACACCCCTCTGGCGGGCACTTCAGTTGGGAGAGATCCTCTAATTATTCGTTTTCTCCGTGGCACTTTGAGGTTGAGACCTGCATTGCACTCTAGAGCACCGGCATGGGATTTGGCCATTGTACTTGAGGGTCTGGCCTTGGCTCCCTTCGAACCCATTGAAGAGGTTTCAGAAAAGTTCCTCACTCTAAAAACTTTATTTCTTCTTGCTATTTCGTCTATCAAGAGAATTGGAGATTTACAAGCTTTGTCGGTGGCTCCATCATGTCTGGAATTTGCACCTGGTATGGTGAAGGCATTTCTTCACCCTAGACTAGGTTACATACCTAAGGTCCCTACTAATGTTGGGGGCCCAATAGTGCTGCAGGCCTTTTATCCTCCACCATTTAATACCCCAGACCAGGAAAACCTTAATCTGTTGTGCCCTGTGCGGGCGTTGGATGCTTACGTCCACAGAGCTGCCCTGTGGCGTAAATCGGAACAATTATTTGTCTGCTTTGGTGCACCTAAAAGAGGGTGCCCTGCATCTAAACAGATAATGAGCAAGTGGATAGTTGAGGCGATCTCACTTGCATATGAAGCGGCCGGACAGCCTTCACCCTTGACTGTTCGGGCCCATTCTACGAGGAGTATGGCTGCCTCTACGGCTTTAATTTCGGGAGTTTCCCTTCATGACATTTGTAATGCGGCAGGATGGTCTTCTCCGCATACATTTGTGAGATTTTATGACTTGGACCTCTCCACTCCTGGGGTCAAATTGCTTGCTTCTTAGTAACTGGGTTACTACTGGGTAGGGAAATCAGGACCCCTGTGAAGTTGGCCTGTTTCTTGGTACTTCATACAGAACAGGCACATCGTCATTATGGCATAGTGGGTATGGGGTTCCCACCGCGTCTCGACGCAGCTCGAGTTCCCTTGAAAGGGAACGTCTCAGGTTACGTATGTAACCCTGGTTCCCTGAGAGGGAACGAGACGCTGCGTCGCCTTGCCATACTTCCTGCGTGCCCTGACCGACTTGCTTCAGGCTTTTTCAGAAGCTAACGCGATCTGTGTCAGCGGGGCTGCCTTATAGTTTCCTGGTCGGTGACGTCACTATGACATCTCGTCTTTCCATTGGACTGATTATACACGTGCTTCACGACGCAATCACGCAGGGCGTTCCCACCGCGTCTCGACGCAGCGTCTCGTTCCCTCTCAGGGAACCAGGGTTACATACGTAACCTGAGACGTTTCTCCTGTATTGCTGCCCCCTTATACAAGCTCCTGCAGAAGGATCAGGGATTTGTCTGGTCGGAGGGGTGGCAAAAAGCTTTTCAATACTACAAGCCCTCAAACAAGCCCTAATGAGCGTGTCCATTCTAGCACATCCAGACCCCTCCTACTCTATATACTGGATACAGATGCAAGTAGGGAGGGTGTAGGTGCAGTCCTGTCCCAAGTGTGGCCAGAAGGAGAGAATGTAGAAATCTATTTAGTAGCCTGCTCATACTGGGTAGGGAAATCAGGACCCCTGTGAAGTTGGCCTGTTTCTGCAGGGATAAGCTAGACAGTTCCAGGACTGATTAGACTTGCATATGCCAGGAGGCAGTTGGTGACTGCAGGGATGCGACAAAAAAAGGGCTTATGACCTGTATGCACAAGGGCTCCACTTTGGTGTTGGGGAGCTCATTTGGGTTTACAGTCCAGTTAGGAAGAAAGAAAGGTGCCCCAAGTTTGGACTGCCACTTTGGGCCATGCCCAATATTGGAGAAGCTGGGGAGGTTGTGTATCGAGTGCAGTTGCCACAAAGTGGTACTGCATCGTGATAAGCTGACACATTACAGAGTCTCTGCAACACTGCAGGTTGGCACAGTACATCCTTCAGAATGAGATGTTAAACTCAGGTCCTGACTCTCTGTGGTCATAAAAAATCATAAAAAGAGTAGGGGTGTAACCCGGCACACTGGCCAAATTTTTCCATTGGCCTCTGTCCATCATTAGGGCCAATAAGCTGGTCTGTGGTGGTCTTTCTGACGCAATATGGCTGCCGTGGATCCAGGTGGATGCTGCACATTGGTAGTGGTTGAGGAGATTCATGTAAAGTGCTTTGAGTGCACTATATAAATGTAATGAATTAGTATTATTACTGTTACTTTCTTCACATGTTGCTGAGTCTCCAAGGTGTTCAGTGGGGGTAATCAAACCAGCCGATACAGCCACTAGTGTCCAGCATGGTACATCATTATCTGACATCCCTCAGAGTGTTTGTTCCTAAAACTCAGAGGAATCCGTAAATGAAGGCCAAAATCATTCTCCTCTCAGGGGCTGTCCAAGGAGGAGAACCCCAGTCAGATTTAGAGACTTTGTCCTAGTGGTCAATGACGTCAGTAGGAGGAGGGTAGTGTAACGTGTTTAAAATATTTATGTTGTTGTAGTTAAGGATATGTTTAAATTTAACATTGTAATTGTATTCATTTTTCATTGGGGAACTGTCATTAAATGTTCAAGTTGAGTATGGGCAGGGCTGGACTGGGACAAAAAATCGGCCCGGGCATTTTTGGCCAGACCGGCCCACTATATGATCATAAACACCACCCATATTTGCACGCCCTTAATTATATGCATGCCAACTCCTATTCATTAAAACCACTAATGCCATGTAATGAGTGAGTATAGGAACGAGTGAGAGTTAACAGATGAAATAAGTCAAAATTTGATATTTATTAATACAGTTGAACTATACTACACAGTGGTGAATCCTAAAACAAGCTATAAGCGGCTCTGGCATAGCAATACAAGTGTTTCTTACAGGATTTTAGTTAAAACTATGGTGGTGTGACCTTGGTCCTTCTAGGGGGGTTCGGGGGCATGCCCCCCGTGAGAAATTTTTGTGCATTTTAATGTTAAATCCATCAATCTGGTGCACTTTGAGAGTTCAAAATTAAAAGCTCCAACCCATATTCAGTGTGCAAATTAAACAAAGACAAATTCAAACCTCTTTTAGTTACAGTCTACATTACACCTACTACATAATAATAGTTATAATACTAATCTAATGACAGTAAAAGCCATATTTTGTAAAACAAATGCACTAAAAAATAAAGGAAACTTTCATAATTAGTGTTGTACCGATTTCTATACTTGAAAGAGATAAGCACATGATCTTTTATTTTGACGCAAACTGCATCAAGCTTTTATTTTGGCGGAAAACATGGTTTACAAACACCTCTTATTAAATTTCTAGTGAATTGCGGTAATCGTCAACTATGCAGATGTGGAAATAATCTACACTCATGACATAGCCTAAGTGTTTTGAAAGTAGTTATGCTTACCGCGGACTCTACACTCACTCATCTCTCTCCTGATCCTCCGTCCTCCTCACTATCATCATCTGCCACAGGAACTGATGAAGGTCAGAAAACATATATTTTGACACAGTTTACAGTGTCTGCTTTAAGGGCCTGTTTCTATTTTTTCACGCTATTTATCTGCACATTCCTTGCGTTTCTTCTCCATCTATTTTGATAGATACACACTGACACTGCTGCACGCTCGCTCACTCGTTTAAAGTTGTGATTGGGCCAGCCCAGTGTCAATCAAGAAAAGAGCCAATGGGCCGCTGATCTACGTGTTTCATGGGCTGGTCTGTCAGAAAACAAAAAACTAACACTGACTTTGACGAATGCATTACACCGGCACAAACCCAGCGCCGCCAATTAAGCAAAACAAAACAAAACGAATGGGCCGCCGATGTACAAATTTTATGGGCCGTAAAAAAAAAAAAAAAAAAAAGTATGAGTAGCCTATGAGATATATCGGCCCAAAAAGCACGTCGGCCCACCGGGCAAATGGTATGCCCAATGGCCAGTCCAGCCATGAGTATGGGGAGGCTTCACTTCCTGTGTGGGGGAGTGAGGAGGAACAGGGAGAAGGAGAGAGTATCTGCTGGTTCAAGTGTGTCTCTGAATAAGTTGGGTTGTGTGCAGTGTGGGCTGTGGCTGACAACAGCCTTTAATAAATATCACTTTGCAGCAAAACACCTCGTCCTTGTCTTGTGAACACTACATTATTTTCTGGCTCCACAACAGTGAGGGTTTTTAAATTCATTTGAATCTAAATTAGGGTGACAATCAAATTTGAGAAAATCAATTTGCTATAATGAATCAGATGATAACATAAAGAAAACAAAACCTAGACACAAACAAAATATAAAGGGATTTGAAATTATGAATGATTTGTTTAAATCTTTTCATTTACATGAATCGATTAAATAAACCAATTCACTAGAATGATTTAGAGTCAACCTTCCAACTTTAAATACAATGTAGGAGAGATAAAAAATTAAGATGAACTGATTCACTTTAATGAATCATTCTAATAACATAATGCAGCCTTAACATAAAACATTTAATGTGTAGGGAATTGCATTGTTTAAAAAGGCATCACTATCACAATGTGGATAAGTTAGATACATTGCTACTTTTATTTATTTACTTTCCACTGCTGTCCATGATATGACAGCCACTGTCCAATTATTTTACATCCAGGTTTTTTTCCACATAAATAAACTCACTTGATACTCAGTTTTGCTCTGACAACATTGCTTTTCTAAATGATTATGTAAAATAAATAAATAAATAAAATAAAACTCATTTCCAATTCCTCTATGACAACTTTTTATGACACTACTCAAATATAACACACAGCTTTATTAACACAGATGAGGGAGGCGGTTTGGATGGGACAGACTTTGTTGATGGAATCTCATCCGGCTTGACAAATAAGCAGTTCCAGTCATATTCCGTCACTCTGTTTCCTTAAACTGGCATTCGTGGAACCGAGTCTCCGCTTATTCAGACTGAGGAGACAAGAAGAGCGTGTGAGGAGCCGAGACACTAAAACTCCAGAGATGTCAGGCTTAAGGCAAAACAGCAGCTCTCAGCTATATTTCACCTGTCCTTTGAACCATCTGGTACTTCAATACAACATGGAATCTAATCCTTTTATCAAGAGATTTTGAATATCTAAAAGCTCATTAGCAGACTGCCATGTAATCATTAGCATAGTTTTCATTCTGGTTTTAAATAATTAAACATGACATGCAGTATACAAATAATTCATTAATTAAATGGAATGCACCCTTCAATGTTCTTTTATCATTAATTTATGTATGGAGTTCAATGATAAGCCAAAGATGTTAGAGATTCCACCTACTGATTGACATAAAAAAAAAAACTATATATATATATATATATATATATATATTTCCACCCTCTTAAATATAATATTTAAGAGGGTGGAAATTACATTATGGAATGACTTTTCATTACTTTAATGATGCATGCATGTCCATTGCTAGACATTATTAGTGGACCATTTTTATTATTATTATTATTATTATTATTATTATTATTATTATTATTATTACTATTATTATTATTATTATTAAATAATGAAGTTTGTTTTAAGAGCATGTTTACTTTAACCACAGGGCCAGCAATGTCCATAGTTGAAGAAACATCTTAGTGTAAAAAAAAAAAAAAAAAAATCTTTATAATGGGATATTGCAATATGTTTGTTGAAATACACAGTGGGTGGCAATACAGTAATAATCAGCTTCACAGTATGTTTATTTACATGCTGTGATAAGTGTGGATATTTGAGTGACTCAGAACATTTGTCCACTTTTAGTGCTCTGACGAGCAATTATTAAAAGTTCAACACCTCCATGACTCATGAGTTCTAAAACAAAAACCCTGTAGTGCTCATAATGCTTAATTTACTGGCATCTCATACTAAATTAGATCCAACATTGAATAAAAACAAACAACAACAAAATGATTGGGAGGGGCAATTCACTCCTTCCTATACATCAAGGCCACCGTCACTCATGGCAAGAGAAACGGCACTGCGAGCGATGTCTGATGCGACAACAGACCTTCAAACAAACTTAGAAGTGCTGGATGAAACCATCTGGAAATCTGTTAGAAAACATTTAAGAGCTCCAAGACAGACCAATCATTCATTTGACACAATTTCTGGCACATACATGCATTGAAGACTTGATTGTGCAGCCAGAACAGCTTTTTTTTGGAGCCAGAAATTGGAGATACAAGCCAAAGACAGTGAGAATTTCATGTTTAAGATGGAAGAAGCCCAGGGGCTGAAAAAAAAATAAGAGGTGGATTAGATATTATTTGATGTTTTACTATTGGAAATCAGTAAAACACCATAACAACATAGGCAGCATTATGACATTGTCTTAGATATTACAGTGCATTTGTAAACACTGTAAGCAAGCTGTAGAGCTGCTTGGAGACATGAATACATTTGTAGTAGGCTACCTCAGGAAAATCTTAGGTATGAACAGTATTTGAGATTTTAAAGAGATCTCTAAATGGATGTTATTATTACTTGGTGTATTGCAGTTAGTGGAACAAGAGCTATGTTGGTCTTGTACTGTCTCTTAATCTGTCCTTGAAAATGTGTTGTTCACTCATGTGCAGTGGTGGCTTGTTTGTGTAGTGTTAGACAGGTCTTGGTATAAGGAGAGGATGATTAGTCTGCAGCCATTTTTGTCATTAGCACCAGCCTGTGGGACAGTGAATTATGGGAACAACACTTCCTCAGGGACACATTACCTATCTAATAGGTGAAGAGTGTAAATCGATACCTGCTATGACCTAAAACCTGCTCTTCTGAATCTGGAAAAAAATAAAAATATACATTTACTCAAAAGGAACAAACAAAAAAAAAAAAAAAAAAAAAAAAAAACTGTGCAGAACTATCTTCTGTTTGTTTACTCTTTTATAGCTCAAGAAACTTATTGGAATTTTCGGGTATGTTTCTTTGAAGTATTGACTTGGTCTCAGATGTTCCTCATAAAATTGCTTTGGATAAATTAAAATGACTGCTTGTTAACTTGTGACGTTATGAATACTGTTTGTGTATCCAAGCCTCTATTCCTTTCAATACCATCTCAAGAGTTGTTTATGAGTACTGCTTTTTCAAATCACACATTTAAGGTAAGCTTTTGAAAACACACACAGTCTCTGGGCTCACAATGTCCCAGACAGTATTTTAACAATTAATAAAAGATGAATCACTGTCTGGCTCACTGAGATTTTACTATGGAGATAAAGGTTCAGTACTCAAGTGTTTGTACTTAAAAATGGGGACACGTGACATTACCAAATGAGGTATTCATATTCTTATTTAGCACTTTTTCAAAGTGTATCACTGCTTTGAGACATGAATAATTTTGTATTACCTACAGAAAAATCGCTATTTGAACTCTCTCTTTGCTCTCTAGGAGAAGCATTTGATATTTCAAATAGGTTTCATTTTTCCAAATCCAATGTCCAATTCCAATTTCCAATTCCAATTCCAATTTTGTCCAATCACTTTTTTTGTTTGGTTACACTTTATTGTGATAGTAAATTTTTAGACATTATATCAACTATAAGTAACTTTGCAACTACGTGTCAACTTGTGACACACAATGTTTTGAGTCACATGATGTTCTGGGGCACATGGCTTAAGAGAGTTTGAAGATGGCAGGTTTAGTGAAATGCCTTGTGCAGTGGAAAGATGTGGGAAGTTAATTCCTGCATATCTCCAAAAGATGTGAGGTGAGGTTTATATATATATATATATATATATATATATATATATATTTTTTTTTTTTTTTTTTTTTTTTTTTTTTTTTTTTTTTTTTTTCTTATATTGGGTTTGCCAGTTGAGTCTCCATGAGACTGTGTAAATGTTTGAAGTGCTGAAACAACTCTTTCTGAACTGCTCAGTGAACTGGTTTGCTTAATGCTGGTTTGAATGAACTAATGATTCTGAAATGCCTAAGTGCATATAGACTCTGATGTATAAACTACTATTCTGGATTGTGAACTCCGTCAAGAATAATAATAAAAAAAAAAGTGGACTATCAAAATAAAATGTTACCTTTTTTCTGGTGGAGGGGCATGTGGAAGCTATGGAAGCTTGTTTCCGCCACAGAATAAAACATTTTAAAAGATAACTTCATAAAAGCATAAGTTGCATTTTATGAATCATTTTCACTACATTCACAGAGTTCAGCACGAAATGTGTGTCAAAAATAGACATGGTGTTGAGTGAAACAGGCCTCATAAAACAAAGGACAAACAAAGGACGCCTCACAACTAAAATGAAATAGAACAGGCTAGAGCAAACATAAAAAGGCTATTATTACTATTTTATACAGTCACCAGCAGACACAGCTTCCTAGCTTGTTTCTGCCACAGAAAATAAAAAAAGGTTGTTGCGACTTTCTCACAATTGCGAGTTTACATTTTATCTCAGAATTGTGTGATATAAAGTCGCAAATAAACTTGCAATTCTGACTTTTTTTCTCAGAATTGCATGTCTATATCTCACAATACTGACTTTATAACACGCAATTGTGAGATATACAATCCTGAGACACGCAATTTTTATCTTTATATCTTGCAATTCTGACTATTATTTGTAAACTCTCAATTGTGAGATAAAAACTTCTTATTCATTGTTTGGGGAAAAAAATAAACCCATCTATGTTATGCTTGATTCAAGTTTCATGTGCAGTGACAGGGACACAAACATCACATGTTCAGTAAATATGACTGAATCCAGATGATTTAACAGATTATCTGAATTTGGGATTAGGATCATGTCCCATGTTGATTAATAATTATAATTACATTATTAATATGGATGCAATGTAAATTAGATTCCGCATGATGTTGATCTCACTGCTTTAAAAACTGTCTCTTATCCTGGCTGATAGCCAGACGTCAAAAATGATTAAGTATTTGTTTTAAGCCGTAGTCATTACTGCATCTTTTGGTCATAGTGCATAGTTTAGGAAACATGCTGCAATATGTTCACAGCATCAGCAGTTTCATCAAGTTTTCAGGGTAGAAAATGAATAACCAAATCCAAGCTTCCAACATGACACATTCAATTTATGAATAAACAGAGATGCCCCAGGTCAGGATTGAGTCAGTCTTCTGGAGAAGCTGTAAACATTGTCATTTATCTAAAATATTTATTTTGTCCCAAGCTCCCAAATTGCTTGCAGTTGTGGGTTTAGAATTGACAGTTTAATGACCAAGCACATTCAGTAAGGCCCTAAACACCACACAGCTACAATGAGAAATCATGGTTTGTTTGGGATGTTTCATGACCATTCTGAGGGACAAAAGATCATGTGACCAACAGTAATCCAAGGAGCCATCATTTACTCAATTACATAACAGCTCACTAGCATGGATTTTTCTTGAGTGCTTAGAAATGTGCTGTGTGGATGAACAAGCCCCTGTTACCATGTGTATGTGAGTGACTGACTGAGCTGGGCTGCACTGCACTGCACATGTGCGGTGTTAACCTCGTAAACTAAATTACTAATAAAAATGTTAGTTTACAATTTTTATTTTATTTTTTGCCAACCATGGAGCCAAAAATGTGCATCATGATTATAATTATGCATGTTTAATTACATTTAAACTTGACTTTGACTTGACTTGACTAATAGTTTTAAAAGTAGCTAAACATTAAAATTGCTCTTTTTGAAGAAGAAAAAATACATAACGGCATGCAAAAACACGGACCACGAGTAACTAAAGCATCAGTGAGTACTATAAAATATCCAAGAGCTCATGTTTTTACATTAACAAAACAAAAATGCTGTTGTTAAATGTCACAATGTGTTAAGTGTTTGTTTGTGTGGGTTTAAACTAAAAACGTAAAACTTTTTGTGCGTTTTGGCCATTCGTTTACACAACAACGGCGTTTTGGGTGCCTGAAAACACAAAGTTTTGAAAACGGTTTCAAAGTGCAAGTTTTTGAAAACGGTCTCCGTATAAACAACAAAAACGTGAATCTCTGAAGACGATGACGTCATGCACATGCGTATTACATGTTCAGTCTATAGAGTTCCCTTTCGAACGGTCACTTCGTATTGCGTAGCTATACGCAGTGGGGGAAACTCCTTTTCCTCGATTTACTGAAGCTTTTATGTAAAACGCATTTGCAGCTGCACAGCTAGCACCTTGAGCGTCTGGCTTGCTCATAGGCTGTGCTGCAGCAACTGCACATCCAATGGCGTGGGCGCCTCTGACGTGTAACCAATGAGCATCATCACACGTCAGAGCTCCCCAAGGGGACGTGGCCTTAGCCTATAATAGCCCCCCGAATTCGCCATTATAGCAGATATCACTCCTTCAGCGACAACTTCATGTCTCTGACTGTTTTACTGAGCTTCGCCGTTGAACAAGCCCTTCAGCCTGAGCGAGCATCTATTTCAGCGGACTACGCCTTTTCTGCCGTTTTCCCCTGACGCCGTCTCACCTGTGGCTATCCGGCGACGACGATACATATCATTTTACTAGCAATTTAGTGTTTCTAATATGCCTGGTTCATCTTGTGCCACGTGCGGAGGTAAGCTGCACGAGGCCGATGGACACGCAAGCTGCATTTCGTGCAAACCGCCTCTCGCGCTCCCCCCGTTTTCTTCCCTCGTCGAGCCTCGACAGAAGAAGCGCGCGGTCAGATGTGCGGAACGGCTTACATCATGCGCTCGCGGCTAGCTCTCCTTTTGGACGGCAAACCGCCTCTCGCGCTCCCCCCGTTTTCTTCCCTCGTCGAGCCTCGACGGAAGAAGCGCGCGGGTAGATGTTCGCGCGGCTAGCTCTCTTTACGACATAGGAGAGCTACCTCGCCCTCTGTTTTGCACGTCACACAGAAGCACGTTTTTCTCTGAAAATGCTCTCTCATGCGCTTGCCCGCTTCCTACCCTCATTGAGCAGCAACGGAAGAAGCGTGCGGTCAGATGTGCACGCGGCTATCTCTCTTTACGGCACAAGAGAGCTACCGCTACAATTCTGTTCATCACGCAGAAGCTCTCTTTACGGCACAAGAGAGCTACCGCTACAATTCTGTTCATCACGCAGAACCTTCTCCGTGATTCAGACACAACAGCGTGGTTTTCATGCCTGGAATCAACCACGCTGAAACCGTTCTCTCTCACTGCAAGAACAAGCTGCCATTCTAAGTATTATAAGAGTTCTTCTCTGTCAATCCCCCTCTGTCAGTGGTGGATTCTGAGACTCGCGCCTCTCGGCTGGACTAAATCTTTTCATCAAAGCGAACGAGTTCACGCTGGCTCCGCCCCCGCGTGACTCGCCCTCTTTGGCAACGTCCGGGAAAGGGGTTGGTCGGGCTCAACGTTGACCCCGCCCCCCATCTAAACCCAGCAGGAGTGCAATTGGACGAAGCATGGCCAGCTAGTCATGTTAAATCACGATTCTAACAGAGCTATAACTGCAGTCTAGGGGCCCGTTAAACCGTGCACCGCTGCAAACTATCGCTGTTCTCACAGCAGCTCAAACAGAGTGAGAAATAAATGTTCTCCCACAGCCCCCGCTCACAGGTAGCTGGGAACGTTCTCAAATCAGTCATTAGGCCCGTTACAAGCGCGCCACTCATGCCGCACACTATCACTGCAGTCAGCGTGCCCGCTATAAAGCGTGCGCCGCCACAAATAGTCACTGCTCAAAACCCCATGACACTTCTCACAGCTCCCTGTCTAATTCAGGTGGCTGGAGACTTTATTATTGTCAACAGGCCCACTGCATTGCGCGCGCCTCTACAAACAAACGCCGTTTCACGGCGACCCATGTAAAGCACAAAATGAGTATGTTTCACAATCACAACACACGGGTTCACGGTCCCCCTTCAGTAGGCGGCCCCCTCCCAGTTGTTACACTGACTTGTTCCCAGACAAAAGCCTGTACAGTCAGTCCAACACTCAGTATGTGCACAAATCACAATGTAAGGGTATCAGGTCCCCCTGTGTTAGGCGGCCCATCCCAAACTGTGTATCAAACCCTGGCCACACGGGTGTGGGCCTGGCAAACCATCCCCGATGTGTCGAGCTGGGTCATAAACATTATAAAGCGTGGCTACTCGCTCCAATTTCGCTCGCAGACCCCCAAAGTTTCAGGCGGTTGTCGAGTCTTCAGTAAGAAGCAACGTGGGTTATGTGCTTCGCGCCGAAGTACAGAATTTGCTAGCAAAAGGGGCGATAAAATTAATCCCCCCCCCCCCACGCAAACACACTCGGGGTTCTACATCCGTTATTTTCTAATTCCGAAAAAAGACGCCGGTCTCAGACCCATACTAGATTGAGACATTTGAACAAAGCTCTCATGAGACGGACGTTCAAAATGTTGACTATCAAACACATTCTCGCGCAAATTCGCCCGAGGGACTGGTTTGTCACGATGGATCTGAAAGATGCATACTTTCATATTCAGATAAACCCTCATCACAGGCCATTCTTGAGATTTAGGAATCTCTCTGAGGGCAATGCATATCCCGGGCGTTCAGAATCTGGGCGCGGATATGCTCTCACAGGGCAACACTCCCCTAGGCGAGTGGTCCTTGAACTCACAGACGGTCCGCTGATATGGAGTGTGTTCGGAGAGGCCGAAATAGACCTTTTTGCCTCGAGATCCAACACCCATTGCAAAATGTTCTTCTCGAAAAGCAGGGATGTGTTGTCCCAACCGTCCCCTTTACGTTTTTCCCCCTGTCTCGATGATTCCACAAGTCATCAAACGGATCAGGGAGAGCGGGTGCCCAGTCCTGCTGGTGGCCCCTCTCTGGAGATCCAGACCGTGGTTTCCGGAGCTGTTTCAGCTATCAGACACAGTCCCTGGCCTGTTCCGATGAGGAAAGACCTCCTCTCTCAGGCCAAAGAGACGATATGGCACCCTTGACCCGACTTATGGGCCCTCCATGTATGGCCCCTAAACGGGTACCCAGGGACCTTCCTGGGAAGGTCCTAAAGACTATCTCTGAAGCCAGGGCCCCGCCTACTCGGCGCCTATATGCTTTGAAATGGGCAGGTTTTTCCAGCTGGTGCTCGAAAAACTGTGTGAACCCAGAGTCATGTGAGGTATCTGTGGTACTCTCCTTCCTGCAGGAGCTGTTGGACGCGGGCCGCTCCCCGTCCACGCTCAAGGTATATGTGGCAGCTATTGCAGCGCATCATGCTCTGGTAGCTGGCCAATCAATAGGAAGAAATTATTTGGTGGTGCGGTTTCTGAAGGGTGCTAGGAGAATCAACCCCTCCGGTCTGGGTCTCCCTTCTGTGCCCCTTTGGGACCTCTCCATGGTCCTGGGGGCTTTAAAGGCCCGCCGTTTGAACCGCTCCAGTCGGTTGATCTTAAACCTCTCTCGCTAAAGACTGCTCTCCTGTTGGCACTGGCATCTATCAAGCGAGTAGGAGATCTGCAGGCTCTCTCAGTGAGCCGTTCAGGTTTGGAGTTTGGTCCAGGTGACACTAAGGTCATCCTCAAACCTAGGCATGGTTAACGCCGTTCAGAGCACAGGTCATTACATTATTAGCTCTTCCCCCTTCTGCTGAGGATGGCGAGGTTAATTTTTCTCTGCCCTGTCAGAGCGCTGAGAATCTATCTGGAGCGTTCTGTGTCTTTTAGACAGTCAGAACAGCTTTTTGTCTGCTTTGGTGGCCGATCCAAGGGTGATCCAGTCACTAAGCAAAGACTGTCTAGATGGATTGTGGACGCCATATCTATGGCTTATGCCTCGGTGGGTCAAGTTTGCCCCATAGGTATTAAGGCCCATTCGACTAGAGGCATGGCTTCGTCGTGGGCTTGGTCATCTGGCTTTCCCATTCAAGATATTTGTGATGCGGCCGGCTGGTCCTCGCCTTCCACATTTATGAAATTTTATAACATGGAAGTGCCTTCTCTACAAGCGAAGGTATTTTCGGTATGAAAAAGGCCCGACGATGTCTGGTCTTGTCTACATTGTTACTGTGCATAACCATTCATACACATATATAAAACCCGCTTGCTGGTTATATAGTATTATGCTGATAGCCCCGACGGTGTCTGGGTTCATTAGTATATTATGTTGGTATTGTTACTGACACACATATATTTATAAGACCCGACGGTGTCCGGTCTGATATATATATATATAATGGTTTCGGGCTTGTCTATTGGCTCAGGGGTCCTGAGTTCAGTGGCAACCAGTTACTTCTGGTGAGGCGTTTTGCATGGCGTCCCCACTGCGTATAGCTACGCAATACGAAGTGACCGTTCGAAAGGGAACTACTCGGTTACTAGCGTAACCTCAGTTCCCTGAGATAGGGAACGAGTATTGCGTAGCCGGCCGCACTAAAGTAACCTGGTGAGTTGTCGCTTCAGTCGTGAAACCTGCTATAATGGCGAATTCGGGGGGCTATTATAGGCTAAGGCCACGTCCCCTTGGGGAGCTCTGACGTGTGATGATGCTCATTGGTTACACGTCAGAGGCGCCCACGCCATTGGATGTGCAGTTGCTGCAGCACAGCCTATGAGCAAGCCAGACGCTCAAGGTGCTAGCTGTGCAGCTGCAAATGCGTTTTACATAAAAGCTTCAGTAAATTGAGGAAAAGTAGTTTCCCCCACTGCGTATAGCTACGCAATACTCATTCCCTATCTCAGGGAACTGAGGTTACGCTAGTAACCGAATAGTTTCCTCGCCATCTAATGGCCAGGCAGAAGCATACAGGGTTTTTATTCATTTTGCGCAGATCTGTGTGAATCTAATGGCCAGGCAGCAGCATACAGGGTTTTTATTTGTTTTGCGCAGATCTTTGTGAATGGGGATCTTTTTGACAATGGTGTCGTCTGTACTGTTTTAAGTATATCGTTGTCGTGTAAACGTACCCTTAAACACAACATTGTTGTCGTGCTTGGTTGCAGCAATGATGCGATTAGATCTATTTGCAGGCAGTAAAGTTGAAAACTAACAAATTAAAAAACACTCAAGGCAAACCTTGAACAACCAGTAACTAATAATGTGAAGGGACAAAGAACTGAAAGAAACACAGTGCTTAGATACACCAAAAAAAAAAAAAAATCAATGAAATGAAAAAACAAGTGGTCATGATAATCAAATCAATAAGAAACCATAGAAACTAACTGAAGCACAGGAAACTGAACTAAAACACGTATACATATCAAACCCACCCAAAACAGAAACAAACATAGATTACCCATAACAATTGTCTTTTTTTGCTCAATTTTGCCAATGAAAAATATTAACTGTAAAGCCAGAGCAGAAATGTTGTGCCTTTAGCAACACACTGCGGTGTTTCATTTCTGAATCCGTGTTTTGAACGAATTGGGTGAACCAATGATGCAATGAATCAGTCATTTGAACAAATTGAATGAATGAATAACTCAGTGACTAACTCATTTAGACATTTCCCACCACCTACTGGCAGTTTTAGTTTATTATTTAGAGTATCATTTCATTAACTATCTAGGCGCAAAAAATGATCTGTCAATTCAGATGCTGCTTCTGAAAACAAAACATGGCTATTGTTGGCATAAATTTTATGTGTGATAAGTTCTACCTTGAATCAAATAAAATATGTATTTTTAAAGACACTTTTTGTAATGTCTTTTTTTGATGCTTTTCTCATTTAAGACAATAATGACTTTAATTGATCTTTTAGGGGTTATTTTTCAGCCAAAATGTATGTGTGATTAATTAGATCAATTAAACAGCATATCATGTTGTTATTATTATTATTATTATTATTATTATTATAATCACTTGACAACCCTTAAACATGCCAAAAACTGAAACAAACTAATAGGCTATGCATTCTCCAAACATATGGGAATGAACAGTGAGGCCCCATTCTTGACAGTCATGTATCATAAGTATATCCTTGTTATTCTGCATCATGTCACCCAAATATCCAGTAGTAGAGTTACGTAGATCAAGCCAGTGCCAGCACAGGATGAGACTCAAGTGTGGACATCCGCCCCAGGGAACAGCTGTCTTCCTTCCAACAACAAGAAATATAACAATTCATTGACCAGTACAGAGATGTCTTCTCTGAGACTAACCTGGCGATAGCAAAGTAATCCATCATGATATAATAACCCCACCAGGAATGATTGTAAAGCCCGATCTGGTGCCAGAGGCTCAGAGACGCTATTAAGGAGGAAGTTGAGAGGAAGAAAAATCTAGGAGTCTTTGAGGAATAGCAAAGCGCTTGGTCCAGACACATTGTTGTCTGCTTCCAAAACCCAATGGCACCTTCAGGTCCCGTGAACATTTCCAGCAACACAATTAAGTTTCAGCCTGAGACCGTTACTCCTATTCTGAGTGGATGAGCTCAT
The DNA here is from genome assembly GCF_964197995.2 of Scardinius erythrophthalmus. Lineage (NCBI taxonomy): Eukaryota > Metazoa > Chordata > Actinopteri > Cypriniformes > Leuciscidae > Scardinius > Scardinius erythrophthalmus. Next base: position 28,496,871 of record NC_138231.1, read on the forward strand.
CTGGTGTCTGAGTACGTCCGACTTTATTTCTGTATTTAGGCTAAACGAACGACAGGTGCCTTTTTCTTTCTGCTAAAGAGAAAACTTTCCCCAGTTCACCAACAGGATACTGGAAGTTTCATGTCTGGTTTATTTGGGTCATCACCAGTGACATTTCAAACAGACTGTATTTGACTGTCTACATGCCATCCACAGATGGAACAGCTTCTCTGGAAGGTCCTAGAAAAGTTAAGGAGGAATGTTCTCAGTCACAACTAGTCATATCCAAGCAAACTACTCCGAATTCCCAATTGACTGGGGCAGATACATTTTCTCTGATTGTCGGGAAATTACCATGGTTAATATTACCATTGTGAAGGTAGGGCCTAAGTGTACTTGGGTCAATGACAAATTAGATTGTCCATGATAAGGAAAAGGAACTTGAAATAAATAAAATAATAATAATAATGATTTGGGATCATTAAAATAATCATAGATGGAACATGGCAAAAAAAATTCCATCTAAACACAACTTGTTATCAGCATAAAGTGATGCATATTGTTGACATGCAACAAAATGGGTGAAAATGGGAAGCTTCTTAGGTGTTTGCAAATCCTTGAAGATAGATATTTTTCTCATAACCCAGAAATCTCAAAGGACATCTCACTAAGGCCTACTATAGCTGCCTCAGGCAAAACTCATGAATATCTTTTAACCCCACAAACTTTGTCAAATCCAGTGACTATACTGTATATTTTGCTCAGAAATGCTCTGACCCTCATGTGTCCTTTTTGACTAAAAAAAAAAAAAAAAAACACTGTACTTTTAAAAGAGATTAGACTGTACCTGAATTTCACCAGCTCTTGCTGTTCCGTTGTACAATATACATCATATAATGTATAGTCATTAAATGAGGTGATTGCACATTCACTATGAACTGCTGCAATTTGCTCATCAAAAAGACATTTAACTTCAGTTTCCCTCTGGCTAATTTAATCATGTGGTATTTTGTGCATATATAAATTAGTTTTTTTTTTTTTTTTTTTTTTTCTAAATTAACTCTGTTCAAATGCAAAGTTACTAATTAAACCCTGCTGTATAGTTTCTTCTCTCCTTTGCTCTCGAGGTAATGGAAGAAAGTCTTATAAAACCGTTAAATGTGATGCCAAAACAAATCAAGGTTCGACCCCCTTGCAAACACACAGCTCTTGTGTGTTCCACCTATTTTTGGTGCTCTCACAAGAACAAAATAATGGGTGATGCAGTCTGGGTGTCCTGTACAATTCCTGATTATAACAAGCTACAGTTTCTGATCTTCTTTTCTTTGGAGTTAACGAGGACACTATAAACTTCTAAAAACTTTAAATGTCAAACATTTCTTAAATGTTTCTTAAAGGAAATGGCAGTTTAAAAAGTAAATTTGACTAATTTTGATATGAAGATTTAACCCTTAAACTGTTTCACTAATCATTATTACATATAACTCTATAGTACAAAACTCTTCTAATATTTTAATAACAATTACAAAAGAATAAAATAAAGCATATTTTGTTACCTTTTGAAACATGGAAAGGTTCATTTTGAGCAGATGCTTTTTACCATCATCATTTTAAGATCTCATTTCCCCAGTACATTCAGTATCTGGCTCATATTCATAATCTCAATCATATTCACAGTACTATTATTTTCAACATCTTCAAAAGCAATATTTTGAATATATCTCTGTCAGGTTCTTCACCAAATCCAATATCCAGTGACACTTACACTATTATTTGATTGCATTCAGTTCTTGCTCTGCAGTAAATTACTAAGCCATTTCAAGTTTTGCTAATGCTACATACTTGTGTATTTATTTATTTTTTTTATGCCTGCGGTAATTATGAGTGAAACATCACATTATCATTGTGTATCAGACATTGCCACTTTGAATAATAATTGTGCTGTGAATTGGTGAATTGTGTTAACTAAGTCATCAGAGATTCAAATATTATTGCACAGAAAAAAAAAAATTATACTCACACTATTACATACCTCGGGTCTCTAGGGACCCTATACACGGAAAGAAACAGAAACAGAAAGAAAAAAAAAGGAAAAAGAAATTGGAAACCAGACATTCTTTTATAATTGTTTTCTTGTTATATTATTTCTAGTGAATAGATTGAGGAATAATGAGAGGGTTGATGTATAACTTTAAACAAATAATAGTAATAATGAGGGGAAGGGTCGTGATTGATGTACCGGGTCACTAAAGAAACTAAAGTTACTAAGGTATGCATTTAAGGGTTAATGGATGACCCTTTTCTTATTGCTGTATCATGACATTTTTGTATTGAAATTTTCTTGAATCTATGACAAGTCAGTCTTATGTTAAGGTGATACACTTTTCATGCTTTTTCAAACACTTTTTTTTTTTTTTTCATCAATGACAATGAATCATAGTTGCTACATGTTATTCTCAAGTGGCACTTTTATATTGGCATTCATCATCTCCTCTGACAGATACAATAATAATCTACAGTTCTATATGTTGTCTTCCTTTACACTATATCACCATAACCTCTTTCAATTTCCTCTTCAGACTCTGACAGCACAAACCCAATATATTCTATAGCACAGAACAAACCCTTAACATCTTCCATGTTATTTTGTTCTATGAAAGAAATAATGAGCTCCCAGAATCACCTACCACAAAGTCTCAGCTTCTAAGAGAGAACAAACGGAGATCTAACATGTTCACAAAAAAATATGAAACATAACCATGATACTATTAATATTAAATCAAATTATTTAACACAATTGCACAAAACATACAGCAAAGAGGCAATTTTTTGTATTAGGTGTGCTTATTTGTTTTATTTGCCAGCAAAATATATATATATATATTAAAAAAAGATATTACCCTCTTAAAATTAGATTTCACCCAAACATGAAAGTTATTTCAATATTTCCTCACTCATATCATTCCTCAATGACTTACTTACAGCCGTGGAACATAAAAGATGTTAAGCAGAATGAATGGCAGCAAAGATACAATAGATGTGAATGGTGACTGAGGCTGTCACATGTTCCACAGAAGAAAAAAATCATTGAGGTTTAGCATGGAATTTTCTTTTTTGAGTGAACTCTCTGTATTTACAGTAGATTTACATAGTTATACATACTTTTTGTTGGTTTCAAATAAATGTTGTTCTTTTCAACTATATATGCTGTTCTTTTGTTGTTCAAAGAATGCTTGAAAAAATAAAAATACCTTCCCATTTTACAAAACATTTTAGTTTCCAAAAAAATAAATTAAAAAAATGATGTAAGATAATGTATAGCGAGGCGGTTGTTATAGCGAATAGCAACCCCGACAGGCTGAACGGGACCCCCACGGGAAAGCGGAGGGGTCTTGAATCAGCCTGAAGGGGTTGTTATTCGCTATAACAACTGCCTCGCTATACATTATCCCAGTTATTACATGGCTACCTACAAAATAAATAAATAATTTGACACAAAATATTGATTTAAAAAGGAGTTTATTGATTTAAAAACGATTGTATTGCTTCCGCTAAAGAAAAATAGTCCGTTCCGCATCCATAGCAACGCTCTGTTTTTCATGGCAACGGTGTGTTATACTTCGCAGCAGTCTGTTATTATTAAGAAATAACAGACCGTATTCTACATTGGAATTCAACCAAGCCATGTAAAAAAAAAAAAAAAAAAAAAAAAAAAAAAAATAATAATATATATATATATATATATATATATATATATATATATATATATATATATATATATATATATATATATATATGTGTGTGTGTGTGTGTGTATGTATACTGTATACAACTCTTTTATTCATCAAAGAATTCTGAAAAAAGTATCACATTTTCCAGAAATATATTAAGCAGCTGTTGATAATAATAAGAATTGTTTCTTGAGCAACAAATCAGAATGATTTCTGAAGGATCATGTGACACTGAAGACTGGTAGAAGTAATGATGCTGAAAATTCAGCTTTGCATCACAAGAAAAAAATACATTTTAAAATATATTAAAGTTATATTAAAACTATTTTAAATTGTAGTAGTAATAATAATAATAATAATAATAATAATAATAATAATAATAATAATAATACTTAGCTATATTACTGTTTTACAGTGTTTCTGATCAAATAAAGAGAGAATAAAGAGAATTTTGAGTGGTAGTGAAAGTTGAACCGTAATGTCAGGAAATAATAAAAAAAAAACGTATTCAACTAAGAATACCTCAGCTGAAAAGGAAATATACATTTAATTAAATCTAACCGAAAAAAAAATTCAAAGGAAAGAATACGATTAAAGGAGTGAAACTAGCTGACTGATGTTTATTAGGTCACATCTTTTTCTGCTGAGGTTCATTTGTAAATCACGTTCACTCAAGACATGCCAGAAACGTGTCTCCTCCTCAGCTGCTTCAAAAAGGAAGTTGGAATAAAGCACTTAGACAGAACAGGAAAAAAGCCAGTTTCCTGGCAGGCGTCAGAGCACTGTAGAGAATGACCTGTTTGACAGGATTCACCTTTACAGACAATGACTATTGTGTGTGCCCCTCTCTATGCTCTTTTTTTTTTTTTTTCACTAACATGTTGAGATTTGAATTAAGGATTTGTATGTTTATATCCTGTTTATTCACTGTATAAGACAAGATAATGTTGTAGACAATACTTCACCAAATATAACTCATAATCAAACAGAGATGAATTATACAGAGGCAATTCATATGAGAACTTAAAGCCATTTCTGTGCACGAGTGCATCTGGTTCTATCCGTGTCACACATTGTGGTATTCTTTGCCAACATGCAATTTTGAAATGTGTCACAACGTTAATTTTAAATTGTAACACATGTTGAAACAGACAGCTTTTTGCTCTCTTGAAAGGCAAATTTCACCCAGCTATAGGTGACAAAAGCAATTACTAGGCAAGGTTCACAGGACTTATATGCCATGTGCTACATGTTAGTTATCCCATTACAGTTTTCTGATTACACAAGTCTCTCTCGGCTTGATGTTTTTTAATGAAACAGTGTGATACCTACAGCTCCAAATGCACCCGAGACGTCTAGAGCTCTAAAATGTTTCCAGTGTTCTCAACTCACCAGAGAAGAGTGTGTATGACCTTCACATGACTGACTTGAAGACTATCGGTGTCTCTCAGAATAAAGCACTGACTGTCAATATATATATATATATATATATATATATATATATATATATATATATATATATATATATATATATACACACAGTACCAGTCAAAAGTTTGGAAACATTACTATTTTTAATGTTTTTGAAAGAAGTCTCTTATGCTCATCAAGCCTGCAGTTAAAAAAAAAAAAAAAAAGCAGTAATATTATGAAATATTATTACAATTTAAAATAATGGTTCTCTTTTTTAATATATTTTAAAATGTAATTTATTTTTGTGATGCAAAGCTGAATTTTCATCAGCAAGTACTCCAGTCTTTGGTATCTTATGATCCTTCAGAAATCATTCTAATATGATGATTTGATACTCAGTTATTATCAATGATGGAAACAGTTGTGCTGTTTAATATATATTTTTTGGAATACTTTTTTCAGGATTCATTGATGAGTAAAACGTTAACAGCATTTATTCATAAAAACAGCATTTATTCAAAATAAAAACATTTCTAACAATATAAATCGTTACCATCACCTTTTATCAATTTAACGCATCCTTGTTGAATTAAAGTACTAATTTCTTAAAAAAAAATAGTTATTGTTCCCAAACTTTTGAACGGTAGTGCATATTGTTACAAAAGATTTCTATTCTAAATAAATACAGTTCTTTTTAACTTTTTATTCATCAAATAATCCTGAAAAAAAGTATATCAGGTTATAAAAAAAATATTAAGCAGCACAACTGTTTCCAACATTGATCATAAATCAGCATATTAGAATGATTTCTGAAGGATCATAAGATACCAAAGACTGGAGTACTTGCTGATGAAAATTCAGCTTTGCATCACAAAAATAAATTACATTTTAAAGTATATTAAAAAAAGAGAACCATTATTTTAAATTGTAATAATATTTCATAATATTATATATTTTTTTTAACTGCAGGCTTGATGAGCATAAGAGACTTCTTTCAAAAACATTAAAAATAGTAATGTTTCCAAACTTTTGACTGGTACTGTATATATATGTGTGTGTGTGTGTGTGTGTGTGTGTGTGTGTGTGTGTGTGTGTGTGTGTGTGTGTGTGTGTGTGTGTGTGTGTGTGTGTGTGTGTGTGTGTGTGTGTGTGTGTGTGTGTGTGTGTGTGTGTGTGTGTGTGTGTGTGTGTGTTTTTTTTTTTTTTTTTTTTACAGGACCATTACTTTGATGTCGCCTTGGCTATGGTTTCGTTCCAACGAACTGCAGTAGCCAAGGCGACATCTAGTGTATATATCTATACCCGCCCGCGCCCTCAGATCACTTGGACGCGGCTGTGTTCAAGAGGTAACAACGATATAAATACTGTTCGTTTTCTCACACAAACCGCTCGTTTCGTGTCTTAGGCCATCAATGTGTACTTACGATGGAGAATTGTTTAATTTGGACGACTGGGAATTGTTTTAATTTGGACTCTGTGCATGCTCTTTGAGACAGTGACCATAGACCTGCATTATACAACTGACAGACAAGAACGGTTTGACCTAAAAATATAAAAATTGAAACTACTGCGGAAAAAAAGACACCTACATCTTGGATGCCCTTGAGGTAAGCTAAAACATACCAAAATTTAATTTCAAAGTGAACTATCCCTTTAAGGTTGGTACATTTGAATGAGCTTTACTATTGGAATATAAGCATGGAAGCCTACACATTATAAGGATGTTCATTAACAACGTTAAAAAAAAAGCATTATTACATATTAATCATTAATTGAAGTCTCTTATGCTCACCAAGGCCGTAAGTAAAAACAGTATTACAAACTGTGAAAACAGTAATATTGTGAATATATTACAAAATTAAATAACTTTTCTAATTTAATATATTTTAAAAAATGTATTCTTGTGTTGGCAAAGCTACATTTTCAGCATTGTTACGCCATTCTTCATTGTCACATGATCCTTCAGAAATCATTCTTATATCGTGATTCATGTGATTATAGTGTTTATTATTAGTGTTTATTATTATTGGGTAACACTATATAATATGGCTGCATTTGTTAAAACTAGATAACGGAAAAGTTAAAAAACTAACAATAAACACATTTTTACAGAATTTATTACATTGATAACACTAAGTATACAGTAATAAAGTACTTACAAATCATTTGCAAACTATTAGTTTATTGTTAATGCATTAATAGGCTATATACAAATAGTGAGTTCTTCATTCATTGCCACTGTAATTAACACATTTAGTATTGTTTACTTAGCTCATATGTAAAGAGTTAGATAATGTCTTTATGCTTTGTTAACTTATTAACTGTAAATAGTTTTCACTTTAGATTAGGTCATGGGAAATGGGAAAATGTCATTAATTGAATGCTTTATTGGAAATTAATTGCATAGTATAAAGTGTTCCTTTAAGGTTTAAGGGTAGAGTTAGTGTAGAGGTATACAGTATAAGAACCAAACATAACTAATGTTAACAACCTGATCATAAGAGTTACTTATGTTACTAATTAGTAATTATATCATATGCAAATTGATTATTTATGAAGCTTTATTTAGGTATAAAGTGTTACTTTTTTTTTTTTTTTTTTTTTTATCTATCACATAAAGTTGCTTTTTAATGTGAATTTCCATCTGTGTGTGAGAATTTCCAGTGTGGATGCGAGGAAGCTGTGAATGTTGATGATTTGACACCCAGACATCTGCACCAGACCTAGATAACCCAAACACTGCCACACATCACACGCTTCACGCCAATGATGTCATTCAAAATACAGCTTCTGCTGCAAATAATCATGCCTGCCGACCGAAAGTTCATAACCAAGCTGACTCAGCTTCACTCTGCATGTGTGCGAGACAAAAGCATGGACCGACTCACTTGCATGTGTTTTCTGTGAAAGCAATACAGCAAATGCTCATGTTTGTTTAGGATGCGCTTGTTGCGTTTAGGAGGGTGTTGTCGGTTTCAGGGATGGGATCTTTTTCTGTTTTTAGTCGAGCCAACAAAGATCCTTTTGAGTGATACATCAGAAGTCCTGTTTCAAAGACCCCACATTTGTTTCTAATTATCTCCAAACCTCTGAAACTAAAAACTGGCAATGCTGCTGGTGAAAAGAAAACCAAAAAAAAAAAAAAAAAACACTGGCATGTAGATCTTCCCTTTCTGCAAAATTAACACACATATTTTCTTTTTACAGGAGAAGGAACAAGTTTGATAGTCCACCTTATTAAAGTTAGCAGTTCCTCAGATGGAGCTTGTGGTTGTCAGTGACTGGTGCACAGGATTCCAATGTGGAACGCTTTATACTCAGCACTTTTTCGATTTTAGCATCAGAAGGTTTTGATTATCTGAAGGCTTTGGCTTTCAGCAGCCAAAATTGCTGTCTGATCAACAGTACAGTACATGCTGATATTTGCATGCATTTGTCTTCACTTTTCTACTTCACTTTCACCATAGGGTCCTATTTTAACGATCCAAGCGCATAGTCTATAGAGCACGGCACAAGTGCATTTAGGTCGTGTCCGAGTACACTTTTGCTAGTTTAACGCCGGGAAAAATGGTCGGTGCATCTGGCGCATGGTCTAAAAGGGTTGTCCCTATTCTCTTAATGAGTAATGGGTGTGTTTTGGGTTTTATGTACAATAAACCAATCCAAGTGTCATCTCCCATTCCCTTTAAAAGCCAGTTTCGCTCACTGACTTTCGACCAGGTTTTTGTTGGTCAACTGCACAGTCTATTTCAGTTGCCACAAAATAACAACGCACCAACAATGCGCCTGAACACATCTAACTTTCAGACCAAATCATGGGCGAATAGATTGGCGTAAATACATTTGCTATTTAAACAATGTGGTGCAGGATGTGAAAAAGCTAACTGCGTTGGGCTGAAACTAGCAAAAAACCCTTGCGTCGCGCCCGGTGCTGCATTGCGCCAGATATATGATAGAAGTCTCTTCTGTCCGTGCCTTTGACCAATGGCATTGATTGGTTGGTTGGTTGGTTGGTTGGTTGATTGATTTTTTTGGGGGGTGGGTTGCTTGGTAAAAAAAAAATATATATATATTCGAATAGTGGAACAATGTTTACAGTATATAGCACTTTATGCAATACAGATTGTTTCAAATCAACTTCACAGTAATAAACGGGAAAATAATGATCAATTATGCAAACCATCAAATATAAGACAAATTCAACTTCTGCTGTAAAGCAGCTCTACAGACAAAAATGTCATTATTGAGCTCATTTCAATAACTGTGTAAAGTTCATCAATTATAAATTGACTTCAGTTCAGCTATAAGCAGCTAAAAAAAAACAATAGTGTTGTTATTCAACTCGAGACAGATTAATTTATGAAAAGACAATAACATACAATGTTTTTACATTTCCTGATCAGAATATCTTCCCATGCAAAAGTAATGAGGACAAATGAGTTTACAGACAATAATCAGATTATACAATTCTATTTGTGGATATTTTGTTTACTAAGTGTTTCAAACTAAATATTTGCTGCCTCTCGCCTTGCAAATTTTTCTTAATCCAATATCTAGTTTGACCTCAGTATTAAAGTAAATTGATACCTTTTAAAAATGACTTTGTCTCCAGATAGATAAAACCCTAGAACTGGCTAGTTTAGCGTGTGTGTGTGTGCGTGTGTGTGTGTGTGTGTGTGTGTGTGTATGTGTGCGTTTGATTTATATTACATTGTGGGAACCAAATGTCCCCACAAGGATAGTAAAACCTGAGATCACCTCCATTGTGGGGACCAGCCAGCGGTCCCCACGAGGGAAATGGGTTAATAAACATACTAAATTATATTTTTTTGAAAATGTAAAAATGCAGAAAGTTTTCTGTGATGGGTAGGTTTAGGGGTAGGGTTAGTGTAAGGAGATAGAATATACAGTTTGTACAGTATAAAAACCATTAAGTCTATGGAGAGTCCCCACAAAGACAGTGAACTAGACATGTGTGTGTGTGTGTGTGTGTGTGTGTGTGTGTGTGTGTGTGTGTGTGTGTGTGTGTGTGTGTGTGTGTGTGTGTGTGTGTGTGTGTGTGTGTGTGTGTGTGTGTGTGTGTGTGTGTGTGTGTGTGTGTGTGTGTGTGTGCATGTGTGTGTGTGTGTGTGTGAGAAAGAGATGCATCAGACAGTGAGTAAAAGTCCTCCTTTACCTTTACTGAAATAGTCAGCTTCATTGAAAAGAAAATGCTTATTTTTGTTCATTTCCCCCTTCCTTAATCACGTCATCGAGAAGTAAAGAATTAGATGGTTTGTGTAAGAGCCATTGTTTTGTTTGTGATAGGCTTTCAGTTTCCTCTGATTTGCTAAGATTTTGGCAACTAATCAGCAATTGAGCGTATGCCAGTGGCGTGCAGGCGATATATTTAAAGTTGAAACGGGTGAGGCTGCATCCTTTCTATTGTTTATAAGGGACATCCTATTTATGAAATGAATAAGCGCAGAAGATTTTCAGATTACCACAATGACAGTTTGCATTTATTTACCTCACCTGGAAACTCACAAATTATCCTATAACAATACTTTAACAGCAGCTACTACTCCTGTCAGTTTCTAGCTTTTGCTATTTGTGGTACAAAGAGTCATTAACAGTATACTTGTTTGTTATGGGATCAGAATTATGTCATTTTAAATGTTGTGTTTGGTGTATTTAATCATGATGGATCATCATTTTTTTTTTTTTTTTTGCATTTGCATTTGCATTTGCTCTTATTAAATTACATCCATAATAGACGTCATATGTTATGCTAATAACTATTTGCTGTTTATTAGTGACATTATGGAAGCCTGTTTACACAGATTAAAAATAAAGTAGATAATTGTGAGATATTGAGTTTAAAATAATCACATTGTTAAATATAAAGTGACAATAAAGATAAATGGAAACAATTGCAAGACATAATGTCACAGTTGTAAGAAATGAATTAGCAATTATGAGAAATAAAGTCACAATTACAAGAAAAAAGTCCCAGTTTTGATAATTAAAATAATTAAAGTTGCGGTTTTGAGATACAAACTCACAATTATGAGAAAAAAAGCAGCAGTTGCCATAAACAAAGTCATAATTACAGAAATTCTCAAAATTCACACTTTTGAGAATTAGTCACAGTTGTGAGATACAGATAGAATCTCAAGAAATAAAGTTCCAATTGTGAGGTATAAACTCACAATTATGAGAAATAAAGTTGTGATTGTGAGATATAAACTCACAACTATGAGAAATAAAGTTGCGATTGTGAGATATAAACTCACAATTAAGAGAAATAAAGTTGCAATTGTGAGATATAAACTCACAATTATGAGAAATAAAGTTGCGATTGTGAGATTTAGACACAATTACCAGAAATACAGTCGCAATTGCCAGAAATAAAGTCGCAATTACAAGAAAAAAAAATCACAGTTGTAAGATATAGCGCAATTGTGAGAAATAAATTCACAAATGCAAGAAGGTAGCAATTACCAGTAATAAAGTCACAATCAAGGGAAAAAAAAACACTGTTTTCAGAAATAGTTGCAAATTTTAGATATAAAGTTGGAATTATGAAAAATAAAGTCACAATACTATCACCTTTTTATTTATTTATTTTTTACTCAGAAAAAGAAATATGCTTCCATATTAAACAGAACTCACAGAGCAGAATTCTGGTCACAAGGCTTTTTTTTTTTTTTTTTTTTTTTTTTAGATATTAGGTTTTGTTTTTGATACCTTTTGGCAGTTAGAATATAGTGCACAAAGCCTTAGAAATCAATATTCTCAAATAAAATAACGTCTCTAAGCGCAGACACAACTCAAAAAAAGCACCTGAAACTGCAAACGCAATTCCACCCAAACCAACAAAGCATAATATTGATTTGTCTTAACTTCAGGGGCGAGACATATTGCTTTCATACGGAGGATTTGACGAGTTAGGAATTACACAGTCATTAAAGACTTCACACCTAGCAATGCTGGAATTTGACCTGCGTGGTAAAGGAGAGGGCTATAATTAGATGGTGTTCTTTGTTCTCGCATCACTCACACAGAATGGAGATGAGAAGTTAATTATTTCGCTCTTAAATGCCAGAGCGCTTTACGACAGAGTACGATTAGCTTAAGGCTCTTGTGTTATAGCGAAAGTTTTTTTGACTTTTGTGGGAGTCTAATAAAAGTTAACTGTTTCACTTTTCTCATTAAGTACCAGTCAGCTTCGATTTCCCGTCTGAATCGGGAATGGCAGGTCTGCCGACGGGGTCGAAATATAAATTACAGCTGAATGGAATTACACTGTTGGTGCTGGTCAGACATCTGTATTTTAACTGGCTAATGTCCATATCCCTCCGGGCCTTAGCAACATGCAACCCACGAAAACACAAATTTAGAGCTTTGTGTAGATGTACGTACACACTAACGTGGACACGTGTTTCCGTGAAAGCTGCAAGCACATTTCAATTGAGATTTCTGTGAGTCTGACGGCAGAAACAATATTTAGCAGATGAGGTCAGTCTGTCCGACCTTCTTTGAGGATCCACATGAGAAATGAGCTGAATATATTTAACTTGGCAAATTCCTGAAGCTAAAGCTATACGCCTGTCTATTTGTTCTGTCTGATGATGCTTGTTTTGCTAAACGCAGCTCTGCCAGCATCAGCTATTCATAAAAAGGTTATAAATCAGGAGGGAAAAAAGGTGGAAATAGTCTTTTTATTCTCTTTAATGCTAGCAGTTTGATTTGAGAGCCAGTCCTTTTGTTAGAATGGGATTATCTAAAAAATTTAGTATTTACAAAAAAAAAATTTGTATTTAAAAATATACATTTTTATTTTTCATTTAAAAAGTAGCTCAAATGAATAATAAAAGCATGATACAAGTTTCCAAGAAAATACTACTACTACTACTACTACTACTATATATGTACAGTATATATACAGTATATATAGTATATATATATATATATATATATATAGTATATATATATATACAGTACATATATATATGTTAATTGTAAATTAACTAATTCATTTATTAATTCATTTTTAATTAACTAATATTTTTTTAATTAAATAAATTATTAAAAATATACAAATAACAATTAATATTTGTTTTAAAGATCTATTTTGCTGCCCAATAAAGTTTTATCAAATGTTTCCAATCAGTTTCAGTGAAGAGCTTGAGATGAAATATCAAGACATGTGATGTGCGAAGAAACCAATGAAGAGTCAAGGGAAATAACAATTGTGAGTAGAATATTTTGATTTTGCATCATTTACAAGCAGTATTTTGTTTTGAATTGTGAGAATATTACTTCTATATATTTCTTAGCAAGACAATAAAGCCAGCCATTTTATTACAAAAATGTTTCAAATATAATTTCCACTACTGTCATTTCCGTCACTGAATGTTACCAATCACAATACATGGTGGGAATGACATTTAACACACACACACACACACACACACACACACACACACACACACACACACACACACATACACACACACACAGAGAGAGACATGCACACTCAGTTTCGCTTTCTTTGAGGGGACCTTCCATAGACATAATGGTTTTTATACTGTACAAACTGTATATTATCCCATAAACCTACCCATCACACAAAACTTTCTGCATTATTTCTGCATTATATATATATATATATAATGGCTGGTCACACACACACACACACACACACACACACACACACACACACACACACACAGACACAGACACAGACACAGACACACACACACACACACACACACACACACACACACACACTCAGACACAGACACTAATTTCATTTCATATTTAGTCATTTACTAATTGTTATTCTCATTTACTTTGTACTTGTTATTGCCCATAATAATAACTGCAAACTGGACACCCACAGGCTGCTGACAAGCAGTGCATGTTTGATGCACAGTTGCACACACACTGAGGCCATGGAGTATTTAGATGGATTAAATGTTTACTTGTCACACACTCTTTCAAAAATTCTAAACGTCTGTTTGCCCCTGAGGTTATAAACCAAAACAGAGGCAAGTGCTGAATGAACACTTTACTCTTTCAATTACTGCAACAGCAGGGCACGCATATAGGGTTGAGTGCCGACCATGGGTTTATGCCAGGGAGCGACACAAATGCCTCATGGGAAGCTGGAGCCTTTTTGCACTTTGAAAGCAAATATTTTTATTTAGCAAATATTGTATTTTTATTTATTTATTGCTATTACAGTTGCAAGTCACATTGTGTTTGACTCTTTTCTTTTTGTGGTTTTAATTTCCAAAAAAATATTAAGCGGCGCAACTGTAATGATCATAATAATAAATGTTTCTTGAGCAGTAAATCGTCATATTAGAATGATTTCTGAAGGATCATGTGACATTGAAGACTGGAGTAATGATGCTGAAAATTCAGCTTTGCCATCACAGAAACATTAAATAAAAAATAAAATTCATTTGGAAACATATTAAAATAGAATTAAAATTGATAAAATTCCACAATATTACTGTATTTTTCATCAAGTAAATGAAGCCTTAGTGAGCAGAAGAGACATTTTAAAATCTTACAATCCCAACATATTTAACAGCATACACAAAATAATTGTGTGTAGTGAGAATTATTAAATAATAATATAATTTGTGTTATAAACCAGATATAGATTGTGTTATAAACCAGATATATCTATATATATCCCTAGAAGCAAACACACAAAAAAAAAAAAAAACTTTTGATGTTTTAATTTTAACCATTGTCTTCAGGTCTTTCCAGACATCAGCTCATCCTTCATGTTATGATTAAATATCAAGAGCTCCCCCGTGTTTGCTTTCTCTCTGACATCTGGTATAGTGAAGCTCTGGCTGGTAGACTCAGTATGAGATTTTAAATTTGGCAAAGAGACTCTGGAAGTTGGTTTGGAGGCTGAGAGCATCACTTCACACGTGCAGTGAGAGACAGACGAGAGGACAAGACAGCATAAATCATCTTAGACACAAAGATAACACAATATGGCATCCCCACAATCTGCTGTGGTCACACTACCGTTTTCTGGATTCTTTCTTTAATTGTGCAGGGTGCTGATTGTCACACGATCAGAAATAATAAGTATGTTAAGTGGAAACAGGAAGGGAGAGGAGGCTGTGGAATCTCTGCCGTCATTTCAGGCCTCACACATTCTAAGAGGTCTGGAAGTACTGTAGATGCATGGCTGAAACCATCATCTCTCTCAGTTTACTATGTGCATTTCAAATAAAGGCAAACCAAAGCATCCTACAGTTGAAATTTTGCTCTCTCTCTGTGTGTGTGTGTGTGTGTGTGTGTGTGTGTGTGTGTGTGTGTGTGTGTGTGTGTGTGTGTGTGTGTGTGTGTGTGTGTGTGTGTGTGTGTGTGTGTGTGTGTGTGTGTGTGTGTGCGTGTGTGTGTGTGTGTGTGTGTGTGTGTGTGTGTGTGTGTGTATGTGTGCGGTCCGCCAGCACACCATCTGAGACTGAGACTATAAGCAGTGAGACATTTTGCTTCACTTGGATGAAAGCCTGAATTCCAAGACTGTAATATTTGTGGATGGTGAATCCACACTAAATACATATGGATCGCACCACTCTCAAATGGTCTAAATCTCTCATTTACTAAATATGAATATATATCAGTAATTAGTATTTTTCACAGATGTTACACATCTGTGATTTGTTCCCAATGGGGACTCGCTGTTGCTATGGCAATGCAATAATTTTTTTCTTAAATGTACTGGCAGGTTTACAGTTTTGATTAATTATGATGACAAGTTTTGTGTAATGGCATGTTTGGGAGTTGTGACAATAGAAAACAATAAAATATCTATAATAATTTTCTGAAAGCTTTGATTGCTATAACTACATACATTGCTGTAACAGACACTACTGTGATTGCTCTGAAAATGCCTGCTCCGTTTATGGGCAATCAGTCAGTATAAACACATATGTAATATAGAAACATATAACTTGACTATCTATGTGGGATCTAAACGTTTATGCTTTCTTGAATATCATATGAATCTTTAAATCACAGAGGAATAAGAACCACAGATTTAGGAGGTTTGCCGCTGATCTATATCACGCAGTCTGAATTCAGTTTGAATACTGATATTCAAGTTTATATGACAGTGTGGAATCCCATTATGACTCACGCTGAGGCTCATTTGATTCTTGGTCAAGTAAGGAGAATGGACGGCATAACTTCCCGTATAAATAACACATCAGCCCACATAAAGAATGTTCAGTGACACTGATTAATTTTTTGTGGATTTTCTTAAATACTGAAAGTTAAAACTATCAAATCTCATTTTTTTTGTTTGTTTTGCTGTCATTGTTACTGAACAAATCTTAACATGAACTGCGAGTGGATCTTGCTGTTCAAATGAAAGAGCTTCACTCATGCTCTCTCCGTGTCCTATTTGCTTTCACTAAACTTTTTTTTATTTCATCAAATGGCAATGTTAGCTAGAATCTGGTATCCTGGATGATTTCTCTTCTAAAGAATTTTAAATTTACAGTAAAATGCACTGATAATGTCATTACAGACAGGATAGAATTAAGGTTCTATATTTTGCAGTCCTTAACTGATTAAAAAAAAATCACTACACATTTCCATTTGTTAGCATTAGCTAACTACGTTTGTTAACACAAACTAATAATAAACAATACTTGTACAGCATTTATTAATCTTAATGTTAATTTCAACATTTACTATACTTTTTTTTTAAATCAAAAGTTGTATGTTAACATGGGCCCCATCTTGCACCCAGCGCAATTGACTTTGTACACCGACGCATGTATCTTTCTTATTTTGCTCCCGCGCAAAGCAGACTTTTCCCTCCACAGATGCACGTCGGTAAGTTAGGAAATACACTTGCGCTCCCCAGGGCGGTTCAGCGCAAAGAGGAGGCGTGTTCCGGCGCAAATGTTCCTTCATGCTATTTTGCAGGTTTAGATAACAATTGCGCCACTAACCAGGAAAAAAGTCAGTGGCGCCTTGCACATGTTATTCATATGCTATTTTAAGGGTGCATGCTTGGCCATAATCAATGTAGCGTGTGCAAAACACGCATACACTTTGATTCTCTCATCTACACAGAAGCAGCAGTTTTCATTTTTGCAAATCATACATTATTACGATAGATAGATAGATAGATAGATAGATAGATAGATAGATAGATAGATAGATAGATAGATAGATAGATAGATAGATAGATAGATAGATAGATAGATAGATAGATAGATAGATAGATAGATAGATAGATAGATAGATAGATAGATAGACAATTTACAGTTTTTTTTTCAATTGCTAAACGACAGTGGGCATAACTGGGGTCACATGTGCAAAACTCTAACTACAGTTTGCACAGCAGCAGTTCATGTGGACCAAACTCTAGTTCGTTTTTCATTGCTTGAACACAGTTTTCAAAACTCTACACACTTATCCCATGACTTTAACCACAACCTGTACAACACTGTGGATTTACAGCACTTTGTTCAAATGCTAACACACTGCTGTCAAAACTGTGAACCACACATTCAAAACAGAATAGATTTCAGGCTTGTGCCTTTCAAACACTGCTGATTGCAATTTCAGCTGAAAGGCTAAGGAGGTGTCTTGTTTTAGACTTGTTAGTGAACACACACACACACACACACACACACACACACACACACACACACACACACACACACACACACACACACACACACACACACACACACACACACACACACACACACACACCTATATATATATACAGTATATATAGGTAGAGCTCAGAAAGCCAGGGATGGATAAGGCACTCCAGAAGGTTCTTCCCCAGGTGCATGGCAAGTGAGAACATTAGATTAGCCCCTCGATTATTTGTTCGAATTACAGTATGTACTTTTAGTTTCTACCCTTTTTTCTCATTACTGTAATTCCGTAAATTACTACAGACTATTGAAGCAAACTGCTAATTTTCATTTACCTTAAATAATTATGTTCTAAAAATTTTAATAAATCATGTGAAAGAATGTCACTCTTTTCTTTGAAGAAAATATTACTTTGTATGAAGTCACTGAAATTGTTCAAACTGTAAAAAAGAAAAGTTTGTATTTTCTGTATTGGTGTTTGATGCTAGTGTTTTTACTCTCAGTGTGTTCTGAGTGACAGTGTGTGTTATCTCAGTGAGGGTTGTGTGTAGTGTTTGGCTGCACTGAGCCTGTTTTGAGCCATGTGTTAAGAGTTGTGTTGCTTGGAATGAGTTTTGCAGGTGATGTGAACTGTTTAGCTCTGGTGACTGTTGGTAGTGCAGACTGTAGTTAGAGTTTTGCACATGTAGCTCCAGTTGTGCTCACTGTCGTTTAGCAAAAAAAAAACTGTATTATAAAAGCATACATCTAGATTACACATTTACCCAAATTATCATACGCCTGTTTAACCGAAGTTAATTTGGGTGGGTTTCTCCATTTCAATGTAACTTCTCTCTTTTACGACCGAGACGAGAGCGTTGCTCTCCTTGGCTGTGAACCGCTCCTGGCGCCTGCCTGGCAAATCCGCTGTTACAATAGCGCGTCTGCTCTTAAAGGGAATGTGAGATGACGCTCTGATTGGTTTATTTTACGTTACGCCCAAACCACACCTATGAGTAATGAAGCTACTTCAGACCAACCCATTTTAGATTTGCGTCGGGCGCAAGAGTCATTTATCCCGCCGGTATAATAGCAACAGCGCCCAAGACCCGCCCACAAAGTTACTTGCGTTTCGCGCTTGATACTTGCGTTTCAGATCGTTAAAATAGGACCCCATAAGTTAATATGCTAACATGAACCAACAATGAACAATTGTATTTTTATTAATTAACATTAATAAAGCTTAATAAATGCTGTAAATCCCATTGTTCATATATAGCGTTAACTAATAACTAATGTTAACAAATAAGACATTGTAAAATGTTACCGAAAAGGTAATGTTATGTTAGTCTACCAACTTACATGAACTACTGAAACCTGCTTAAAACTGATAATCAGAAGTGATCAAATAAAAAATAAATAAAAAATAAACATCAACTAAATAAGTAAATTATTTACCAAATGGAACTTAAAAGTGAGAGGAAAGATAAGTTTTCAAGCAAAATCTAAATATACAAATTGGATGGGTCAGGGATTCTTGGAGTGAAGAAATATTCATAAATAATAATAATAAAAAAAGTATTATATACATAGAATAATAATATTACATTAGTATATATATATATATATATATATATATATATATATATATATATATATATATATATATATATATTGTCTTTTACATGTTATATTTTAGAATATATTTATATGATGTAATATTTATGTTCTCTGAATCGTATACTGTATTTATAATATTTTCTACTACAATTTTTTAAGTATTATTTAAATTGTATTTATTGTTGTTTACTATGATTACTCAGTAGATTAAAAGTTATTTGAAGTTAACCAATTAACTGTTGTATACTGAAAAAAAGAAGAAGTTTACATTACACTATTAAAAAGTAATAACTTATAGTGTAATAACTATAGTGTAATAGGGTCTCAGGTCTATTCCTAATTTTTGGAGCTGTAAAATTAAGTGGAACTTCAGTATTTTTGTTTTGTTTTGTTTTGTTTTTAAATGGTAAATCATAACATTTTGGCACAGTAGACAGTCTTGCCAGAGTTTCATATTCATAGTTCTCTGCATAAACTTGCTGAACTTAAAGTTTGCTTTGACTTTATTTACAGTAATGGATTTGTCAACATGCCTCAAAAAGCTGTAATTCAGTATTCATGCGAACAGCAACAGCAATTTTATTTAAAGGCAACTGATTCACTTTACCTGCAGACATTTCCAGAGGTGCAATGACATTGCGCCCCTATATATATATATATATATATATATATATATATATATATATATATATATATATATATATATATATATATATATATATATATATATATATATATATATATATTTATATATTATTTTTATGTATAATCAAGAGACATGAAATATTGCTTTTGAAATAAGGTTCTGCTGATTCATAGGGAAAAAAAAAGTATCTCAAAACCAATGTCTCTGTCTTTCTAAAAATGCTTGTGCCAAACCAGTGTCCCTCCTATATTAATGTACTGTGAGCTCAGGAACATTTGCCAGCCAAATTGCTCCCGGACCTTTCACATGCTAATGTAAATAAGGGAAGGCTGGATTTACACTACAATCTCTCTCTTCCCAAAAGCACTCAGACACAAGAGAGGAGGGATTTACAGTGGCCATCAGAAAGACTGTGGTATGTATGCACTGCCAGATTTTGAAAAGCCAGGGCTGGTAACAATTTTTACCCTAATACAGTATCCTCCACACGAGATGGATTCAAATGTTTATAGTCTCACAATGTGTAGTTCATTTTGTGCTGCATAATGAGTCTAATTTTTGATTCAAGTATTGTTTCAACGCAAATCTACTTGGGACTCAAGTACACAGGTTTTTAATCTTTATTTAATTATTGTTTTGACTTTGTAGAGTATAATGATATTGTTGTTAGCTTCTTGTTTTACAATGATCAAACCATATTGTGGATGGCGTGTGGTTAGCATGTATTATATAGCAAATAAATACACACATGTTCCAAATAAATAGCGGTTTGTATCTGATTTGAAACATATATACTCTAGGTATATATGCTGTAAGGAATCTGTTTTAAAATATCAGCTCGGCTCATTTCTGGGGGCTGATCTTTTGTGATTATTGGCAGGACTTTGATGCTCTGTGGTTCGAGTCACCCACGTCATCCCTAGCAACCACACAACATCCGTGCCAATGATTACAATAACTGAACCCGCCTTTGACTCAGCCTTTATTTTTCTTGTGGTGGAGTGGAGCTTTTGAGTCGGCGCTACAGGAGGTGGCCTTTAATTCTGACAAATGCAGCACTCTCTTTATGCTCTGGAACCAGGAATGTATTTTATGTCAAATATCATGGCTGTGCATTTGAGCTAACAGGAGCTGGTTTAGGATCAGATGCCTTTCAGGTTCGAAAACAATTTTCAAAAAAACAAACCGTACAGTATGTGTTAAATGCAGATGAGTTTGTAAAACTGAAGGCATATTGCAGTCTTCATTTAGGGGAATTGTCTGACTTTCCTAACGCCATACACTCATAAATGAGCAATGAGTCATAAAGGTCTATCTGTATCAGAGTCTGTCTGCCACCAGCAGTGACTAAACATGCTGTTATGATTTCTGCATTCTGTGAATGTCTGTTCATGGACCTTTGAAAAACGTCTCATGTTTCAATTCCAGGTAAAAACTGAACCATTACGTCAGGATCAGGGACCTTCCAAAACACATATAGTATATCTTCACTCCTTATAAAACAGATACTGTAGTTCCAATAAGACAGATAGATCTGATAGAATGAGAGTTATTACTCCAAATTAATGTTTATTGAGGGGAAGTACTAATGTGATACAGTTCAAACAACAAGTATGTATACATTAAGGAAACACCAAGTATTAAAGTAGGCATGAAACGGAAGATGCAATAGTCTTTTTTGTGTAACTTATATCAGCGTAAAACGGTTTCCCAAACAAGAAAAAAATTTAGGGTGGGACTTCATATTGTCCATCAGTAATTGATTAGATAGTTTGGTGGTTTGCTTTTGGATGACGTAGTAAACGTGTCATCAGAGAAGAGAACAGATGTCGCTGTGAGAATTCCTGTCACTGATAAGAATTCATATATTCTATGACTTATTTAATTCCCACAATATCTATTTTTTTTCCCTTGTGTAATGTACTATGTAAATTCAAAATGTCACATTAAAAATAGCAACACTGAAGAAGTTAACGTTGAGTAACAAAAACTTACAAACTTACAATTTAGACACAATAGTTACTGTTGTTTTTGCTCTGCCAATAAAAATATTCCCAAACAAAGCCACAGCAGAACCGTTGCAACGCACGGTTCCATTTTTTAACAAATCATTTGAGTGAGTGATTCTATGACTCATTCATAAAGGCAATTAGCTGTGTGATTCCTGAATGAATCAGCGGTTTTGAATTAATTGTTTGAATGAACGATTAATATATATAGCGCTTTTCTGGGTCCTCAAAGCGCTTCACATATGGAAGGGGGGAATCTCCTCAACCACCACCAATGTGCAGCATCCACCTGGATGATGCGACAACAGCCATGTTGCGCCAGAACGCTCACCACACACCAGCTTACTGGTGGAGAGGAGACAGTGATGAAGCCAATCAGTATACGGGGATGATTAGGAGGCCATGATGGACGGGCCAACGGGCAAATTTGGCCAGGATGCCGGGGTTACACCCCTACCCTTTTACGAAGGACATCCTTTTTTAGGATTTTTAATGACCACAGAGAGTCAGGACCTCGGTTTAACGTCTCATCTGAAGGATGGTACTCTTTGACAGTATAGTGTCCTTGTCCCCGTCACTATACTAGGGCATTAGGACCCACACAGACCACAGGATGAGCACCCCCTGCTGGCCTCACTAACACCTCTTCCAGCAGCAACCTGTTTTTTTCTCAGGAGGTCTCCCATCCAGGTACTAACCAGGCTCAGCCCTGCTTAGCTTCAGTGGTCTCGGGCTACAGGGTGATATGGCTGCTGGCAATTAAATTACTCACTCATAATGCAGTCACTTGTCTGCCCCTACTGGCATAAAGATGTAACCTGCAAAAACAGACACTGAAAAATCTGCACCACTAATGTATTCAGTCAAATTGGGACAGATTTTCTTACTGATTTAAATAGCCAATAGCATTTAGTTTAAGACACACCACTAAACCATGATTTGCTGTTTCCTATTTATAGTGTGTGACAGGTGGTATTGCAGAGGGGATTTTTGTTGTTGTTGTTGTTGTTGTAGACTTTATATGTGTATACTAAATCTGCAAAAAGTTATTTTATCACCTTATAGGAACAAACTAGCCTAGAGACTAACAAGCATAAAACTCCAGTTTATATTTTATGGGGTCTTTAAACTTTGGTTCATTGTTGTGCCTAACAATGCCCCTTAACTATGGTAAAATCACAGTAATGCACAGTCTCAAGGGGCTTATTATTTCATCATACATTATTAGCAATTTTTGCACTTCTACTATGCCCTTGGGTCTTGACCTATTTTCCATCAGTTACCCAGGTAGCCAGTGCAATCGGGCCATTTGCGGCTGAGTGTCGGCTGAGTTTTAGTACCAAATCTCGAGTCAGTACCGATTAAGTGTTTCAATACTTGTCGGCATGAGTTTTGGCTTTCGGCCAGTGTATTTGGGCCGATTCTGGGCATCATCCATCCCGCGTCTGGAAACCGCATCCAGGCCGAATTATTTCATCCGGCCAGCAGGATCTAGGCCATTATTGGGCCAAACCATTTTGGCTACCTGGGTAGTTATTACTAGTTGGAAAAATACTGCAGTAATCAGTGGTCCAAAATGCAAGTAAAGTGTTGATCTCAATAAACTCTGGTAATTTACACCTACTTCCTGATTATTAAGGGAATTTCCCAAAAAATGTAAGATAGTCTTATCGTCAGTTCCACTTTGATTGTACAAATAAACACAAAAGAACACGTTTTGGCAGTGAAGTATTATACTGTTGTACGTCTAACCTGGCCTTTGAGGACTCAAACATAGTGATGCATATTTTCATCCAAAGCAAATATTAATCTTTTAGAATAAGGCCCATTCATTTATATCATGCTTTTAGTGTAAGTTTAAGATAAATGATAAAAGACAAAATTCAAGGTGAATTATGGACCGTTTGGGATTCCACCTTTCAATTACCCAATCAATGACTAATAATGACTGCAATATGGTTGTTTTCTATTCGGCAGAGATACTAATAACTCATATTTGTGTGCCAAAAAGAAGATTTAGCATTTTTTCATAGCAAAGTCTTAACAGATACATTTTTCTTGTGCTCACATGTTGTCCACCCAGAAAATGTACTGTCCTATACTTATATCAGTGCTCCAAAGTTCACATCTTGACCTTTAGAGTCCACAGCCAGCAGTGACTTGACCTCGCTCTCCAGAGACCATGTTTCTGAAAATGTGAATCCATCATTGTTTGCTCCAGGGCCTCAGGCAGTGACTGATCCAATATGATGGTCTGTAGATGCCCCAGGATAAAGAGTGTGACCTTTGGCATAATGACCTTAAACAAGACTCATTGTTTCCTAAAGCTCTTTGGAGAAAACATGAGTACTCACCAGCCACTTTATTAGGTACACATTCAACTGCTCGCTAAAGCCAAGTCAAGTCAAGTCATCTTCATTTATATAGCGCTTTTAACAATGTAGATTGTCTCAAAGCAGCTTTACAGAGATAAGCGTATAATTTAAGGTAACAGAGATTGTTTCGGCTTTACAGCAGAGTTAAGTTATTTCCATCTAAAGTTAGTTTTAATTGATTTGGTTCCGTCGCAATGATCATTTGTTATTAAATTAGGGGCCGCTAATACGACACCATTCTCTCTACACAGACTTTAAACGCGAACCTGTGAGAAACACTGATGGCGGTCACATGCGCATTTAGAATGGGTTCTATAGTTATGTGCGTTAGAATATACGCAGGTTTGGAATTCCCTACAAGCCAAGCCTAAACAAAATACTTGTCTTTCCTTATAAATTTTGATAAGGAATTTTATTTTATTTGTTGCTTTGGGGTAGGACCGCGAGACGAATTTTCCCGACAACGCCTTATCTGTAGAGTGGTAGTGGGATCCTCCATAGGGAGAGACTAGTTGGCACTTCAGCACTGCGTTGTCATCGGTCCAGGCGAAGGTCCTTCGTCAGATCTGGATACGGCCTGGATCCGGCAGGCTGCAGGAAAAACCTTGGGATAAACACAGACACTAAAATTAGCGTAGATGCCATTCTTCTCATGATGTAACGAGTACATCAGGATTTTTGGGAAGTGTTCCTGGTTCCGGCTGACCTAATCTATGCAGCATAACATTAAATTATAGAAGTCTATAATGTATTATGTGAAAGCTAGGTCAAAGAGATGTGTCTTTAGTCTAGCTTTGAACTAATGAACTAACTAAAGCAAATATCTAATCAGCCAATCACATATTTAGGCATGTAGACATGGTCAAGACAATCTGCTTCAAAATGAGCATCAGAATGGGGATGAAAGGTGACTATGATGATGAAAGGTGACTATGAACACAGCATGTTTTTTGGTGCCATATGAGGTGGTCTGAGTATTTCAGAAACTGATGATTTTCTGGGATTTTCATGCACATCTATCTCTAGGGTTTACAGAGTATGGTCTGAAATGTCAGTTCTGTGGGCGAAAATGCCTATCGATGTCAGAGGTCAAAGG
Source organism: Scardinius erythrophthalmus (assembly GCF_964197995.2). NCBI lineage: Eukaryota > Metazoa > Chordata > Actinopteri > Cypriniformes > Leuciscidae > Scardinius > Scardinius erythrophthalmus. The sequence goes on from NC_138231.1 coordinate 28,522,363, forward strand.
TCAGAGGAGAATGACCAGATTGGTTCGAGTTGTTAGAAAGGCAGCAGTAACTCAAACCACTCGTTACAACTGAGGTTTGCAGAAGAGAATCTCTGAACACACAACACGTCAAACCTAGAAGCAAATGGGCTACAGGAGCAGAACACCACACCGGTGTTATCCTGTCAGCTAAGAACAAGAAACTGAGGCTACAATTCACACAGACTCCAATAGAAGTAAAAAAATTGGACAAACTAAAATTTTAGTAAACTAAAATTGGACAATAGAAGAATGGAAAAACGTTGCCTGGTCTGATGAATCTTGATTTCTGCTGCGACATTTAGACGGTAGAGTCAGAATTTGGAGTAAACAACAAGTATGGATCCATCCTGCCTTGTGTCAACGGTTCAGGCAGCTGGTGGTGTAATTGTGTGGGGAATATCTTCTTGGCACACTTTGGGCCCCTTAGTACCAATTAAGCATCGTTTAAATGCTACCTGAGTATTGTTGTTGGCCATGTCCATCCCTTTATGACCACAGTGTACCATCTTCTGATGGCTACTTTCAGCAGTAACATGTGTAATGTCACAAAGCTAAAATCCTCTCAAACTGGTTTCCTGAACATGACAGTGAGTTTACTATACTCACATGACCCCCACAGTCAGTGACCAGATTTCAATCCAATAGAGCAGCTTTGGGATGTGGTGGAATGGGAGATTTGAATCATGAATGTGCAGCCGACAAATCTGCAGCAACTGTGTGATGCTTTCATGTCAATATGGACCAACGTCTTGTGGAAAACATGATACTTTTTAAATTAGTTTCTTTCAACATAGTGTTTAAAATTTCAAAAGAACAGCATTTATTTAAAATGACATAATACATTGTAACATAATAAAAGTCTTTACTGTCACTTTTACCCCAATCTTTTGAATGGTAGTGTATCACCGTTTCCACATACACTACCGTTCAAAAGTTTGGGGTCAGTAAGATTTTTAATGTTTTTAAAATAAGTATCTTCTGCTCACCAAGGCTGAATTTATTTGATTAAAAATACAAACAAAAACAGTAATATTGTGAAATATTATTCCAATTTAAAACAGTTGTTTTCTATATGAATATACAGTAAAGTGTATTTATTCATGTGATCAAAGCCAGTCTTCAGTGTCACATGATCCTTCAGAAATCATTCTAATATGATGATTTGATGCTCAAGAAACATTCATTATTATTATTAATGTTAAAAACAGTTGTGTACATTTTTTTTTCAAAATTCTTTGATGAATAGAAAGTTCAAAAGAACAGCATTTATGTGAAATCTAAAGCTTTTGTAACATTAAACACTACCGTTCAAAAGTTTGGGGTTAGTAAGAATTTTAATTTTATTTTTGGGGGAAAGAAATAAAATAAATCAATACTTTTATTCATCAAGGATGAGTTAAACTGATCAAAAGTTACAGTAAAGACATTTATAATGTTAGAAAATATTCTATTTTAAATAAATGCTGTTCTTTTGAACTTTCAATTCTTTAAAGAAAAAAAAAAAAATACACAACTGTTTGTCACAACTGATGTATATATGTATGTGTGTGTATGTGTGTGTGTGTGTGTGTGTGTGTAGGTGTGTGTGTGTGTGTGTGTGTGTGTGTGTGTGTGGGCCTGCTCGGGCTTGAAGAGTGGTTACGAATAAAGTGAACATGAAAATGATTTCATACACCAGTTAACATCAGCATGTTTGAAATAACTTAAGTTTATGTTTCGATGTGGATTCTGATTACCATGTAAAGTAAACAACACAAATGCCAACAAACAACCACTTTTATCATGCTCGTTTTGCGATCTTGCTAGTTTCCAGTGGCTTCTTTACAGTTATTTTTCTGATAAAACTTCCATTTGTTGGTGAAATGTTGGGCTTGTCACCAGGAGCAGCTTTTCAATAACGAACACTGAAAAAACATAGAAGAGCCCTCATATATCTGGTGCTCTTTTCAATCAAGGTAAAGCAGAAAGGTCACAAACAAATATACAAACAAATATAAAGACAGATCCATTATGGAAAGCTGCAGTGTTTAAATACAGGTTGGTCTGGAATGTGTTGGCTAATTAACAAAACGGAGTCAATGATTCTTGTTTTTATCCTGTTGTGCAGCTCTGCCATATGGACACATAAGACTCAGTTTTAATGAGTGTTAACTTGAGATCAAGAGATGAGTTGTAATCACAGAATATTTATGTTTAAGACAACAATGGTCCCACTGTACTGAGGGTCAATATAAAGAAATATATTATTTTTAAAATATTTACTGTGTTGTTTTAAATAGTTTTAAATTTCATTTTGTTTTTAGTTTTCAGTGCATAAATATATATTTTTATTATTTATTTATTTATTTATTTATTTATTTATTTATTTATGTATTTATTTATTTATTTATTTATTTATTTATTTATTTATTTATTTATTATTATTATTATTATTATTATTATTATTATTATTATTATTTTAGTATTAGTTTCAGTGGTTTTTGTTTGCATCCCTTGTAAATGTAATGGTCTGGTCTGCAGCACTCAGAATAGATTGTATTTACACTTCATAATACTCAGGAACCCACATGGACATGTAGATGGATCACAAACCAATAAACACAAGAACCGACAAGGGAGGAGGACAAGTTGCCATATTGGTGAATCCATTTTTTCTATTTGTCCGTTTGTTTCTTCTGTAATGGTCTAGTCTGATGAAAGAGATGAAATAGTAACTCAGAATAGATTTAATTTACACTTCATAATACTCAGGAACACACAGGGAAATACAGGAGGAATCACAAACCAAAAAACACATACAATAACCAACAAGGGACTGAACAAAACAGGGAGTATAAATACAACCCAAACATAATGACTGACAGGTTATAATTTAACCATATAAACAAACAAGGAGATCAGCAACCAAGAAAACCAAAACTGAACAAAACAGAATAAAAGTCCATAACCGTGACAATAACACAGCAGTGTTAATTTATTTTTTTATTTTACTTTTATTATAGTTGTATTATTATTCCAAATTTATATTTAATTTTATATTTTTAATTTTCATGTAATTTGTTGTTTATTTCTGCACTTTTGTTATGTGCTTTTGTCATTTTATTTGTAATATATATATATATATATATATATATATATATATATATATATATATATATATATGGTAATTTTTTTAAATATTGCTCTTTAGGTTTAATTTTTTTTTTTCAGTTAATCATTTTAGTGCTTCTACTTATTTCAGTGTATTTTCAAGGCAACATTTATTATTTTCGTTTAAAAATTTTCAAAACATTTTTATTTTATTTCAGCTTTGGGTTTTTTCAGCTTTTATGCAACACTTTTTTATAGTGTTTTTTTTTTTTTTTGTTAACAATAATAATCATGTTACAGAAAACATAAAATAATAATAATAAAAAACTAATAACAAATAATACCATAATGTTTAAATAAAAGTTTCATTTGTCAAATTCAAAGCAACACAGCTGCATTACTTTACCCATAAACTAAATTTGCTTTACTGTACATGTTATAAATGTGTTGTAACTACATTACACTAGCATTTATGAATCAGCATCATGTACTGGATCAGCTCAGATCCTGTATCAGATGGCCCATGCTGAAGAACAACTTGTATTTGATAAAGTTTGGATAGTTACATGGAATGTTTGGAACATATTCCAAGAAACAAGAGTTCTCTTACGAGAGGTCTCTCGTACTGCGTAAGATATCTTACGCTAGGGGGAAAATCCTTTTTCCGCGAGATATTGAAGCCAAAAATTATCCTTAATTTTGTAATAATGCAAAACGCGTTGCGGCAGCATACAGACATAGGCGAGGCAGCTCGTGCGCCTATTGGCTGTTCTGCGGCAACTGTAGCAGCCTATCGAGCGAGGCCTGGCGTGACGCCAGACCCAATGAGGGTGCTTCGCGCCCGCTGCGTCACATCCTGCCGAAACGGGCGTGGTCTAGGCCTATAAATACCGCTCGCAGGCAGCTATTATCTGATTTTTCATCCTTCAAGCGAAGCACACGCATTGCTGGAGCTGGAGAAAAAGCTGCGCCGTCTGAGAGAGCCGCTGCGACACACATTCTAAAAGAGCAGCGTCTTTTTCAAGATGCCTTCCTGCGGCTCGTGCTCGTGTTATCTGCGTTTCCTGCCTGGGTGAGGAACATGCAGCTCTCGCGCTCGCTGACGGCGGCTGCCCTCACTGCGAGCTGATGCCCATGGCGACTCTGAGGACCCGCCTGGCTTTCTTCACCGAGACTGCTCCCCCGCCCGCCGCGGTGTCGCACCATAAAAAGCGCCGTGCCCAGCGGGTCCCAGAACCTTCCCCCAGCCGCCAAAGCTCGCCGGTTTGCCCGCCTGCTTCACCGGCTTCGTCAGCTTCTCTTCCTGACGGACAGAGGCGGCTGTTTGCCGCCGCTTCCGTCGACATCGCTGACAGCGATGCTGGGAGAGGATGATTCCTGCTCTATCCTGGCGTCAGGCAGTGAGGATTGGGCGAACTCTGAGGATCTAGCGCCCCCTGCCCGCACATCGTCAGGCAAGAGAGCGTCCATCGAGATGGAGCTCATGTGGATACTCGCACAGGCCGCGACGAGCCTCGGCCTTGAGTGGTCTTCGCCCAAGCAGCCCGCTCACAACCGGCTGGATGGCGTTTTCCTGCCTGGGGAGCGCGCTTCGCCTGCGTCCAAACCAGCGCCCTTTCTTCCTGAGCTACACAAAGAAGTCGCTAAGTCCTGGAACGCCCCCTATTCAGCTAGATTACAGTTGACGATGCCAAGAACAGGGGATACCTTTCGCTGCCGCCGGTCGAAGAGGCGATAGCGGCCCACTTATGTCCGCCCTCCGCTGGACGGCGCGCTAAGCTGGCCCTACCCTCTAAAGCTTGCCGCACAACGTCAAGCCTGCTCCGCTGCGCTTTCTCCGCCGCCGGGCAAGCTGTGTCAGCGCTGCACACCATGGCCACGTTGCAGATCTTCCAGGCCGATCTCCTCCGAAAGCTGGATGAGAAAGGACCTGCCGGACCTAAGAAGCGCCACGGACCTCGCTCTCCGTGCCACTAAGTCCGCAGCACAGGCCATTGGACGGAGTATGGCCTCTCTCACTGTGACCGAGAGACACCTGTGGCTGACGGTATCAGAAATGGCCGAGTCAGAGCGCACCGCGTTCCTCGACGCCCCGCTTTCTCCCACTGGCCTCTTTGGATCCTCCGTCAAGGATTTTGCGGAGAGATTCGCAGAGGTACATGTAACACAGGTTAAATAAAGTTAATATTTAATTTACACAATTTAGTTATATGATTTTCCCTTAATAAAAGTCGATAAGAGATTATTAAGATTAAGAATATTAAGTAAAATATGTGAATATATTCTAAAATAAATTCTCAGCGATCAACCAATGAGAGCTCTCTTGTCATTAACGTCATGAGTGTCGACGAGCATGCGCAAGGACAGAAGAGACGAGCTTGATTGAGAAGAGCAGACGCAATCCCATCGTTGCGATCCATTTTATGTATCTGAGGTTAAAAATCTTCGAAAAAAGTATTGAGAAGTTAAGATATAGTTAATTTGATGCATTCTGAACAAGAAGCCGACTGAATAGAGGAATAAATTATTATTGTTCACTGACGCCATTTAACGATCACGCACGAGGTGCGCCTGAGTGAGAGCGCATGGCCATTGCACATTGCAGTTCATCGACGCCATTTTACGATCACACACGAGGCGCGCCCGAGTGAGAGCAAAAGAAAAAAATCGATCATAAAGGTAAATTAGTTAAGCAGTTCTGTGAAGAAAAAGATATTTGTATGTACTAGTATGTAATTACTTAAGTTTGAGCGGTCATAGTGAACCGCATGGTTATTATTTGTTCATTTCAGAGTTCAGCGTCACCATTGTTGGCTACGTGTCTGTATAAAAGAGAACTAGTGATTTAGAGGTAAACGAATGTGATTATATTAGTTTGTGAAGAAATTTTAATTGTGTATTAGATGTTATTCTGGATCTTAGATGTGGAACTTATTTTGAAATGTACTTAATGAATGTTCTGGTCTGTGATCAGGCCAGGTTTTTTTTTTTTTCTCTCTCCTTTGTTTTTTTCTTTTTTTCTTTTCTTTCTTCCTTCTTGATTCGTGAAGATCTGCACGACCTCCCGTAACATCCTGTAGACTGCGAGTTTGATGGCGAGCCAACCCAGTTGTAGAAAAGGAGACATCGCGTGGTGGAGAGGAAGCTCGATATCCTTTCCTTGAGTTTCCACTGAAACTCATTGAATCACGACAAATTCGACTTAAAGAACTGTTTCTTTTTTTTCTTTTCTTTTTTCTTCTTGAGGGTGTATAGTCAACTATCATCCAGAATTGAGAGACATTTAACTTTTCATGAGAGACACTTGAAACCCCTTTGAGAGAGAGATTATACTCTCTTGTGATATTTTGTCTATTTTATTTATTTATTTTTCCTGAATGTTGAACTGACTATGTGGGTACATATTTGAAAACACCGATAAGAGTGCACTCGAGGTGGAAATTTGCACAGTCAGTTTTATTGTTTATTGTGTTTCTGTAATTTCTTGTATTTTATTGACTTTATACTTTTCTTCCAAATCAAATTGAAACAATTATATTTCTAAATTAATCTTGTGTCTGTCTGTTACTTCTTATGCTAACCCGCCGTCTCCATAGCGATCCCTAGTTCTTCTGACAGAATTCAAATATTATTCGTATTATAATAATAAAGTAAAAAGCTACTTTATTACTGCTGATAATCCAAACGAGTGCTACATACAGAAAGCGTCACAGGCTATGAAGCACTTCCTCCCGAAGCGCTCCAGCTCTGCAGCAGGCCGTGCGAAACCGTCTGCACAGAGCTCACAGCCCCAGCCACCGTCCACTGCCGCCACTTCGGAGCGCCGCCAGGCCCGAAGCGCGAGACCGCGATCCCGTTCATCCAGCCGCCACCCCGCCATGCGTGGCCTGCGGCCTAGGATTGTGGTAAAGCCCAAGGCCCCGAAGTTGTCCTAGCACGCCTAGGAAAACGACGGTGTTCGAGTCCCGCTGCGGCCGGACTCCCACCAAAGTTATTTGCTCGTCCAGTTCCAGAAACTGTTGTGACTGTTCCAGTGTTTTCTGCGGCCAACAAGCCGGTTCTGTCGCCCGCTTGCCTGCACACAAATGCCGTTTTCACGGCTACCCAGATAAACCCCCAAGAGAGTGTATTTTCTGGTGTCCCGGCCACGGCCGATGGTGTCTCATGTGTAGTAAGAATGCCCACTGCCCAGTGCCCATCTCTACACACAAGCACAGTCTGTCACACAGGGCCCGCGCACATAAAATCGACTCAGATCGGTTGCGCTTCAAACGTGGTAAATGTGTCCACTACCCAGTGCCCACATCCACACATAGAAATGACAGTTCCTACGGGACTCGCCCAGCCCTCCCCCTCGCAGTTGACCGCCACAGAGGAGTCGAGCGCGGGCAATCTGCTCGCTGTTATCAGCGCGCCCCATGCCTCAAATGTCACGAGCGCGACGCTTGTGTTACAGCACACCGAAGCCTCTCCATCGCTGAGCGAACGGAGCGCACTTCGTATTTAACCCCTAGCTATTCATGCAGACGCATGGGCAAAGCTGCCCGGGGTTTCGAAGTGGGTGCTGGACATTATAAAAAGAGGCTATTCGCTACAGTTTCGCTGACGCCCTCGCTGCTATACGGCGCGCGTCGAGACCATGGTAAAAGCAGAAGTAGCACATTTACTTCGAGCCGAAGTGGCGAAACTATTGAACAAAGGGGTCATAGAGCCTCTCTCTCTCAAGTTCAGAGCGAAGGAGGGCTATACAGCAGATACTTCGTGGTACCGAAAAAAGACGGGGGTCTCAGACCCATACTAGATCTAAGGCAACTGAACAGAGTGCTTGTGAAGCGACAGTTCAGGATGCTCACGACCAGAAAAATCCTCGCGCAGATTCGCCAAGGAGATTGGTTCGTGTCAATAGATCTGAAAGACGCGTATTTTCAAATACAGATAGCGTCACGTCACAGGCGATATTTGAGATTCGCCTTCAATGGCCAGGCATATCAGTACACAGTCCTGCCGTTCGGTTTATCCCTGGCACCCCGTACATTTACGAAGTGCATGGATGCGGCGCTCGCACCCCTCAGAATGAGGGGCGTGCGAGTACTGAACTATTTGGACGATTGGCTGATTCTAGCGCAATCTCGCTCAGTGCTCATAGAGCACACGACCATTTTACTCGATCACCTCGAGAATTTGGGTCTCAGTGTCAATTGGGCGAACAGCTCTCTGTCCCCCAGTCAGACGATATCTTTCCTGGGCACAGAGTTGGACTCGCTGTCCATGATAGCGCGACTATCACCACAGCGCGCAGTAGACATTCAGCGTACAGCGAACTCGTTCCGCTGCGGCGCATCTGTCCCGCTCAAGAAATTTCAGAAGATGCTGGGTCTCATGGCCTCAGCATCATCAGTGCTCCAGCTGGGCCTGCTCCGCATGCGCCCGCTGCAGTTTTGGCTGAAAGCGCGAGTCCCACGCCAAGTGTGGGCATCCGGTCTGCTTCGCCTCAAGGTCAATCAGAAGTGCGTCACAGCTCTGAAACCTTGGAAATCGGACGACTGGTACCAATCAGGTGTAAGCCTGGGGACTTCCTCGAGGGTGAGAGTGGTGTCCACGGACGCATCCACCTCGGGATGGGGAGCGCTGCTCGAGGGCAGACCGTTCTTCGGCCAGTGGTCAGAACGGGAGAAGCTCCTGCACATAAACTGCCTCGAAATGCTGGCAGTAGACAACGCGCTGACGCGTTTTCGTCCTGGTCCGCTCGGACAACATGTCTGTGGTGTCCTACATAAATCGCCAGGGCGGCCTCAGGTCCAGGAACCTGTACAGGCTAGCAGAACGCCTCCTGGTATGGGCTCAGCGCAACCTGCGCTCGCTGAGAGCAGCGCACGTGCCAGGGCTCCTAAACATAGGACCAGACAGACTGTCCAGGAACAATGTTCCGGCAGGCGAATGGTCTCTACACCCACAGACAGTCCAACTGCTGTGGAAGAAATTCGGCAGAGCGGAAGTAGACCTGTTCGTGTCTCAAGAAAACGCTCACTGTCCGGAATTTTTCTCCAAGAGCAGGGAAGCGCTGACTCATGTATGGCCCCGCCGCCCGCTCTATGCTTTTCCCCCCGTCTCTCTCCTGCCTCAGGTGATAGAGCGGATCAGGGAAGAAGGATGCTCAGTACTGCTTGTAGCACCGTTGTAAAACCAACCTTGGTTCCCAGTTGTGATGCAGCTAGCAAGCACTGCCCCGTGGCCAGTGCCAGTGAGGAGAGACCTCCTCTCTCAGGCCCACGGCTCGATCTGGCATCCTCACCCGGAATTGTGGTCCCTTCATGTCTGGGCCATCAACGGGTACATGTTGAACTCCCTAAGGGAGTATTAAACACGATCACGCAGGCTAGAGCTCTGTCTACGAGACGGCTCTACTCCTCGAAATGGTCAGTGTTTTCGGGCTGGTGCACAGCCCGTGGCGTGTCACCCACAGACTGTTGAGTGACGGAGGTGCTTTCCTTCCTACAAGAGCTGTTGGATAAGGGCAGGACCCCTTCCACGCTCAAAGTTTATGTGGCGGCTATAGCAGCGTTCTCAAGAACAACGCTTGGTCAGTCAATAGGAAGGAACGATTTAGTCATCCGCTTCCTTAGAGGGGCTAAGAGACTGAATCCTCCCAGACCTCCCTCAGTCCCCGTATGGGACCTTTCTACGGTACTGGAAGCCATGAAAGGTGGACCATTCGAGCCTTTACAGACGATTGATCTGAAACATCTGTCTTTCAAGACTGTGTTTCTGCTGGCTCTCGCTTCAGTGAAGCGCATAGGGGACTTACACGCGCTCTCTGTGAGCGCGACGTGGATGGAATTTGGGCCTAATGACTCAAAAGTTATACTCAAACCTAAGCACGGTTATGTTCCAAAATCCCTCAACACACCGTTTAGGGCGCAGGTCATCTCCCTGTCAGCCCTATCGGTCCCTGATGAGGAAAGAGACGCGGGCCTCCTTTGCCCAGTCAGGGCATTACGAGCTTATGTGTCTCGCTCAACTGTTTTCAGACAGACAGAGCAGCTCTTTGTTTCGTTCAGCGGGCATTCTAAGGGACTAGCCGCGTCGAAACAGAGCCTATCCAGATGGATATTTGATGCTATAGCGCTAGCATACGCCTCCAAGGGCATGCAGTGCCCGTTGGGTGTCAGAGCGCACACCACGAGAGGCATGGCCTCTTCGTGGGCCTGGTCGAGTGGGATTGCCTTGGAAGATATTTGAAACTGATAGTTATTACGTCGCTTACCTTATGTTTCTAAGGTGGAAAAAGGCTGTTTTTGTAACATATGAAATATGATTTTCAAAAGACAGGTTACAGTCGAGTACAGCACCCAGGTCTTTTACTGTAGAGGATAAAGTAACAGGACATCCTACGATGTTAAAGTTGTATTGTAAGAGGTTTTGTGGGCGGTTTTTTGAACCGATAAGTATTACCGCTGTCTTGTCTGGATTTAATAAAAGAAAATTACGCGTCATTCAATCTTTTATATCTTTAACACATTCTGTCAATTTGGATAATTTAGCGTTTTCATCCGGCCGTGATGAAATATATATTTGAGTGTCATCAGCATAACAACGGAAACTAATTCCATGTTTCCTTATAATATTTCCAAGTGGCATCATATATATTGAGAATAATAGAGGGCCCAACACAGATCCCTGTGGCACTCCATAGTTTACTGAAGTTACGATCGATTTTTCTCCATTCAAATAGACAACATGGTAGCGGTCTGATAAGTATGATCTGAACCAGCTTAATGCTTGTCCCTGAACACCAGTATAATTTTGTAGTCGATCTAAGAGTATTGTATGATCTATAGTATTGAATGCAGCATTAAGATCAAGTAAAACTAGTATTGAGATACAGCTTTGGTCAGAAGCTAAAAGTAAATCATTTGTGATTTTAACGAGTGCAGTTTCAGTGCTATGGTGCGGCCTGAATCCAGACTGAAACTTTTCATAGATGTCATTTTCTTGCAAGAAAGAGCCCAGTTGAGCGGACACAACTTTTTCTAGTATTTTAGACATAAATGGAAGATTTGAAATGGGTCTATAATTTGCTAGATTATTATGATCTAATTGTGGTTTCTTAATGAGAGGTTTTATAACTGCCAGTTTAAATGTTCTTGGAACATGACCTAAAGATAAAGACGAGTTAATAATATTGAGAAGAGGCTCTTCCACTACAGGTAACACTTCTTTCAATAGTTTAGTTGGTATAGGATCTAATAAACATGTTGTTGTTTTAGATAAAATGATAAGTTTATTTAACTCTTTTTTGTTCTATAGTTGTAAAGCACTGTAATTGTTCTTGCGGGGTGATAATTGAGGCTGAATAATAAGGCGCGATTGAAGATTGAACGTTTACAATTGTGGTTCTGATGTTTTCTATTTTCTCAGTGACGAAGTTCATGAAATCATTACTACTAAACTGTAACGGGATATTTTGTTCGGGTGATGTCTGTTTATTTGTTAGTCTAGCTACGGTGTTAAATAAAAACCTTGGATTATTTTGGTTATTTTCTATTAGTTTGCGGAGGTGCTCAGCCCTGGCCGCTTTTAGGGCCTTTTTATAACGTGACATACTGTCTTTCTACGCGATTCTAAAGACCTCTAAATTAGTTTGTTTCCATTTACGCTCTAAATTACGGGTTTCTCTCTTTAGAACATGCGTAGTATTGTTGTACCATGGTGCTTTAATTTTCTCTCTGACCTTTTTTAATCTAATGGGTGCAACAATATCCAGTGTTCCAGAGAGAATGGTGCTCATAGTGCTAGTTAGTTCTTCTAATTCATCTGTTTGTTTGGGTTCAGGCAGCAGCTGAGACAGATTAGATAAGCAATTTGAGAAATTATCTATTGTGGATGGAAGGATTGTTCTGCCTGGTCGATAACGCGGCGCCGCATGACATATTGCAGCAGTACGTAATATGAAAGTTACCATATAATGGTCAGTGACATCATCACTTTGTGGAATGATATCTATATCGGTTGGATCGGTTCCATATGATATAATTAAATCGAGTGTATGATTAAGACGATGAGTTGGTCCGGTGACGTTTTGCTTGACCCCAAAGGAATTTAATAAATCTGTAAACGCAGCCCCTAACGCACCATTTGGATTATCTACGTGTATGTTAAAATCTCCAACAATTAATGCTTTATCGACATTGACCAATAGATCTGAGAGAAAATCTGCAAACTCTTTTAGGAAATCAGCGTAAGGCCCAGGCGGTCTATATACGGTAGCCAAGGCTAGAGATAATAGGGATTTTTTTTTAACATCTAAGAGCGTAACATTTAGTACAAGTACTTCAAACGAAATAAACGTATAACCCGTTTTCTGAGTAACATTGAGAATATCTCTATAGATTGCTGCAACACCGCCGCCACGACCAATCAGACGGGGCTCATGCTTATAGGAGTATCCAGATGGAGTAGACTCATTTAGACCGAAATAATCATTTGGTTTAAGCCAGGTTTCAGTAAAGCAAAGTACATCGAAGCTATTATCTGTGACTATTTCATTTACAATAACTGCCTTAGGTGTGAGTGATCTAATGTTTAGAAGACCTAGCTTTAGAAATTGTTTTTGTTTACTAATAGCAACATTTTCTGTTTTAATAACAATTCGATTTTTCCTAGATCCTGCAGTAGATTTATTATTTGATCTCACTAAACGAGGAATAGACACAGTTTCTATGCAATGTTCTACACTAGTATTTATATCAGTTAAATCGGTGCAGCAGAGACTATGATTTGGACTTTTGGTAACTAGTCATCTAACGGTATTTAACATTTTGGAGATGTTATCCGACAGAAGATCCACTCCGAATCTGTTTGGGTGTAAGCCATCGGCACGGAAAATCCTAGGACGCTCCCAAAACAGATTCCAATTATTTACAAAGAACAGTTTCTGCTCATTGCACCATGACATTAACCATTCATTTAGCGCGAATAGTCTACTAAACTTTTCATGTCCAAGTCGGTACGTGGGAAGCGGTCCTGACACAATAATCGTTGTTTCAGGCGATGTGCTGCGTACCGTATCGATCAGATTCCTGAAGTCTTTCTTCAGAACCTCCATCTGGCGCAGCCTGATGTCGTTCACTCCCGCGTGCAGGACCACAGTTCCGACGCGCTCGTCACTGTTCAGAATCTCGGGAACGCGAGTGGCGATTTCAGAAACACGAGCACCAGGAAAGCAGTGACTGTGCACCTTACTTTTACCTAACGTGTACGTGTCGAATTATGGAATCGCCGATGATCATAGCATCGCGTTCTGTTTCGCGAAGAGGGGATAAGTGGTTTTGTGTGGATAACTCGAAAACCGGGAGGGTCGGAGAGAGTCTTGGTTCTAGACCTGACTCGCGTCTTCCGCTGCGGAACCATCCAGGCTTTGTGGTGGCATGTTGGAGCCGGAGTGAACGAGACCATGGCTGATCGCGACCTCGGTGCTCGGGACCGATGCTGAGTAACGCACGGCGTAGACGAGGTCGGAATCAGCGGGTTAGTAACGTTAATCACTGATTTGTGTGCATCGGCGCATGATGTTTCAAGAGCTAACCGCCGGTCTCTTAGCTCGGCTTGTCTCACTAAAAGGTCGTGGATCTGTTTCTCAACAGCTTCCAGCTCGGACTGCAATGCGTGCTGCTCAAATGTGTGCTCACCTGCACCAAAAGGTAGACTACTTACATCTGATATATTCGCCATTTTAACAGATGGACAGTAGGTTAGCAACGACGCTACCAGTGATGCTATCAATATTAATACTAATTTATGACTAAACTCTTGGATATAATCCGTCTTTTTAGTGGTACGGGTGTAGAGTAGACACACGATAGGCGAAAAAAAAATTTTGTTTGTAAGTGAGTGTGGAGGAGACGCGCTCAGCCGTGATCCACGGACGTAACCTATAAGAGTATCCAGCGTTGGATCACTAATAGGCTTGAGACGCGTCTGCTCAATAGTCCGCGTTGTAACTATGAGGTTTGAGCAGTTGTGCTTCTCAGTGAGGAAAAGTGGAAAATGTTCGTTGTAAGTGAGTTTAAAGAGAAAATCAAGAATTATAAATCAAATCGATAGAGTTTCAAAGACAACAACGTGTTCAGACGCGACGCATGCGCAATGCCAAATAGAGGCTGTGTTAATGTTAGAGCGACGCATGCACAATGCCAAATAGAGGCTGTGTTAATATGTGTTAATTTTTTAGATGTGTATTGGTTATATGTTGTTATATATATATATATATATATATATATATATATGAAGAGTTCAGATGCAAAAGCCTCTAAGTGCCATCTGAAATTTTCTTCTAGAGTGATCATTTTTATAAAGCTTGTATATTTAAGTTAAATAATTTCACTTAAATGACAATTAATAGGTAATTTGCATTGCCATTTAAGTGAAATTATTGAACTAAAATATACAAGCTTGATACAAATGATCATTCTAGAAGAAAATTTCAGATGGCACTTGCCGATTTTGCAGGTTTTCCTACTTACAAATCATGTAGAGGTCTTTAATTTTTATCATAGGTACACTTCAACTGTGAGAGACGGAATCTAAAACAAAAATCTAGAAAATCACATTGTATGTTTTTTAAATAATTAATTAGCATTTTATTGCATGATATAAGTATTTGATACATCAGAAAAGCAGAACTTAATATTTGGTAAAGAAACCTTTGTTTGCAATTACAGAGATCATACGTTTCATGTAGTTCTTGACCAGGTTTGCACACACTGCAGCAGGGATTTTTGCCCATTCCTCCATACAGACCTTCTCCAGATCCTTCAGGTTTCGGGGTTGTCGCTGGGCAATACAGACTTTCATCTCCCTCCAAAGATTTTCACCTGAACCCAAAGATTTTCTATTGGGTTCAGGTGGACTGGCTAGGCCACTCCAGGACCTTGAGATACTTCTTACGGAGCCACTCCTTAGTTGCCCTGGCTGTATGTGTATCAAATACTTGTTCTCCCCACTGTATGTATATATATGTAAAATATATATATACACACACACACATATGTATATATATATTTTTTTTAAATACTAATTTCTTTTCCAGAAAAAAAATGAGTTTTATAATAGATTCTTGGATTTTAAGGATTTATTTTAGTATATCCAACTAAAGCACTCAATATATGTATATGAATTACTAACCTTTGTCTTGTAATTATTTAATGTTAAACATGATCAAGCTGGAATATATAGTTCCCTTTCTAGGGAACTTGCACTGCGTTGTAATGACGACTCTGAAGCTTCAATGAAACTAAGCCAAACGTGATTGGTGTTGCGTCATGATATAACGCGTGACGGCATACACGGAAGCTACAAAGGGAAGCCGTATATATATATATGGCGAGTCAAGAATACAAGTGGTGTGTGCATCCCTACCATTGTTACATCATGGGTGGGGACACACACCAACTGTGTGTGCATTGTTTGGGAGCGCAGCACGCTCAGGCAGCTCTCGAGGGAGCTGCTTGTGCAGATTGTGTAAAACTGCCGGGCCACGGTGACCATGATAAAGCTAGGCCAAGCCATCAATGTAAAACATTTTCAGAGAGTGTTAGGGCTGATGGCAGCAGCGTCCAACATCATTCCATTCGGCATTCTGCAAACGAGGGCCCTGCAGTGGTGGTTGAAAACCAAGGGGGTTTTCACCGTGGGGGAACCCATTCTGAAGAAACCTTGGTCCCTATCCCAAGGTCACGTGCTGGGAGCGTCATGTCGACGGAAAGCCGTTTCAACAGACTGAGCCCGTGACGCGGTCATGGACGACCATCCAGCTTTACGAGAGGGCTATGGCAGGACCATCATTCCTCCTGACACATAAATAGCCTGGAAATGCTGGCGGTCTTGGAGTTTCCTGCCAGACCAAAAGGGTCACCACGTCCATGTGAGAACAGACAATAAGTCAGTGGTGTCCTATATAAATCATCAGGGGGGTCTGAGATCACACACTCTATGCAGACTACCGCATCAGATCCTCCTGTGGTCCCAGGGGAGACTGTTGTCTCTCAGAGCAACATACATCCCAGAGGACCAGAATCAGGGAGCAGACATCCTGCCGAGGCAGGGGCTTAGTGGAATAGAGACTCCACCCCGAGGTGGTGGAGTTAATATGCGAGAGGTTCGGCCCAGTGGAAGTAGACCTGTTTGCGTCTTGAGAGACGACACACTGTCCACTCTGGTTCTCCCTCACACATCCAGCCCCGCCAGCCATGCTGCAGACGTGGTGGAGGCTGCGTCTGTACGCATTTCCTCAATCAATCACGACAAGGTCAGTCTACTCCTAGTAGCCCCATTGTGGCTGGCTCAAATATGGTTCTCAGACATAATAACGTTCCTAGAGGGCCCTCCATGGGAGATCCTCATTATGGGGATCAATATTTCACCCTCAGCCAGAGTTATGGAAACTGTGGGTCTGGCCCCTGAGGGGGCACAGTACAGAGAGGCTGGCCTGTCAGCAAGAGTAGTCGAGACCATACCCAGCTCTAGATCTCCCTCCACAAGGAAATTGTACGGAATGGAAATGTTATCACCATTTGGTGTAGAGAGTGTGAGATGGACCCAGTTAAATGCCCGGTGACTTCAGTGCTGGAGTTCCTCCAAGATCGCTTCTCGGCTGGTCTTACACCGTCTAGACTCAAGGTGTACATGGCGGCCATTGCGGCTTTCCACACTCCTCTGGGTGATGGGCCTCTGGGAAGACATCAGTTGGTCATACGTTTCCTCTGTGGGGCTTGAAGGATGAGACTTGCGACTCGGACTAGAGTTCCCACATGGGACCTGGCAGTGGTTCTCGAAGGGCATGTCGGCTGAGGCCAAGAACCTTTCCCTCAAGGTAGCTTTTCTATTATCCATTACTTCTCTGTGGAGCGTAGGAGATCCTCAGGCCCTCTCTATATCATCCGAGTGCCGGGAATATTAAGGCTATCTTGCATCCCAGGGCAGGCTATGTGCCTAAGGTGCCTTCTAACATGGCACAGCCTACGGTTCTGCAGGCATTCCATCCTCCACCTCACACGATGGCGGATGACAAGAGACTTCATTTGCTCTGCCCTGTCAGAGCTCTCAAGATTTATGTTCAGAGGTCTTCCTGATGGCGGAAATCGGACCAGTTGCTGGTGTGTTTCGGGTCACCCAAGAAGGGGCTCCCTGCCTCCAAACAGACCATCAGTAACTGGATAGTTAAGGCTATTTCCCTGGCCTTCAGGAGGTATGTGATGCGGCTGACTGGGCCACCCCACACACATTCACAAGGTTTTATAGTCTGGAATCCCTTCTATTCCAGGTGCACAAGGGCATAGTGGGTATTTGTTCCCCAAAGTGTTGTTACGAGTATTAGTAGAGTATTAGTAGAACTGGTAGAATTAGGGTTATTTAGTGACATCAGGCTTTAGACTCACTTTCTCCTTCAAAGCTCTTCTCCCATATATTTCTATTATGGTGTCCAATAAATGAGCAACCTGCCAGAGCATGGACTGTCCATGGATGTGTGTAAGTGTCCTTGGCCCTTGGCAGCGTTTGGATGGTGAAATGTGGAGCTGGTGTCTGGTTATTATTCAGGAGGGCTGCTGACTCTCTCTGCCCACTCCTGACTCAGTAGCAGCCAGACTCAGCCTCCATTATCCCTGCCTCTCAGCCAACTTCTATGAAACTCACAGAGTCCACTGCACACTCTCACATGCATATGAAGCCTGAAGTGGAAATTTCTATTAGCATCACCAAACAGAACTATAGAAGTGATTGTAAAAATGGTTTCACTATACAATATATTGTTTCAAAATGCTGTTCAAAATATTGTTTTACTATACAATATATTTGTCAGATAAATACCTTGACCAAGTTTAGTGTTTTGCTTGTTTCCGCCATGGAATGAAAAATGCAAAAAATAATTAAACACATTAAATAGTTAAACACATTTTTATGTGGTTTTCAGTTTGACAAAAGTGACATGGCAGCATATTGTTAAGGAGAAGACAAATCCATTCTGTCTTCTCCATGAGGTCCTCCCATTCCTTTATTTCACCGACACTCACTCACAGTCAGTGTTTTCAGAAATATATTTCAATTTGTGCCCCTTGCTGCTGGAGTGAAAGTTCTCCATCTACTGACACGACACCTTCTCTATTTTCAACACTACACCTTCTGTCTCCCTTCACTCTCTTTTACATCCACCAAAACACATCAGGTCTCACATTCTCCTGCACTCACATGAGGAATTGTATGATCCTGTGCAGGAAATGGATTTGAATTTTGTTTTCTTTAACATAAGGCACAAAGCTAGCAGAAGCCTGGAGTGGATACGGGGAAAGCATAGAGAGGGTTGGATTACTGACTCCTCGCTCTAACAGATGGCTGAGACTCTCTGTAGTTTCGCTTCCACCGCACCTAAAAAAGAGGCCACATCTGGTCAACCCTCTCTCTTTCCTCCTCTGCCAAAAGACAACCGCAGATGTAGTGACATATATACCTGACAACCTCAACTGATGCAACAGTAGTGCAAGGAGCTGAATGAAAACAATGATTGAAAGGGTTTCAATTAAGACCATCTCTCTTTCCTCTATTTTTACTGTGCTTAAAATGTGAAAAGGGAACTTTCAGGGTATGTAATGCCGAGTTCACACTGAACGATTTTAGGCCTGATTTGTGTGAATTATCAAAGATGTGATCTGAGAGAATCGCAGATGAGTCAAAATCCTGCTGTGTGAATGTTTTCTGACTGAAAACTACATCGGTGATGACCTACAGCCAATGAGAGATACAGAGCAGCGTGATTTTCGGGGAGGAGTTATAGACCACAATATCAGTATTTTAGAAATATTTAGCATAATATCAAGCAGAAACAAAGCACAAACATTTGCTTGACCAGCCGCAACAGCAGCACATTGCAAAATTATTTATTTACCCCCAACTCTCTTTGCAGAACACACTTGTTCCCCTCGTCTCCCAGACAGTAGTTGTTGGAGATTCTTTCTTTTGTAAAGTCATGCAGTGTGAAAACCCCTGTCGCCGATCCATCATGCAGTGTGCAGTTGATATATTATTTAGTTTTTTTTTTTTTTTTTTTTTTTTTTTACCTATCAATTTGTTTACACACCATTCTATAGGCCTATATGTATGCTTGGGCTGTATATATATATATATATATATATATATATATATATATATATATATATATATATATATATATATTAGTGGTGGGCCGTTATCGGCAAAAATATCGCCGTTAATCTATTCTCCAAGTTGGGTTGGGAGCTGGCTCAAGCTACACAAGCTATATTGACGCAATCTACCCGCGGCCGCGAGGTACACCCGGCTGCAACGCATCATATTCGTCGTCATCTTAAGTAAACACGGCTGAAAGTGAAAGCTGGTGTAAAAGATCGGTGCAACATTCATTATTTGGACTTGGTTCGGATTTAAGCCGTCCGACGTAGACTGTGTGGTGTAGCAGTTCGGTAAGTTAACACACGACTAATCCGTTCTACCACCTCAAATTCAAAACGAAACATATCACTGAATACCAGCGCGCGCGTATTATTCCCAATATATCTGAGTGGTGTAGAACATAATCTCTGTCTGCGCCCGATTTAAAGAATCGTTGTTGTGTTTCTTTTTAACTGAAAAGACATCAGTTAGAATATTCTAATTTTAAATTTGGGGTTCATAAGCTCCAAGCCATAATAAACATTAGACCGACTCAAGTCTCTGCAGCTAGTGTACTTAATTTTTTTTTTATCTGCAAAATTATGTTGTATACTTACAGTTTTGTACAATATATGTTCTCACAACTACATGCACCCTTAAAAAAAAAAAAAAAACCTTTAGCAGTTGTTTAGCAGGGTCTGTGTAACTATAATATCGTTATCGCAAGAGGCTGCAATGTATATCACAATATGGATTTTAGGCCATATCGCCCATCCCTAATTGATAGCCTATAGTAGTTGATAATAACATAGGCCTACCTAATGTTGCCTACGGACGGTAACAGTACAGTAGTAACTTTTTACAGTCTATGAGTAGAACAGCTTTCTCAAGCAGTTTGTGATGCATTTTGGAAACAGGAGATGAGCCCCTGGTCTAATGCGCCACCTGGCTTGAGAAACCCGTTCTCAAAGACTTACTTTTATAGTCATTATTTGGGTAGCACATATATTCTGAATGCCTTCGGCAGAATTCAAATGAGCCATTTTAATCTAGATTAATCTAGATTAATTTCAAAATTAATCTAGATTAATCTAGATTAAAAAAATAATCTATGCCCACCTCTAATATATATATATATATATATATATATATATATATATATATATATATATATATATTGTAGGATTGAGTGCGAAACAAACACAAATGAATCTTCCAGGTGAATTGTTCAAACATAATTTCTCACAGAACTGAACATTCCAGACACCAAATCACCAACCCCAGAGCCATAAAAGAAGGCTCCAGCCAGCCAGTCTCCGTTGACCAACGAAAAACCCCAGCTAAGAACTTTATGGCCATGCAAGCTTCAAAGAAGATGAGCCTAACTAAAGGAAGAACTGGTCAATGTAAGATAGCTTGGAAAAGAATGATTGGCTCAGAGATAGCACAATTCAGCCCGATCAAGATAACAGCAGAAGCTGCTCGAGCCCACAACATTCCAGACTACCCCCTCCGTAAGGACCTCTGATAGACCTCAGGGTGTAAAATCGTTTCAAACCACAGAGCTGAGATTTTACCTATAACATAAATAAAATCATTCAAGAACAATTTTCAATGGACTTATAGATCAAGCATCATGCAACGACATGATTCTATATTGTTCCTACAATAGATGGGTGTATCTGATATGCTTAGATGCCATACAATTCATGTAATTGTTATAATTGTTAGATTTTTGAATGAAAATGTGTTGTGTTTCATATCGATATTATCATATGTTCTTAATTCAAAGGATGGCTTGATTGAAATCTGTGGAAAATGTTTCGGATTCTTATAATAGTAATAATGTCTTAGCTGTGGCCTCTGTACTCTTTGCTAGAGCTTAGAGAGTAAGGAGAGCACAGATAAGCTTGATTTATGATAAGAAGTGAAGAGAACGCCACCTCCTAAACAAAGACAGTGTCTAATTGGTTAGAACTGATCCAGGAGGCTGGGCGGACATTTGAGTTTAAAATCTTAACACCAGAACAAAGTTGAGAGTTTCAGTGCAGAACCAAAAATGCAGCGGGAGATGAAGATCTAAGACAGACAAGTAACCATGTAAAACGCGCAGACGAAATAACCCAAATCAAGATCTGAAGAACATGGGTTAAACAGCTTCATTCAAGCCATCATCTACTCTTCTCAATTTCCTTTCTTTTCTTAGTTTCCTTTCTTTTCCGTTGTGAGTCTCGGTTCTAAGTTAAGTTTTGCGACAAGATTTCGAGCCACGTTTCTTCTGCAAAGCCAGCTTCAAACAAAGACTTTCATTCCGCCAGCACGCCACGTCACTGACCACGTGACCCAGACATCAGGCACGGAGACCAGCCAACGAACGGACCGGGAAAACCCTTTACACGCAACAAAAAGGGAATCCCCAAAAGCAAAGACAAGCAAGTACTGCCTCCAGACTCTTAAACTGAACTGGTGTATTTGATACTGATTTAATAACCTAGGAAACGATAAAAGGGTTAAACTAATGATTGATGGTTCATTCAGGTTGTGTTTTATAAGTGCATAGAAACTTGGGATTACATCATCTCACTCTTAACCTCACTCTTAAAACTTAATCTTTCCTTACTCTCTTTCTTTCTGCAACGCGTATGAATGTGTGTGTCTGTGTTAGATATTAGTTGTATGTGTTAGAATAATCAATAAAGTCTTGTTTGTATTTTAAAGAGAAATATAACTTGTGTTATTGTGCTTACAAATTTAATGTCTTAAACTTCTGATCTAAGTTACCTTGCTAACTATATAGTGTTTCACTATAGTTCGGATATTTATATCCGTTACAGAGTTGATAATTGCAGCCAGTTCAAATGAACCGCGAACGAGTCATTTGCTCGGTTGTAATAAGTGACTCTTTTGAATTCCCTATAAATTAATTAATAATTCCTTTGAGCTAAATTGTAATCACTACAAATTACAAATATCTTACAATATATATATATATATATATATATATATATATATATATATATATATATATATAAACACATATTAAACATTAATATAATAAATATTTATATTAAATATAAATAAATAAAAATACACAAATGCACTAGATTCTGTGGGGTGGGGGTATGCTAAGAGCAATCTGCTGTGATGTTTCAATCATTTTGGATTGTGGTCTATGGGTATGGCTGATGTTGAATGTTGAGTACATGTTGAGTGGACTCGCTCCCTCGGTCAAAAATCGAGGGGTCGAGGGCCTGTCCAAATAAACTTCCCTCATCCACTTCAAAACAAACTTCAAAACTGTTGTGGGGATTCCTCCAAGGGAAAGTGCTTAGAGACGTTTGCGAGTGTATGTCTAAAAGTGGAGTTAAACGCAGCCCAGGATTCACCATGGAAATGTACTCTAAGAAGAATCAACGATTTTCATACTCTGGGTTGACTGAACTGACTGAACCTGCATACTTCGAGTACGCAAGGTTTGGGTTAATCAACCAAGAGTTCAGGGTATATGTGATGCTAAGGTAACCTTGCTTTCTGAAATAACCCCCAAGTTGAGAGAAAATGGGAGTAAGTGCAGATGTGTTGTGTGCGATCTGTGAACATTGTATAATGAATACATTAATCAGAATATCCATTGTAGTTCTAGATTAAATGTGTGCATGCATTTACTCATGTCACTTGCACAAAAACAGATTCAGTATTCCTCAAAATGAATAAGCACAGTGAAACACAAACTCAGAATATTATGCTAACCTGCAATCATTAAATGTATTCAATCTCACTTTATTAGCCAATGACTTTTCATTTGACCTTCAATGATCCAATTATAACCATATCAGTAAGTAAAAATTACTTCTTTTTTTTTAATTGCTGCACCGTCAACAGAACAGGAGTGAACTTGCATTTTATTCAGCCTGAGCTTTTTTCATTTCACTTTTGGTCAGAAAGGGCCTTTAAATTTGCCAAAAATATTACTTTTTGTTTTTTAATAAAACAAACAAGCAAACCCAGCCCAAGTGACAAAAAGTAAAGTAACACATTACTTTCCATTAAAAAAGTAACTAAGTAGCACAATTAGTTACTTTTTTGGGTGTAACATAATATTGTAACACATTCCTTTTAAACAAAACATTGCCCCAACACTGACCACGGCCTTGCTAACAAATATTTACATTATACACAGCCTCTGGTACCTTTTTGAAAAAGAAAAAACATGTTCACAAGATTACATCTAATATCACTACTATTTGTGTTTGGTTTCAGAATATGCAGCTGTGCAAACATCCTTAAATCAAATCTTTATCAACACATAATCTCTTCAATAACATTAAATATTAAAAGCTATATCTCATAACTTGCCATAGTTCGATAAGTCCCATAGTTGTGTAATCAACTTAAATTATGTCCTAATTTGGTTCAGTTTTACTGATACATTTTATAGACTTAAAGGGTTAATTCACCCAAAAATGAAAATTATGTCATTAATGACTCACCCTCATGTCGTTCCAAGCCCGTAAGACCTCCGTTCATCTTCGGAACACAGTTTAAGATATTTTAGATTTAGCCCGAGAGCTTTCTGTCCCTCCATTGAAAATGTATGTACGGTAAACTGTCCATGTCAAGAAAGGTAACAAAGAAATCATCAAAGTAATCCATGTAACATCAGTGGGTTAGTTAGAATGTTTTGAAGCATCGAAAATACATTTTGGTCCAAAAATAAGACGTCAGCAGCTTCTTAAGTCAGCAGCGTCACTGCGGAGTCGTGAATGCGGAGTGACAACAGACCCGGAAGAGAATACAATGCTGAATAAAGTCGTAGTTTTTGTTATTTTTGGACCAAAATGTATTTTCAATGCTTCAAAACATTCTAGATAACCCACTGATGTTACATGGACTACTTTGATGATTTCTTTATTACCTTACCATAATAATAAAACCTTACCATTCTGATACGATCTGGTCCAGTTGCACTGGCAAATTTGATCGATCAGCTTGGTCATCTGCATTGTCCAGATCAGATTAGGGATTGAATTGATAAGGTAGTACCGGACATTATCACCTGTCGTTACTGCTTTGGGAGCTGATGTTCCAAATATGGTAAGGGGCGTGACATTTCCATCACACACTTAAGGTATTCAGGCTAATCACAATGCACTGGATCGCTGGCCAATCAAAGCACACCGCAATTTCAGAACGATGAGCTTTGTAAAAAACAACGCGTTTCAGAAAGGTGGGGCATAGAGGAGCAACAATAATATACAGTATGTGTAAAATAATAACTTTTTTTTTACCTAAAACTACATAAAGACTGTGGTAGATTTTTCTTCTTTCGCAACTGTCTTGAGTCTAACTGGGTCTCGTCTACAATCGACGTCCCCGAACGTCTACAGTCAACATTAGTTTACCTGTATCTGGGTCTCTTCTACAATCGACGTCCCCGTTCAATAATATTTATACTCTAGCGTGTCTCCTCAGTGACGTCAGTCGAGTACCCTAACCCTAACTTTCTGTGCAGCAATAACTAAACAGACTCCAGACAATGCCTTTGAATATGCATTAATCACGGCCGGAGGATCTCAGACAAATTTCAGAGAGAATTCCACCAGCAAAAAGAACAGAACAGTTTTTATAGAATAGGAGCATGGCGAAAATTACATTATACATTACATCATTTCCCTACAATTTGATTGGTTCTTCATATACAAACCCTTCTGTTACTATGTAGAAGCAACTTAGATCTCAAATGATTAAAAAAATGGAAAAGGTTTCAAGTTCAGTTGATTATTCAATATGTCATGAGACTATGTCAGATCTGCTTCTGTGTCTTGTGCTCTGTGGGACTTTTATGTTGTAGTTTCTCTGTGTCTAGTTTCTGTGTTCTTTCCTGTGTCCTGTTTCCTGTGGCCAGGTTGTAGTTTTGTATTTTATTGGATTTTTTTTTTTTTCATTTTCATTAGTCTGTTACAGGTGTGTCATTTTCCCTTGTTAAGCTTGTTTACCCCTCTGTTTAAATAGACCTTGTTTTCTCTGGTTCTCTGTCGGTCGTTGTTTGATGTCATGCAGGTATCTCCAGTTCCCTGCTTTCTTTGTTTTTCTCAGTGTTATTTTGTTCCTGACTTATGTTATGATTGTTTATTTTCATTAAAATCTCCCTGCATTTGGATCCCTCATCTCTGCCTGCCATTTTTGATTCCTCCGTCCCATGACAACCAGTCACAAGTTGCACGGGTATATGTCAATAGCAATAGCCATTGTATGGGTCAAAATTATCTATTTTTCTTATCTGCCAAAAATTATTAAGATCATGTTCCATGAAGATATTTTGTAAATTTCCTACCCTAAATATATAAAACATTTATTTTTGTGAGTGAATCATGCAGCACAATCGTGAACATAAATAGACAACTTTAAAGGCGATTTTCTCAATGTTTCGATTTTTTTGCACCCTCAGATTCCAGATTTTCAATAGTTGTATCTCGGCCAAATATTGTCCTATCCTAACAAACCATACATCAATGGAAAGCTTATTTATTTAGCTTTCATGTGATGGATAAATCTCAATTTAAAAAAATTGACCCATGTGACTGGTTTTGTGGTCCAGGGTCACATATTGTCTAGCCACCATCTCAAAAGTTTCCACTGGTTTCGACACAAACTTCAGAGTACATTTGAATCATACATATCAAACAATACACATCATACAGTAACATAGATATGTATCACAATATAGAAAATGTCAAGCTACAAACAACTACAAATGGCCTAATAAAGTCAGTTCACACTTTTAAGTAGATACATACTTCTCTTCTAACGGTACGGATCCACTTTTGCGACACGACTGAAGCGTGGTGTCGCGACACCTCCCCTCATTTTCACGTTGATGGGCATTCCTCAAGTTTACCACTATGGGCGTGGTTTTGAGCCAGCGGGTCATTCTTCCAGTCTTCATGTGCTCTACTTCTATTGGATAGTCGCATCGCGTTCAACGGATTCATTTGCATAAAGATGGCCATCGGCCAGCTTTTTGACACGCAGCATTTTTCCAAATGCTGCACCGCCTTCCCGGGATGCTTTGCGGGCGCTTTAAAGTCGCTAGACGTCACCCATAGGAATAAAGTGGAGTACAGCGCGAAAGAAGTGTCACATGGACAAGTGGATCAGTACGTTATCAGTAATGCTGAAGCCACTCCTTCCGAAAACACAATGTGCTCTGATTGGTCAGCTGGACCAGTGTCTTGTGATTGGTCAACTGCTTTTTGCATGTTCTGGAAAAGCCACGCCCCTTACCATAACTGAGAGTTTCAACACATTACTTACACAACTCAACCAGGAATTATTATTATGACGTGATCGTTCTCTGAAGAAAACAGCTAGAAGACTACAATCAAGGCATTTCAGGAACAGTGTGTGACTTTGTGCTTTGTAACGTTGCAGACCTTTTCCATGCTCAAACAGCAAGTAAAAATGTACAAAAAGCATTATAGGTCCTCTTTAAAGGACGCACATAGTAAATTAACCCTGGTCAGGTTTTTTGTTTTTCTCACAAGTACATTGTGAGAAATTTGAAAGAGCTTAGCAATATCATGAGAAAAAGAAACATTCTAAGAACTGTTAAAGTCAAACTATAGACTCTGCTGGTAAGATGCCATCCTGTTTTTTTAAGGGTTCTGAACTGAATCTGATTCTTGCACTTGTGAACAGTGAATGAGTAAAGGAAGACCACGTTATCACTGAGGGCCATCTAATTTGAGGGCCTTAGGATGCTTTGGGTGGTTAGACATGAGATTGCATTCAGCTGGCAGCCTCCAATCAGTGCACTCATTTGTATGAGCAATGTGTCATTTCTGATGTCATTTCACAGATGTTTTAACAGATTATGAGTGTAGAATGAAAAGGAATTTTACTGCAGCTGCCTGAGGTATCGTACACAACATCTGTGTTTTTGAAGCAATATAATCTAATAAATTGTAGGGAAGAGACATTTACACTTTGGAGTTTTTGACTAGGAATCTATAGTTGCACATGCCTAACTATGTTTCATGATTATAACTACAAACCTAAATGTTCAGAATTTGTAAAAGCATTTATCCTAGTATGACTGGCCTTAAGAATGTCTCTCTTTTAAAGTTTATTTGTAATGAAGACAGACTATTATACGTTATTATATGTGTGAGTGAATGTAACACTTTTGTGCACAAAATGCATGTTCAAAAACCTTTTATTACCCAATATCAACAGCTATTGCCCACAACCCATTGCGCTTTGGAGGAGGACCTACAAACATGAGGAAATAGTGTTAAAAAACTACAGAATATGGCGGATATGCGTGACCGATGGTGAGAGGTTTAGATAAAAGGTTTGAGAGACTAATCAAAGTTGAACCTGATACAAAAATATTTATTCAATGTTATACGTGTTATATTTCATCTGTGATAACAAATCTGTTTGGTCATTCACTTTTAAATGCATCATTATGCATTAATATGAGGAGAGTTCTCTGCATGAAAGACAAGCGACTGCATATCAACGTTCTACTGCATTTCTTTCCGATACGGTAGGAAATTAAATGAAATGAAATGTGGAGGATTTTATCGGTGACATGATGATTGACAGGTCAGTTAACGTGACAGGATGAGTGTAACTAATCGACAGAGAGCAACCGTTAAAGACACAATTGTATGGCGTGATAGCATGTACCAAAGCTTTTCTACTCTTCTGCTACACACTCAAAAGTATCTACTTTTTCTTCAAAAAAGAGGACATAGTATAAGAGGGCGTAGTATAAGTAGGTGAATTGAGACGCAGCATCAGCTTTTTGCTTCGAAGCTGGGACGGTGTCTACCCAAGGCGGTGGAAGACACTGTCACTTCAGGAGCGCCCTCTAAGAGGCATGCAGGAAGGGCTGGAGTCTCCCTTCACCCTGAAAGCCGCACATCAGAATTCAGTAGATGGTAAATCTGTCGGATCATGACCTGATCATCAGACTCCTAAGGGGTGCAAGAACGTTAAATCTTCCTCGCCCTCACCTTGTAGTTTGCGATGCAAATCTCACACAGCAATGTGCATTGGCCCGTTTAGTTACACTCGAAGGTGACTGGACTCTCAAGTGAGTTCCCAATTCGTCAGTTCAGTTCTTACGTAACGTCTCCGTTCCCTCCTTCAGGGAACGTGGGTTACAATAGTAACAGACAATTATAATTTAAAAGACATTAATGTGGAGAATTATGATCAAATATTTGCTGGTGTGAGTGTTTGCCATATATATGTGATTCAACAGCCTACAAATCTCTTAATCACGAAGCAAGATTTTTTAATGCAAAAGGTCTCATTTGGAGCATATAACCCATATAACCACAGCATGGGGCTCATTATTTTACATAAAATCCAGGGATGATGCCACACTTTCCAGCCTTGCCTCAGTTCCAACACGTGGAACAAGAATGCAGCCCAACATCAGTGTGAGGAACTGTTACCTTGGAAACATGGTATCGGTGCATTTGACTCTAAATCCTCAAATAGATTGAAGGTGTGTCATCTTTGGTTTTGTAAACCCAATGAACATTAATGAGGTCACAATCAGCTCTAACGAGCACAAGAGATGATATCACCCAAGGTTTTAATTTCCTTGGTTGCTAGTAAACAGAAACCAAAATAAGTAGAGTCATGTTTTTGAGATGCATACAGATGCATACTTTCTTTCTCAAACGTCTTTTCAATTGTTTAGAATGTTTAAAATTATACATTTTAAGAATTTGTCAGTATAAAGTATTCAACAAAATATATTTATAAAATATAGACTTTTTATTTTCAAATATAGTAAAAAATATCTATCATATTTATTGTGACAATTATGTAACATTTAGTAAAATTATAGACTAAATCTAAAGTCAACTGGTTCTAAGGAATACGTTTATTTTATTTTTTTACTAAAACATTTAAAATGGAATATTATAAATAAATCGGTAATGTTTCAAACCACCAATGTTTATAAGTGTCTGCAAGTTACATTATTGCTTTTTTTGTAATGAAAAAAATAATAATAATACATTATACAATATATGTATAGTATATGACCGAATCTATATATTTAGTTTATAATAAAATGTGTATATTTATTTAGAATTTGTAGTGCCAATGCCAAAATTGTAGGTGGACAATAAAAAAAGTCTAAAACCAAGGCTAAAAAAAATGCCATTCTATGATCTCTGCTGCTGAACTGTATACAGCATATAAGCCCTGTCAAAGACATCCTTGTTTTATTAGTGCTCAGCTTGTCTTTTTTCTCGGAAAACCCCAGCTTATAGGTTCTATTTATCACTGCAGCATGTGACAGCCCAGGAAACCTGAGCTTGTTGAACTGAAGTTCCATGAACACATAGTAAAGCAGGTTTGGTTGGTGCTCTGGCCAATTGGCCAGACGAAAGGCAACACTAAAGCCTGCATTTTGTCCTCCTAATGCCCTGTTGTGCCATGATTTGCCCTCCGCTGTGTTTGGGAAATGGATCTTTGTTTTTCTTCATTAGCACTGCCTGAGATTTGCCTAATTCGGTTTGCCCTCCTGTTGAGCTGTAGGGTGAGCAAAGCCAGCTGGGCACCACTCGCCTCCGTCTCCTCCTCTGACTGGCAGATGTTCACATAGCAGCGCGATGCAGGCAGGGCCGGTTCTAGACATTAGGAGGCCCTAGGCAAAATTCATGTTGGAGGCCCCCCACCCCCAATAAAAAAACACTTGAAACAAAAATGATTCCTAACCTTTTTATTTATACAACATTTAATTTTAAAAGCAGTATATTTTTACTTACACAGTACATAAGTTTGGACACATTACTATTTTTAATGTTTTTGAAAGAAGTCTCTTATGCTCATCAAGCCTGGATTTATTTGATCAAAAATACAGAAAAATAATATAGTGAAAATAGTTAAAATTTAAAATAATGGTTTTCTATTTTACTATACTTTATATTTCTGTGATGCAAAGCTGAATTTAGTGCCACGTGATCATTCTGATTTATTATGTTAGAAATGGTGCTTAATATTTATTTTATAACCTGTGATACTTTTTTTCAGGATCTTTGATTATTAAAAAGTTGTTTTAAAAAAGTCTTCACTGTCACTTTTTATATATTTAACACATCCTTGCTGAATATTCCTGTTTTTTTTTCTCTGTATTTTTGATCAAATAAATGCAGGCTTGTAGAGCATAATAATAAACTTCTTTCAAAAACATTAAAAATAGTAATGGGTCCAGACTTTTACCGGTACTGTATGTACATATTAATCAAACTTTATCTAAGGTAATCTCTTTTTTGTTTAATGAAGATGTTATTGTTGTTGTTGTTATTTTGCTGTTTTATTCAATTTATTCACAGTTCCAGAATCCCACTTCAGTAGATGAGCATAAGTGATTTTATATTGCATTGCTACCTTAAATATGCTATACACAAATCAAGTGGAAGAGAAAGACACGATCGCTACTGAGCAGAAAAAAATATATAAAGTGATATTATTGGCGTAATGTCTGGAATCTAATCATCAGCAGAATTTAGAAGATAGACCCATAGATATGAGATCCTTTATTTGAAACATTTAAAAATGTTGTAGTGTGTTGGCTTTTTAACTTAGAATACAGACGTCTTGTCTTTTAATTGTGTAGCTTTTTTACTAGTCAGCTCCCGACGCGATGTTATTCATTGTACGCGCAAATTCAAAGCGTCGCGTCTTGGGCACGTTACGCTCGCGCTCTTTTAAACTCGTAATAAAGCGGTGAATGATTTTTCCAGAAATGACGCTGATCTACAGTACAAGTTTATATTTAGAATACATTGCAATCACTCCAAAATAGATGACGACAACTCACACACCTGCATTATGAGATGTGCTTCTTTGTGTGCTTATTAGGCTTTTGCCTCGCAGCACCTGATGGATGCGTTCTTTACACATACTTTCAGAAGCCGGCACCCGCTTTGTAACGGACACATTAATTGGTTTAACTGTAGTAATGTAACAGTCTATGGTTAAGATAAACATCGTCACTATTTTTAGTTAATAAATAAATATTGAAATAAATTGTAGATAGGACATTTGTACATTTTTTTTTTTTTTTTTTTTGTCCCTCTGTCTGGGCCCCATCCCGCCAATCGGGCCCTAGGCACGTGCCTAGTTTGCCTTTGCGTTAATCCGGCTCTGGATGCAGGCACTTCTCAACAAGTTTCTAGAAGTCTTCAATCTGCAGAGAATTTTATTTAAAACCCTTTTATTGGAAAAAGTATGTTTGTTTGTCTGTCCAACAAACACACACATTGAAATGAATAAAAAATATACTCATAATCAATATTTTCTCTGTTTGTCAAAGTTTGGGAGCAAGGCCACGCCTCAACCAAACAGCTTGTTCCCCGTCTGTATATTTATACTGAACCCACCTTCACATCACCGTTTGTCTCAGTTTCTTGCTCCCACCCACCCACCCCTTCCCGTCTAACTCACCCATTCATCCCACGTCTTTACTTCCACGAGCTGTATCCAAGGGGTCTTCAAGTAACCCAGCCTACTATCTACCGAGACGAAGTCCAAACTTCCAGACAAGACTCCTCAATCAGCCAGATCAGTGAGCCATAACATCCTTCCCTTCCTATTCCTTTCAACCCGTCTTTATTCTAATAATGTATATTATCTGCATAGTTTTGGCGTTGTCCTTGCTTGTCAATTAAAATAAATATTAAGCTATCATATAGTGTTTGAGCTATATTTGTTTCTAAGTATTTGAACAAACATAGACTAACAATCTGTTAAGCTTTATGTATTGTAATTAGTAACGTTGATATTGAAGCTAAATGCCTAAAAGCCATTTGTCTCTATGATACTGTCTATGTATAATGTAATAAATCTTCTCAGGTTACTACTTTAACCCTGGTTCCCTGAGAAGGGGAATGAGATGCAGGGTCTGGGGTTGGCGCTATGGGGAACGCCCTCAATGTGAATTTATCTGAGTCTATGACATCATGAGTGGCAGGCCCGCGAGAATAAGAGTGTGCCTACAAAATACATCATCCACTCTTTTGTCTGAAGGAGACATGCAGACAACCCGATGCATGGCAAAGAGACGCCGTGTTTCGTTCCCATTCTTAGGGAGCCAGGGTTACAGTCATAACCTGAGACATTCCCTTTCAAAGTGTAACTTCAACGCGGCATCTAGAGTTGATGCTATGGGGAACAAATGCCTATTCTATTGGGAAATATTCCCAGCTTCCCTGAATTCCTTAGCCAGCTCAACTTGCGACCCTCACCAGTGTAGCCTCATCAGCAGGACCAGACCCGCGAGACACAGGTGATTGTCCCTTCCCCCTTTGAAAAGAGAGATAAACATGATCGGAGCTTCATTAATGTGAACTTGTAATGATGTGCACGTCCTCGAGCACCGAAACAAATAACACAGAGCTTGTGTGAGGAAACGCCTAGGAACACACCGACAAAAACTCTAGATCCACTTGCCATTTAGCTGTCCACACATTCAAAACAAGCTCCTGAAGACAAAAAAAGCTGATGATGTATTTTGCAGGTGCCCTCTTAAACTCGGGGGCGCTCCGGTCATGATGTCATAGCCTGTCGTTGGCCAATAGATTGGCGTGGTTAGTTCAACGCTGAGGGCGTTCCCCATATCATCAACTCCAGACCCCACGTTGAAGTTCCACTTTGAAAGGGAGCAGAATAATTTGAAGACAGTTGCTATGTGATTACATCCAGGCAGTTCTTTAACAGATCATTAACCTTTCTGAGCATATGGTGCTATGCCACACCAGCGCTTAGCAACAGGAGAGAAAGATTGGAGCGAACATTTCAAATGGCGAGCTCTCCATGTGCACCCAGCCCCTCATAATCACTTCACGACGGCAAAACCAGAGTTCACACTTACCAGACAAGGTGAGGGAAAGAAGGCTAAGGCAGTGATATTTCAAAGTCATTTAGAAAGGATTGGCTAAAGTATGAGAGTCACTGTAGTCATTATATGAGCCACTAGGTAAGAGGAGGGACTGGATTGGTTCATGGCCCCAGGACAGATGAGAGACTGCTTTTCTTTATTTATTTTCAGTGTCTGTGTCTTTTGAGCACCTCATTAAAGTCCCCTGTTGTTTTAAAGTTAAAAAAAGGCTTTGATGGATGATTCCCATTTTTTCAAGATCAGACAACTTTACTTTCTTTAGTTTCAGCCTAATTAGAGGGGACTGAAATGTGGGGAAGCTTTTTTTTTTTTTTTTTTTTTTTCTTTCATTCATTCTTTCTTTCTTTTTTTCAGAAGATGAAATAACCCTGATCAGGGCTAGTTTGCTTTTCACCTTTTTTATTATTAAGCACCCTTTTTTTTACGTCTCTTTCAAGGTCTTTAAACTCAGATCTTATAAGCAAATTGTCAGTTTAAAATATGTGTAGAGCTGGAAATAATATTTATGCCTGAATTCATTATTGATAAATGTTCTTTTGAAGTAGAAGAAGAAGAAGAAAAAAAAAACGTTTATTTCCTTCTAAATTGATTAATATTTTACAGAGGCCTGGAGGATAGACAGATGCTCGTTGGAGACTTAAAGGGTTAGTTAACCCAAAAATTAAAATTCTGTCAGTAATTTTTCAGAACACAAATTAAGATATTTTTGATGAAATCTGAGCTAGCTGGCTCACTCCTTCATAGGCTGCAAGGTAATCGATATCTGCCAGCCCAGAAAAGTTAGTAAAGACATCGTTAAAATAGTTCAAGTGACTACAGTGGCTCAACCTCAAGTTTATCAAGCGACAAGAATAGGAATGTGAGGATTTGTGTACATTTTCTTTCTTATGATTAATTTGGCTGTTTCTATACCTGTACTTATTTAGTGAGAATCTTTTTTCACCTAAACAAAGAGAGACCCAAATTGCCAGCTTAATTTAAATTACATTTAAAAATGTATTCAAATGGAAAACAGTTATTTTAAAATGTAATATTTCACAATATTACTGTAATATATTTCCTTGACATTAGCCGTTTTTTTTTTTTTTTTTTTTTTGTGGGAGTGCTACTTCA
This sequence comes from Scardinius erythrophthalmus, assembly GCF_964197995.2. Lineage (NCBI taxonomy): Eukaryota > Metazoa > Chordata > Actinopteri > Cypriniformes > Leuciscidae > Scardinius > Scardinius erythrophthalmus. Next base: position 28,556,699 of record NC_138231.1, read on the forward strand.
GTTAAAATGTAGGAAATTAATTACAGAGAAATTCATTACTGTGCCATTACAGTGACTGTGCCAGTTTTAATGAAGTGTATTTCCTTTTTCACAACTATACTGCATTAAATGCATGAATAATAAAACTGACTGTACTGACCTAATTTAACAGTACATCCTGTCTGAAATGCTATAATTTTCCTGGCACAGCTAAACTTACTGAATGGTTCTATTTTAAGGGTTTGCATGCCACCTTTGCACACCGCTCAACATTTCACAAAAAACAGCACCAGCTTTCTCTGGGATTCTGAGCAAGCACTTTCCACAAATGAATAAATCAACCCTACATTTGTTTTATTACACATGAAGCACTTCGTTGTGCTTTACACTGTTACTCTAGTTTTGGTCATGCTTCTTTTTCTAATCAAGACTCTGTCCCTTGTTTATTTTATTTTTTTTCATTATTAACACATGTATTTCAAACTGATTGTGAACTGAGGGGACACATGCCAGTCTGAAAGGGCACAACACATCTGTGTGTGTGTGTGTGTGTGTGTGTGTGTGTGTGTGCGTGCGTGTGTGTGTGTGTGTGTGTGTGTGTGTGTGTGTGTGTGTGTGTGTGTGTGTGAGCGTGTTTAGTGGTTGACACGTGCAAACCAAAGCCAGGAGCGCTGGGTTATAAACCTGTCACCTTTAAATCAAACCAAGGGGACTGGTGACTCAACGTCTGACGGCCCAAGATTTATTAAACTCTGAGGTGCTTTATACCCTCAGAATATGAATATCTACATTAGACAGAATGAAAAGGCATATTTACTTAGCTGCACTGTTAATCCACTATTAAAAACATTCTGCTGAGGTCAGTACACATGAGCATATCGCGTGCGGACTTAGTTTACTGTCCTGCTGAAAAGAAGCTAGAATGGGACTGTTCAAACTTCTACGAGAAAGAGGATGGAAGTAATCATCACAGTAAGAGGGACTGGATCAGATCCAGAGGCTCTGAACATCAATAGCCATCTTTTCCACTATCATAATTCCAACTGGTTCTCACTGTCAAATGCTAAAACAGAATATTGTGAGAGATTCATTTCATTATAGTTTCAGTTTAGGGATATACCTCTGACATCTATTCCATACCTTCGGGATATTGTGCAAAAGAATGAATGCAAATTCAACCATTCCCTACATTAGTTTGTCTTATTTCTCTTAAAGGGGGGAAATATACATTAATTGAATCAAGATTCCTAAATCAGAAGTGAATAACTGATCAACTCAATGATTAAATCAAATTGGAGGGCAGAACACTTGAAGTGAGCAGTCCCAAGGGTGCAGGACATTATCATCTGAATCAGATTACCTCATAAATAAATAAATAAAGTGGAACATTTATTTTTATAGCTGTTAAGATTATAGAGGCAAATAAAAATTACAGTATTCACTCTTTTTATACAACAGATAGTTCCAGTCTTCGAATCTGATTGGTCGAACAGCTGTAGGCCTATGCTGTTTATATAATTCGCTTGTCTGTATTTGTGTTTGTGATAGTTTTTAGTGAATCTAAAGGATACATAATTTAATGTTGGCCAATAGGTGGCGAAGTTGTTTGAATTGTTTATTGAACCGATTCGTTCAAAACGCTTATTCATTAAGGAATGGGAACAAGGGCTGCGTATGAAATCACATACTCTTTTGAGTAGCCTAGGTACTTATTTCACTGCCGCTAAAAAAGTATGTTCTATGAATGTGTGTAGTACGAATATAATCTGGACGTACTACATCCACCATGTTGTTACTGTCATGTGACCTACCAGCATGAGTTGCCCTGCTTCACTTCCACTTCATAAATCCCCTGCCGTGGCTTCCTGAAATAGTAAAGTTTCCTTTGAATGCATACTTCAGAATCTTGCCGGAAGTAGAAGGTCATCCAGATACCTTTTTCCTACTCTTTTACAGTACTGTGAATTTGGACATTCGTTTAGGAATGAATTATTGAATCAGTTAATCAACTGATTTGTTCAAACACACTGAATCATTCAGGAAATAAACTCCAGTTTGATGTTTTCTACTTTGGAAGTAGCCTATTTTCATTGGCAAATCAGAAACTGACAAATCAAGTGGCAATATGAGTTTGCTCAGTTTAACCCGAAATGTTGTATTTTGTAAATGTTGTATGTAAATGATGTTTTTGAATTAGTAATGTTTGGATTAACTAATCAGCAGATCCTGAAACTGTAGTAAAATAACGTAGTTGACCACAAGAGAGTCTACATTCCTTTTTTTTTTTTTCATTAATAAATAGGCGATTTGTCCATTGAACTATTGAACAAAGCATTGCTGGGTAAATATGACTATGTTCTCCTGATATTGCTTAAAGGAGAACTCCGGTCAATTTTAACATTGAGCTCATGTTTTTGTAAATTTGGAGTGCTGTCAATACAGAGAACAACAACAAAAATCGGTGTTGCCTACACCGTGTTATCCTCTTTTTAAAATTTGCACCCTGTTGACTTCAATGAGGCATGTTTTAAACCTGCTTTTACCCTCTTAACATCCTTGATATGTCATTACAAGTGCACAGCCAATGTGAGCGATTCCTTTAGAGTTAACACGGGTGAATCTGACTGCAGTAGATGTGAAAGATATGAATAAAAATAAAGTTAATTCGGCCAGCGCTCATACCTGTATTTACATCCTGTTTTCGGTTGAAGTCCAAAGTAGTCGATTGTCGAGTTCACGCGCATATGTTTAGTTACCTATGATCACGCGTGTGAACTCGACAATCGACTACTTTGGACTTCAACTGAAAACAAGATGTAAATACAGGTATGAGCGCTGGCCGAATTAACTTCATTTTTATTCATATTTTTCACATCCACTGCAGTCAGATTCACCCGTGTTAACTCTAAAGGAATCCCTCACATTGGCTGGGCACTTGTAATGACACATCAAGGATGTTAAGAGGGTAAAAGCAGGTTTAAAATATGCCCCATTGAAGTCAACAGGGCGCAAATTTTAAAAAGAGGATAACACGGTGTAGACAACACCGATTTTTGTCGTTGTTCTCTGTATTGACAGCACTCCAAATTTACAAAAAAATTAGCTCAATGTTAAAATTGACCGAAGTTCTCCTTTAAAGGGGTGGTAAAACACCTTTTTTCGAAGGCTTGATTGTGTTTGTGGGGTGCACTGTAATTTGTTCATGCTTCGTTTTTAAAAATTATTTTTCACATATTTAACCATTATTCTACACTGCTCTGTCCCTCCTTGTAAAAACGGTCGGATGATTTCCGGGTTCCGGGTTCTAAATATCTGTCGCCTGAACTATTAATCCAATACGAACACTAAACATTGGCTTTACAACAGTAGCCAAATCAAACACAAAACCATGTTTAGCATGCCTGTAGATAAACAAGCATGTAGATAATACATAAAAGCTATAATCAAAGAAGAATTTACACTGATCACATAAACGACAACAACCACGAACATTCCAAGTTCGCTGCGCTGGTGATATTAAACAGAAGTTTGTATGTGTTTGTCGGATAAGTATGAATTAACGTTAGCATTTAACAAACTGGTTTGTGGAGCCAAACAGCGTTGTCCTTTGTTTACTTCCTTGCTACAACGTACAATTAACAATATGAACTATTACAAGAAAACACAACAACGAAAAATAAATCATACTTACAGGTTGTGGCCCGTAAACAGTTTCTGTTTTTATAGTTGGAACTGCTCCATCTTTCAGGACTAGCCGTTGTGCGAATCCTTCATCGGAGGAGGGGTTTATGTAAATATTGGGCTTAGTGATGTCAGCAAGCCCGCAGGAATGTCGTGTAGTCCCTACCAGCCGTTTTTTGTAGTTCTTAGAAATTGATTTCTTTAAAAGCAAATTTCTCCCTTTGCTTTAAACTTTGAAAGTTGTAACTTTGCAGATGTTGGTTATGCTCAAACAGCAACATTACACACTAACTAAAGTTAGAAAAGTGAAATCGTGTTTTACCACCCCTTTAAATATTCACATAAGCACTTACAGAAATACCATGTTTTACAGTCACTATTATACTGACTATGTTTGTAAAATATCAGTGCAAATATAATCATGTTTTGAGGAAAGCTGGTCTAAATTCTGTAACTTTGAATCTAAAAAAAAAGTGTTATCCGAACTGTTGTGGGGGCCGAATATTTGATGATTTTTTATGCTTGTTTTTATAACAAATAATTAAAATAATTAGAATTTTCCTTTTTACTCCCTTTTTACTCCCAAATGAGCATAGAAAGCTATCTTTTCGTTATACTATACCATCATCAAACCCATACGTTTTTTTTTTTTTTTTTTTTAAATCTGCTTGAGGAAAACTTGGGGAAAGATCTGCTTATGGTATCCACCACAAATTTCCATCATGCTTATTTGTAAGAGTACAGCAATGAACAGCCATTCAAATAGAGTAGGATAATTACAATTCAGGTGTCTATCAATCTAGCAGGAACATCAGTGAAACAGCTGTGTTAAACACCATTAGTTTATACCAGACATTGCAATTAAGATTTTTTTTTTTTTTTTTTTTTCTGAGTGGGAACATTCATGCCTACAGAGAAGAAGAGGACTAAAAGGCAGGAGCAACAGACACAAAAAGGGCAAGCAAAAATGGATTGGTAAAGGCTTAAGTGGATAATATGGGGATCAAAAAGAGCAAAACAGAATAAGGAAAGGCACAAAACATGGTGTCAGCATCTCCACTGGAAAATGCGATCAACCAGAATAATGGGATCTAAGAGCATTCCAGCACCAATTTCCAGTATGGGAATCAGACCTAATAAGCTTTATATCTGCTGGAATAAGAGATGTGTGAAAGAAAGATATCTGATGATTTTTGCCCCATGTGCTGGTGCCTTCCCCTTTCCTTGGCAATTGTAAACTTTATTTGATGTCTTTATGAATCAGATGTGTGAAGCAATCTGACATAAGTGACATGTCTTTTATGATAACGGATCATTCCCAAGAAAATGCTTACCTTATGTATTCACCGGCGCGGATCTGAGCAGCCGTTTTTAATTCATTCTCAAAGCTGAGCGACTGGCTCGCACTGGGAATTGTGGGATTGACATAGGAGCGGAACTTGTGGTGAAAACATCAAAAAGTTGAGAAATATGAAAACTTAATGTGAATAAGAGGTGAAGGCATGTTATAAACATTTCAAAATCTGGTGAAATCTGTGGTAAAATAGGTGAAGATTTTAGAATGTACAGGATAATGATGATGTATCATCAAACATATAATATGGATTAGCTGTCATATGATTTTTTGCTAAATATAATACACCTGATGCCATTTTAAGGATTAATTATTTTGAAAATGTGTCATGTAAAATACTAACTCAAATAATTTGTATAATAAATAATTAGAGATCTGCCACCCTCACCCCAGTGCACAGATCTCTAATGTTTTGAGCAGATTTCTTCTGCTCAGAGTTTTTTTTAGTAGATAAGCAGCTGATAAAGCAGCTATTACCTTATTTGGAACTCAATGTACTGCAGAAGATGTTAGGCTTTATTAATGTTTTCTGTATACAGTTTCCCAATAACATTTTGTCCTTGACACAAATGAAAAAACAACATAGCTTGTCTCATCTTATCAAAACTGAAACTGATGAAAGGTACATTTGAGTTTTGTGCTGTGTGAGATATGATAATCAAATACATGATTTATATCAAGGCAAACCCACTGATTGAAACCCAAACTGATTAAATTAATGATGGTGGGGAGAACAAACTGTTTTTATCCTCAGTGAAAAAAAAAAATCTATCTACAGTATCTATCTATCCATCCGTCCGTCCGTCGGTCTGACTGCTTGTCTGTCTGTCTACCATCTATCCATCCAGCATTTCATCCATCCATATGCTATCTCTTTGTCTATCTAAGAGTAAGGCTCATTGTTTTTTTTGTTTTTTTTGTAGTTTGGGTAGTATCAGATGCATAATCTCATAGCTGTGTCACACATTCAAGTGATATAATGAGCATGCAACTATTTTGATGCAAATGTACTTCATCATTACACACTTAAATGGTTGATTTACATTTTTTTTTAAAGCGATGAAAGGAATCCAATCACATTACAGGCATATGGAATTCAAGATTTTGATTGATTCTAGCTTACATGTAATTGCAGTTACCTGTGATTGTACCAGGTGTGTAGAGTATGTGCCAACATGCACTGACTGATATTACCCTGTGCTTTAGGATGCCATGAATGCTGGTAAATGTGTCCATGTGTGTGTACTGGCAGAGATAACTTTCTTTTCCCCTGTTTATATTAGAGGTTTTGCCAGCACTTCTATCTCGGTAAGCACATGTGCAAAAGATTCCTTGATTATGGTCTAACTTCACAGGTTTCATAATGACATGTAAACGATGTTTCTTCCAGCTGGTTCCTAAGAAATCTATTGTCAACTTGGAGCCTTTGTATTCCATCTCTCCATATGCTCCTCTGTCCCATTAGGAGACACACATAGTGAACATAATTTCTCAGGCCCTCAAAAAATAAGGTGTCATCTATTATATTGCAGGCAGTTTGTTCTCCAAATGACCAATGATGATAATTGCAGCTATTTAGCTGGGTTTAGCATGTTTGCCACAAATCATTCTACTTCTAATAATCTGAACCTTTTGTATATGAGCAGTATTATACAAACCAGACAATGGCCAAACTATAAATCATCCTCAAGTTTGTTTTCTTGTCCTCCTCTGTGATCTCATCCTGTCTTTAGAAGTGGTCAATTTTGTTAACATCAAACTGTGGATTTCCTGTGACTTTCTCAATTAGATTTTCCATTCACTCCTTCACTCTAGCAATAGCATAAAATAAACTAGGAATGAGACACAATGTTGACTAGTTCAACAAGCGACTAGAAGTTTGGTAAGGTTGACTCGTTGATCTATAAGTACATACATTACCATTCAAAACTTTGGGGTTGGTAAGTTTATTAACGAATTTCATTAATGTATTTGTTTAATGACTGCTGAAAATTCAGCTTTGCCATAATAAATTACATTTTAAATATAATAAAATTGTTAAGTTAGAGTTAATATATAAAACAGTATCAAATAAATAAATTAATAAATAAATACAAATAGCCTAAAAGAAACACTTTTTCAAATCTTATTTTTGTTTTACACAGAAGAATACGGTGGCCAAAAGAGCTCAACGCGCTGTAACTGAAGAAAACACATGCAAATAGAAAAACACCCGCAAATTATGAAAACATCATCAGTTTTACAACACGTGTGCTCCAAATACTCACAACACAACCAAATACAGAAACACACTGCGAAGGTTCACAACACAACCAAATACATACACACGCTGCAAATAGCACAGACCACAACGGAAATGTTTCCAGAGGACGCCAAGTGAGAACCCGACATGCTTATAGCTCAGTCTACTTTATAAAAAAAAAATAATAATAATAATATATAGATTTTATAAACTTTTTTTTTTTTTTTTTTTATCACATAGGAATCACATGCATGAAATGCAACTCTTACCACATCGGTAACACTTTATAATTACTGCATGCTATTAATCATTAGTTAAGCATTACTAAACAGTTCATTCATAATTTTTAAAGCATTAATAGACATTAATAAGCAGTTTATAAATACAGCTATAAATGCTTTATTCTTGATTTATAAGCATATCTATAATGTGTTTAATAATTGTATTTTTATACTTTATTAATGATCAGTTTATCATTTCTAAATGAAGTATGGCATTATTTACCATTATTTACAAACTAGGTGTTGTCATTGATTAATAAGATCACTTAGAAAGTGGAAGTAAATGTAGTAAACGCAGGTAGTTATAAAGCATCATAGAGCTCATCTAAAGTGACGACTATTTATGCCTTGTAAAGCATTTATAAAGGCGATTTAAAGACCCATTAATCTTCTAAACAGAAAAAGGAAACAAACACAACACAGTGATACAAAACAGAAATATTTAACAGCCTTTAAATCTCCTTTATAAATGCATTACAAGGCATAACTAGTCCTCACTTTAGATGAGCTCACAAACGTAGTTAACTAACCACTACTAAACGCTTTATAACTACCTGAATTAACCTTGAATTACAGTAGAAATACATGTTAATAAAGCATTTATTAACACACTAAGTAACTATATGTCTGAATAATAATGTATTTAAACAGTTTATTAATCATTTACTTACACTTTCTAAGTGATCTTATGAACCACTGACAACTCCTAAATACTTCATTCAGAAATGATTAATTGTGCATTAATAAAGTATGAAAATACAATTATTAAACACATCATATATATGCTTATAAATCAAGAACAAAGATAAAAGAGAACAAACTTATTTATAAAAATTTATAAACTGCTTATTAATGTCTATTAATGCTTTATAATGATGAATTAACTGTTTACTAATGCTTAACTAATGATTAATAGCGTGCAGTTATTATAAAGTGTTACCATTACATCAAACATAGCCTATGCTGCTATTCATCAAAGAGCCTGCTTTTAACTATTCATGTTCTACTGTTATGCTGCCTATATAATAAAGTACACAACCAAGCAATGAAAAAAAAAGCTTTCAGGCAACTTCATAATCCCTTTCGAATAATCCCATAATCCCAGCGTCCCTTTCGAAATCTTTCTCCTTCATTAGCTCTTTCCACCTGGAAAAAGCTATCCAGACATTAACCCTCGTTTTTGTAAATCGCCGGTCATGTTTCCTTTTATGTTCAATTTTTGGCTTTTTTGGCGACGAGGATTCCTTCTCCTCGGCATGACTATGGTCCTGCTTTATAAAGTACCGTACAGTGCAGCCTTTCAAATTTGCCGGGGCAGTGACAAGCGCCTCTCACTGATCTCCTTGTTCGTTTCAGCTGTTTCAGTTTCAGCTGGCTCTGAATGAAAACGTGTTGTGGAAACGCGTTGAGTTAGCCTAGTGCTTTTTGTCCCTCTCTGCTATTATAGTTTTTCAAGATGGCGGAACAACATGGAAGCCTCCATGGACTTACCCGTCCCATGTAAATAAAGATAAGAAGTTTTTCGCTTACCAGGATAAGTCAGATCATTGGCAGAGGTAATTTTACAACAATGAGGAAATATTTATGAAGAAAGACACTGATTTTAATAATAATAATAATAATAATAATAATAACTTTATTTTTATATAGTGTCTTTAAAGCAGCTTCTCAGGGCGCTTTACATAATAGAACAAACATTAAAATACACAAAAAAATATATAATGTAAATTATTTTTTACACACACACAAAAAAATAAATAAATAAATAAATAAATAAATAAATAAATAAATAAATAAATAACATAAAAAGTCAAGTAAAAGCTAACCTAAAAAAAAAAATTGTTTTTAAATGAGATTTGAAATTACTTAGAGTCTGTGCATCTCTGATATTTGGAGGGAGTGCATTCCAAAGCCTAGGAGCGTAGGATGAGAAAGCCCTGTCCCCTACAGTACAGTCTGTGGGACTGCCAATAGACCAGCTTGTGAGGAGCGTAAATGAAGTTTGGGTGTGTATAAAGTTAAAAGCGCAGACAGATACTGAGGTGCCAGACCATGCAGTGCCTTATATGTGAGCATAAGGATTTTAAAATCAACTCGGAACCTGACGGGGAGCCAGTGCAAAGACTTTCAAATCGGTGTAATATGCTCATTTCTCCTGATTCCAGTCAAGATCCTAGCAGCAGAATTTTTTACACATTGTAGTTTGTTAAGTGTGGTTTTAGGAACCCCAGCAAAAAGTGCATTGCAATAGTCAATGCAGGAAAAAACAAAGATATTAATAAGCCTTTCAGTCACTGAGAGGGATAACATAGAGCGGAGTCTAGCAATATTTCTGAGATGAAAAAAGGAGTTCTTAACATTTTTAATTTAGTCTGTGCCTCCAAATCAGAGCCATCTATGTTTAAAATTAGTGAGCCAGCTTTATGAAGCTGATGAAAGGTGCCAATAAGCAAGACCTCAGTCTTATTACTATTAAGACACAATACATTTTGGGACATCCATGTTTTTATCTAAGAAATACATGTTAAAAAAGGAACATCCAAATTTTGACCAGGCTTAGAGTGAATATAAGTCTGAGTGTCATCTGCATAAAAGTGATAATCTTAGCAGCAGTCCGAGTGGAAATATGTAAATGCTAAAAAGTAAGGGCTCTAGAATTGAACCTTGAGGAACATCCGTACGGACAGAGCCGATCTCAGACCGAAAACTCATACAGACAAACTGTTGACGATCAGAAAGGTAAGATCTAAACCAGGTTAAAACAGTCTCAGAAACACCAAAGACAGTTTCCAGACGGTTGAGTAAAAGATTGTGATTGACAGCATCAAAAGCGGCACTAAGATCTAGAAGGATAAGAACAGAAAGAGAACCAATCTGAGGCTATATATTAACAGATCATTGGTGACCTTGACCAAGGCTGTCTCATTACTATGACATTTTCGAAAACCAGACTGAAGGGGTTCAAAAAGATTATTTACTGTGAGATGACTGTGTAGCTGCAAAGCCACAACACGTTCTAAAATTTTTGCCAGAAATGGAAGATTTGATATAGGGCGATAATTATTTAAGTTATCCAAATCTGCATCATGCTTCTTAGGAACAGGCGTTACAGCAGTATTTTATTATTTTAGCTAATAAAAGACTTTAAAAAACTACACAGTGTACCTTTAAACTATGTTTTACCTCTGATATAAATGTGCCATTCTCATTAAGTTAAACACTTAAATTACGTGAAATCATTACTGAGAAGTAAAAAAAAAAAGAAAAAAAAAAGATATTCAATAAATATAAATATTTGTAGTGGATGCGATTCTTTTGAACACTTTTCTTGAGGCATATTGTGTTTTAATGTTTTAACTACAGAGAGAATTGCTTATCATGACAATAGCAGATTGTCTGAGAAAATATTTTCGTGCAAATAATGCACAACGAGGCCTATCTGTTTCCATTAAAAATATAAATTAAAGAAAAATGCTATTTGGCCAGTGGAAAAGATTGCGAAAAACTTTCTCTAAAATGTATTTTACATAATTTTATTTATTTATTCAAAAACAAGGCAAGGCTCCTAAATGATTTGTGTCAATGTAATGTGACGGCACATCCATATTTCATATTTTCCTAATGTCTTGTAACCGTTAAAAAATGGTATCACGTGGATTAATAATCATATGCAAATGATATGCATGTCACGGTTGGTCAAAAAGGTGAAGTGAGGATCCAAGTGCAGGTAAGGATTTTATTAAATAATAAACAAAATACAACTACAAACAAAAACTCCCCGTGGGGGAAAACAAGGCAGGCAGAAATCAGGAACATAACACAGGGAAAACGTAGACAACGATCGACACAGACTGCAAACAAGAGGGAACTAATAAAGGGAAACTAATCAAGGGGGAACAGGTGAAAGAACTCAAACAATAATCAGATAACAAGGGGGAGGGACCAGACAATGACATGAGCACATGGCCCAAAATAACAAAAACACCCATGTGCAGCACAGGACAGGACAAGCATGTGACATTACCCCCTCCCTACGGAGCGGCTACCAGAAGCTCCATCAGACCAGGGCGGGGGACGGGAGGGACAGACCAGGGCGGGACGGGAGGGACAGACCAGGGCGGGACGGGAGGGACAGACCAGGGCGGGACGGGAGGGACAGACCAGGGCGGGACGGGAGGGACAGACCATGGCGGGACGGGAGGGACAGACCAGGGCGGGACGGGAGGGACAGACCAGGGCGGGACGGGAGGGACAGACCAGGGCGGGACGGGAGGGACAGACCAGGGCGGGACGGGAGGGACAGACCAGGGCGGGACGGGAGGGACAGACCAGGGCGGGACGGGAGGGCACAGACAGTCCAACGGCCGACCAGGGCGGAGATGACAGTTCAACAGGTGGCTTGGACAGAGGAGACAACCCCTCGGGCGGCCAGGGCGGCGACGACCCCTCGGGCGGCCAGGGCGGCGACGACCCCTCGGGCGGCCAGGGCGGAGACGACCCCTCGGGCGGCCAGGGCGGAGACGACCCCTCGGGCGGCCAGGGCGGAGACGACCCCTCGGGCGGCCAGGGCGGAGACGACCCCTCGGGCGGCCAGGGCGGAGACGACCCCTCGGGCGGCCAGGGCGGCGACGACCCCTCGGCCGGCCAGGGCGCAGGAACTGGAACAGACACCAATGGCTCAGGCACTGGAACTGGCACCACCGACTCAGGCACTGGAACTGGCACCACCGACCCAGGCACTGGAACCACCGACCCAGGCACTGGAACCACCGACCCAGGCACTGGCACCACCGACCCAGGCACTGGAACTGGCACCACCGACCCAGGCACTGGAACTGGCACCACCGACCCAGGCACTGGAACTGGCACCACCGACCCAGGCACTGGAACTGGCACCACCGACCCAGGCACTGGAACTGGCACCACCGACCCAGGCACTGGAACTGGCACCACCGACTCAGGCACTGGAACTGGCACCACCGACTCAGGCACTGGAACTGGCACCACCGACTCAGGCACTGGAACTGGCACCACCGACTCAGGCACTGGAACTGGCACCACCGACTCAGGCACTGGAACTGGCACCACCGACTCGGGAACTGGCACCACCGGCTCGGGAACAGACACCACCGGCCCGGGAACAGACACCACCGGCCCGGGAACAGACACCACCGGCCCAGGAACAGACACCACCGGCCCAGGAACAGACACCACCGGCCCAGGAACAGACACCACCGGCCCAGGAACAGACACCACCGGTCCAAGTGTGTGCGTAGCCCACACACACCACATGGCTGTGGCCATAATGGCCAGTGTCGCGGTTACTGAGGGCGCTGGGAAAGATGCCTCCGGCTCAGGCTCAGGAACAGACACAGAAACAGACACAAGCACAGGCTCCGGCTCGGGAACAGACACTGGCTCCGGCTCGGGAACAGACACTGGCTCCGGCTCGGGAACAGACACTGGCTCCGGCTCGGGAACAGACACTGGCTCCGGCTCGGGAACAGACACTGGCTCCGGCTCGGGAACAGACACTGGCTCCGGCTCGGGAACAGACACTGGCTCCGGCTCGGGAACAGACGCTGGCTCCGGCTCGGGAACAGACGCTGGCTCCGGCTCGGGAACAGACGCTGGCTCCGGCTCGGGAACAGACGCTGGCTCCGGCTCGGGAACAGACGCTGGCTCCGGCTCGGGAACAGACGCTGGCTCCGGCTCGGGAACAGACGCTGGCTCCGGCTCGGGAACAGACGCTGGCTCCGGCTCGGGAACAGACGCTGGCTCCGGCTCGGGAACAGACGCTGGCTCCGGCTCGGGAACAGACGCTGGCTCCGGCTCAGAACAAGACACTGGCTCCGGCTCAGAACAAGACACTGGCTCCGGCTCAGGAACAGACACTGGCTCCGGCTCAGGAACAGACACTGGCTCCGGCTCAGGAACCGACACTACCGGCTCAAGAATAGACACAGGCACAGGCTCAGGGACAGCCACAGGCACAGGCTCAGGAACAGACTCAGGCACAGACACCACTGGCTCAGGTTCAGGAACAGACACAGGCTCGACGGCGGCCATCTTGTCAGGGAACACAGGCTCGGCAGACGTGGCATGAACACTCTCGGCGGCGGCCATCTTGTCTGAAGATACAGGCTTGGCAGACGTGACGTGAACACTCTCGGTGGCGGCCATCTTGTCTGAAGACACAGGCTCGGCAGACGTGACGTGAACACTCTCAGCGGCTGTCATCTTGTCTGAAGACACAGGCTCGGCAGGCGTGACGTGAACAGGCTCGGCGGCGGCCATCTTGTCCGAAGACACAGGCTCGGCAGACGTGACGTGATCAGTCTCTGGCTGGGCAGACGTGACGTGATCAGTCTCTGGCTGGGCAGACATGACGTGAACAGTCTCTGGATCGGCAGACGTGACGTGAACAGTCTCTGGATCAGCAGACGTGACGTGAACAGTCTCTGGCTGGATGGAACTCATGTGCTTCCTCCTCCTCCGCTTCCGAGAGCGTGGTGTGGGAGTTACCGTCTCCGTCGCAGATTCTACGGCTACCTCTGGGGGATCTGCAACTTCCCCAGCTGGTGGATTCCCTTGACGCTCTATGTAATTTAAGAATCTCTCAAAAGTCAGACGTTCCAGACCTATCATTGTCCAGTAACTTCTGGGCTCATCAAGGGCATAATTAAATAGGTCCTTAAGTGCTGCATCCCCAAGGCCGAGCCCTTCCGCTGCCGCACTGAATTTCAGGGCGAAATCCTTCATTTTGGTCCCCTGTTGTCGGAGAGAAGCCAAATTACTGAATCTCATGATTCGCTCATAGTGAGGGCAGGAAACAGGGGCAATCGGTGGTTGGTGGGAGTCCATCTGCTGAATCCTCATGTTGGTCGATCGTTCTGTCACGGTTGGTCAAAAAGGTGAAGTGAGGATCCAAGTGCAGGTAAGGATTTTATTAAATAATAAACAAAATACAACTACAAACAAAAACTCCCCGTGGGGGAAAACAAGGCAGGCAGAAATCAGGAACATAACACAGGGAAAACGTAGACAACGATCGACACAGACTGCAAACAAGAGGGAACTAATAAAGGGAAACTAATCAAGGGGGAACAGGTGAAAGAACTCAAACAATAATCAGATAACAAGGGGGAGGGACCAGACAATGACATGAGCACATGGCCCAAAATAACAAAAACACCCATGTGCAGCACAGGACAGGACAAGCATGTGACAATGCAGATGAGGATATGCATAGTAAAATAAGGCTTTGTAAGCTCCATATATGTGGTTATTTCGGGGAGGAGATGCATGTGCGCACAATCTTCCGCTGACTGGGATTTATAAAGGGAATTTTGTGCAGGTTCTGGCATGAACGGTTTTATAAGTCTGAATATTTTTTTGGCGTACGCCATTTTTGGCTTTCAAGCACACATACACTTTTAGTAAGGATCCTACGCAAAGTTTTATAAATGAGACCCCAGAGCCCTGTTTGTGCAAAGTGCCCCATATGTTTAATTAGCATACTGTCACTTTTGTGTAAATCAGGAAAACTTGTTTAGTTTGAGTATGCAGATTCTGATTATAGACATGGAGAGCCATAGAACAAATCACCAAGCAATATACAAGCACCGATAAATAATGTTTAGAACCTAAAGGTGGTTTTGATGTCAGCAGTCCAGATTATTAATGGATTTATTACTTAGGTATCCAGAAATATATGTTTGTAAGATTTACTACTGCAAAGATGCAAATTTGCTGATGTGAATTCATGAAAGCTGTCTGCTGGTAGATGTACAAATGAGAAGGTAGACTTACAAACAGCCTGAGATGCAAACAGAGGTTGATCAGGGATTCACTGTATGGGAGAAACAAAATTTACACAAAGCCGTTTCATTCTCTTTACATTTAAATTGTTCAAAAGATGCTGGTGCTAATGTTTCGCTGCCTTTCCACTCGTACACCAACACATGTACACATTCCTACACACAAACATTTGTCACACTGGATGGTATAAGCGATACGCGACAATAAGCGACTGTCAAGGTCAAATCTGCTTCCTGAATGATTTTTCATTTGAAAGTTAGATGATTTACATGATCATTTTAATAAGCATGCAACTGTCAAAACAAAGTTTGGTTGAAAATGTTATCGTGGAATTATTTGTGGTATCATCTAGAAGAATCCTGTCTCTTGTTATAGTTGTTGAATGTAAATGATTCATGTAGAATCATATATATATATATATATATATATATATATATATATATATATATATATATATATATATATATATATAAATAATTGTAATTGGATGTCTGTAATTAGGTCTCATGACGGCCATATGACATACGACGGATTTGGCAAGTTCAGAAAAAAATACAACAACTGCATTACTGTAAGGTAATGCTTTACTGTTAGAATTAAACTACACTCAAAGGGAAGTCCCTAAAAATAGAGCCCAGTGCACTGGGAAAATATTACTATTCTTTGTAATTATGTTTTCTATAATCACAAGTATTTAAAGGGGTACTTCACCGTCAGTGGTGGCTGCTGGTCTTTCAAAAAGGGGAAGCTCATTTTCGGCCTACATCATAAAAATTGTACATTTATTTATACGTAAATTCTGCCCAATGTTCCTTTTCAAGAAAATGCTCTGTGACCCTATATCGTTCCAACTAGGTGTCTTTTCCAGTGACTTGACCAGTGTGTCCTCTCAATGGCCAGCAGAGTTAGGTATAATTGTATAAATGTAATAATATAATAAAGGTATAAATAACAATATAATAAAGTATAATAATACTACTACTAATAATATATAGGCTATTTTTTATTATTTTAATAATTATTGTTTTAATTATTACTAATAATATTATAAAAATATAATAGGATAAGTAATACTATAATAAAGGTATAAATGTATAATTGTGTGAAATGTATTATGAAAAATGGCAAGCAATTTCGACAAGTAAATACCAAGAAAGAGGTAGCAGCAGTTTATCTTTTGACTATCACTTGAAAAATCTGCGATGGGACTGAGCTCGAATAGCTTCAGCGGCAGCGACTTTTTATTGTATGAAATCGCTGTCAATCAAAAGGAGATGCAGCCCCTCCAATCATCACGCGGAAGCCCGGAGTCCGGGCCAGCCCACTCCTCATTCACCCCCAGAGATGCTGAGCGTCCGTGGGCGGGACATAATCGCAGCATTTATCCAATGACCGTCTAGTTTTGAAGCGCTGAAAAAAACTGTTCAGAGCAGCCCCATTGAAGTGAAGCACTGTCTGTGTGGCTACGGGAATGTATGAGAAGGAGATCGAGTCAGCCGACCTGCTGTATGTAGCTGATTCTGAACGAACTCGTCTTTGAGATGAACGTTTTCTAACGCATTTTTAGTCAATAAAATGTTAACACAATAGTACATATTTGACCATTAATTTTTTGACATTATAGGGGAAGCCGAGCTTCCCTTGCAGTCTTAAAGAAATCCCCACTGTTCACCGTTGACAAAATGGGTTTTCAATAAAATTTGGATGCCAATGCGGTAGAAAGGCGAATATGGATATGCTTGACCAGCCAAATACCACGTTGGTTTAGTAGGAAATACTACTTAGCAAACTTTTAGTCGTAATGGTGTTGACTTGTATTGTTCCCTGTTGCAAGAATTTAAAGAGAAAACATTTAGTGGGAATACGTTATGTCAGGTTCCATTGTAGGCAGCGGCTAAGGGCTACAAAGACTCAGGGCTCTCAAGTGTCACGCATTGAGCGTGACAGTCACTCATTTCGGTCTTTTGTCACGCACTCCCGCCATACATTGTATTTCTCACGCGGAAAAACTATTTATGCCGCAGCGCCCAAAATTTCTCTGGCCGTGCCGATCTCACATATGGAACCGGCAGCCAGGAATCAAGCGCGTCTCCCCTAGCCGAGCCTGCCACTTATCAGCCAATTAAAAAAAAAGAAAGGGGCTACACAATAGCCAATCAGAAAATAGCACTATTATCTGGGTAAGATTTAACGCAGCAACCAATGAAAAAAAGCACATCCTGGAATTGTTAACGTGATTCTGCTACAGTGTCTTCGTTCAAAGTTTCGTTCACCCATAGAGGAAACCACTGGAGCTCCGAGCATCACTTTGAGCACAGAGTAAGTCATGATGATCTCCTGTTTTAATGTTACAACAAATTCACAACTTGTTTGACACAAACAGTGACATCTTGACTGCTGTTAGAGAATGTTTCCCATATAATTAGCATCAGTGTCTAACTTAGCCAACAGTTTTACAGCCTGTTCACTGACAACAACTGCTCAGAACAAGTAGTCTAGGCCTTGTCATATTTTCGTTATCACACGATGACTTATATATTGTCACCTTATAAACATCTCTCTCTCTCCAAATAGGCTTAATAATTTTATTAGCACTAAATAAATTAAAGTGTATTGCATAGTCGATGTTATAGGTCACTTTTAAAATCATGTCATATTTTATAATTATATCCTGGCCATGGATGCATTAATCATTGCATCTGTCTTTCAAAGATGTCAGGTAAAAAGCAATTAAGCATCCTCTCATTCGCCCTGAGAGGAAAGTCCCCTAAAAAGGCCAGGTTAGAGGATGCTGTCTCAGAGAAGGTGGCGAGAAGGGTAGATCCATTAGAGGAGGAGACAGTGCAGGTGGAAGGCAACAAGTCCAAAAAGGCAACAAACACTTTCAGTAAACAACACCAGTCATAATCTCTCTCTCTCTCTCTCTCTCTCTCTCTCTCTCTCTCTCTCTCTCTCTCTCTCTCTCTCTGCTGGGAGTTTTTGGACGGAGCGTGAGTGTGTGTTGGAGTGAGCTCTACGGTGCGAGTGAGTTTTCTATCTTTTTATCTATCTCTTGTGGTTTTGTTTGCTCAAGTTTGTAGGTGTTTGTAAGGAGCGTCGTCGGTCAGTGTGCACTGATCACTATGGCGGCGTCTCAGCACGCGAGTTTGGAAAGTTTAACGCGCCGACACGGCGTTAAGGTAGTACCCGCGGAGCGTTGTTCAGTTGAGGACTGCGTCCTTGCTGTTGCTGCTGTTGTTGGTCATGATTGCATTCTTTCTGCATCAAGAATGAATAGCGCAATAGTGATGTTTTTGAACAATGTTGACAAAGTGAACGAAGTTGTAGAAACCGGGATTGTTGTGAATGATTCCCTCACTCCAGTCATGCCTTTAGTACAACCAGCGAAAAGAGTAATATTATCAAATGTCCCGCCGTTTATTAAAAATGAAGTGATTGAAAGGGAATTGTCCAGACATGGAAAGTTTGTGTCAAAAATGAAGAAAATACCACTCGGTTGTAAATCGCCACAGTTGAAGCATGTTGTGTCATTTCGGAGGCAGGTGCACATGATTTTAAATAACCAGAATGAAGAGCTTAATTTGGCCATGAAGTTTAAGATTGAGGATTTTCATTATGTTATTTTTGCTACCTCAGATTCGATGAAGTGTTTTGGTTGTGGACAAGAGGGTCACATGATACGCGTGTGCCCTGAGAAAAGTGCAGACTAGAATCACATTACAGGCGAAACGCAAAATGCAGATAATGCACAAACAAGTGATACAGTATCTTGTGTTGACAAAAGTGGAAGTGACGATCGTGAAAGTAACAAAGATGAGAGTGTAGCCTCGAACGAAATTGTGCTTGAAGGTGGTGTTTCTGAGGTCAGTGAACAGGCCATATTAGAGTACGCTGTGGATGTTGACATGACAGAAGATCAGAGTATTTTTAAAACACCGACTTTAAAAAGGAAGACTAAGACCAAAGAAAACAGGGCTGGTAAAAAAGCCACTGGAGCAGCTGTTGTTGATGCAAGCGAGGTGGACTCAGAGTCGAGTAATGTTGAGGAGTCAAAGAAAACTTTTTTGAAAACTCAAAAAAAAACTCTCTCTCTCTCTCTCTCTCTCTCTCTCTCTCTCTCTCTCTCTGATTTGATTTGCTTAAACCTTGTTTGTGATGTGTGACAGGTTCAATGAGAATTTTTATCCTGAAACTTTTATTTTTGTTTTTAAGAATGTGCAGGAAAAACGTAGCCTATCAAGTTTCAATTACTGAATTTTATTCTGGGAGAAGCTAAACTGGCGATATGAGTAGAAAAAGTAAACTAGAGCAAGGGTGTAATGATGATGTGATTGTGTTTTTTAGGTCCTTACTCTAAGCAAGAATGCTGATTGATATCAGTTTTTATAATGCCATGAATGATCTTTTCCATCTTTGCATTCATGATGTGTTGTGTACTACAATAATTGAAAATTAAAAAAAAAATGTTTTTTGATTCTGAAGTTTAAAAACATAATAATTATAATATTTGCTTTGTTAAAATGTGAATTGATGTGTTTTTTGGCTACTTGTGAATAAAGTTTTTTTCAAAAATCAAAATCTTTCTCTCTCTCTCTCTCTCTCTCTCTCTCTCTCTCTCTCACACACACACACACACGGAAATTGAATAAATACTTTGCATTTGGTATTTGAGCAATTATTAATAACAACAACAAAAAATATTATTAATGAAACACCCCATTCCCGTGACCCTGTCACAATAGCTAGCGGAGAAATTGGTGGATCCAAACGCAGCAACATGGTAATCAGGGCAATCCAACTCGTCGTCATCCATGCAAAGGTCAATATCAAAGTAATTAGAATCATAGTCATCCATGCCAGGGTCAAAATCCATTTAATCAGTCCAATAAACAATAACACAAAACAAGCAAGAACAACAACGAGAACAGACTTGAAACAGACCTTAGCTTTGACGAGTGACATACAATAATGACTCCATGACAAGGACTAAAACAGACAGGGTTATATACAGAGGGAAAACAAGCTAAACAAGATAACAAGGGGGTGTGGTTAAACTGAAACACCTGGGAAGACTAATCAACATAACGGGGAACAGTTGAACATGGGACAAGACACATGGCAGGATCACATGACAAGCAGGGAATTACATGACAGACAAGAACAAGGAACAAGACACAAAACCCACACCGTGACAGACCCGTCAAACCCCCTTGGGGGGTTGGGGGCGGGGATGTCACTCTTGCCTGTCTTCAAAACTTGAGAGCCCTGAAGACTCATAAATACAAAAAGAATGCTGTGACAGACAATCTGAAAAACTTCAGTGTTTGTTGTAAACATTTTATACTGGAAGAGTACAAACAGTGTTATAGGCCAAATAGAGGGTACAAACTGACAGAAAATGAAAGCTTTAGCATAAAGTTCTGCCGGGAAGACTTAATTGTTACGTCACTTTACCTTTCATCTATCCAATCACATTATCACACTCATGGTATAAAAGATCGGTACTTACTCATGTTTGAGTTCGCAGATGCTGACGCTCCAATTCACCACCATCCTCCCCACCACCTCCAAGTCTAATTCTTCCCTCCATCCTCCCCATCACCACCACCAGGATGGACCCTTCCATACTTCATGGGGGTCGGCTGCGCCTCTGCCTTCATCCTCAGGCAGGATATGCAGAGTCCGGACCCTCAGATTGCGAGCTACGGACGGGGCCTATGCCAAAGTACTTTATTGCTTGCTGGGTTGTTAATAAATGGATAATTGTCACAGTATTTATTCTCCCGAGTCTTTCTGGTAGAACTGCCATTCCATCAGATCTGCCCTAAGTAAAACTCTGTCATGTAGGTAAGAAAGCTGTTGCCATAGTGTTCAATTTTTACCATAAAGCTGTTTAAAGAGATCAAATACAATACAATTTTCAGAGACAAATTCTTACAGTACATGTTTTAATAACCCTCTGTCAATCTGACTGTCCGTTGGCGGGGATACAAAAATGCAGAAGTATAATTCTGTAGTTTTGTGTACACACAGCATTAATGACAAAGCAAAAGGTTGAAAAAAAAAAATAAAAATAGGTAGAAAACAGGACCGTCCTTTGGTTAAAACTTGTAACTAAACCCAATCTCATATCTTTGGTTGAACTAGAACTAGACACTTCGTATTTAATAGAGAAATGTGATGCAAGGAAATGTATTTCATTTGTTGTCTTTACATACAAAATATACATACTACTGCAATGTTAAAAGGTTGAGAATTTATCCCTCCATTGCTTGAGAAACAAATCCTGATTACAATTAGTTTTTCAAAAAGAACTTTATTTGCGTCTATTGGCAAGAAAAAGCAGTGACTAAAGAAAACATATTTTTAGAAAGCATCTGCTTGTCTGAGAACGCATCTTGCTTCCACTGAACTCACTCGAACAGATCTCCAAATGATTGCTGATTTGTTATGCATGAGGATGGTCGTGGTAAACTGAAAGTAACCTCTCTCACAGACGGGCTATGTGGATGTGCCTGGCATCCCTCCACCACTCTGACAGGATTTGATAAAAAGCTAATGGCTGCTTTAGTTAGCTGGCTTTGAGAAAAGCTGTGCAGGCTCTCTGAAGTGTGTGTGTGGTCCTGGTATTCCCTACATTATGGGGACCAAAGTAATTTTTGACCTTTGAGGAAAACGTTTTATGAAAATGTAAAAAGATGCATAAGCTTCCAGTGATGGGTAGGTTTAGGGGTAGGGTCAGGGATTAGAGATGTAATATACAGTTTTTATAGTATAGAATCTATGGAAAGTCACTATAAAACATGGAAACTGTGTGTGTGTGTGTGTGTGTGTGTGTGTGTGTGTGTGTGTGTGTGTGTGTGTGTGTGTGTGTGTGTGTGTGTGTGTGTGTGTGTGCGTGTGGGTGTGTGTGTGTGTGTGCATAAACTGTGAGCTGTTTCTTGTAATTTTATATATACATAACATATATATATATATATATATATATATATATATATATATATATACACACACACTTGTGTTACTCCGCGCCTTGCGTACTTAACCAATCTTCTCATTTAACCTTACACATGACATGTTGCTTGTCAACTACTGTCAGAGATGTCCAAATAGCAACAGACATTAAGCAGCTTCTTTAGCATTTCGCCATCTACAAAGAAACTACTTTTCTCGGAAAAGTGGCTCCAAGATGTGCAGTGGCTTGAAGCTAACGATGAGCGCACTGAAATGTGGTGCAAGATTTGCCACTCAAATCCACATCTAGCAGACAAAACAGGTGCGTTTTATAAAGGCTCAAAGAATTTCAACCATCCTTTATTTGACAAACATCAAAAGAGCAAGGAGCACACGAATGTGGCGCAAACCATTGCTAATAAACAAGCTAGCCGATAAGAAATGTCCAGTCGCCCACTTGCCAGATGGCGAGACAAGCTGATTGAAGAACTGCGGCAAGCTCTTTTTATTATTTTTCTCCTCGCCTTCCATAAAGCTAAACACGCACGTCCCATGTCTTCCTATTCTGAGGATGTTCCTTTAAAGAAGCGGCTAGGAGTAAATGTCGGAGGTGCATATCATTCACGTGAAGGGGGCACACGGATCATGCAGAGCATCGCTCACACCATCAGGGGGGAGTTACGAGCCAAGCTGCAGTCTGCTAAATTTTGGGGGCTGCTTTTTGATGGATCTGAGGACATCACAAAAACTGAGCAGGAAATCGTTTACATTGTGTCTGTGTCCAGCAACGGAGAGTTTACCTCACTTTATTGGACTGATTGAATTGGGTGTTGATCGAACCGCGCAGGCCATAACAGACACACTTGTGAGACTTTTCCAGGACACAGGCTTGGATGACTGGACAACTAAGTTGGTCGCTGTGTGCACAGACGGGGCTGCTGTCAACGTTGGTACTGTATGTACAACGCCGTTGTGCCAAAACTCCAGCGACTTGCTGCGGTTGGAGACTCCCTTCTGCACATTCTGTGCACCACAATAATAATAATAATAATAATAATAATAATAATAATAACCTTAAAGGTATAGCGGAGGATTTTCTTTTTCCGGGTGGGTAGTCTATAATATTGGTCCACCTAAGTGTCAATCATTCTGGTGATATGTTTACATAAGGCCGTCGTACGTGCTCGTCCCTTAGTTTTCGCTTTCTGCGCATGCGCACTTTCAGGTGTTTATGTGTGGTGGTGAGCTAGAGCTACGGTTTAAGCCATTCATTGAAGCTCGCCGTTTCACCGGGTCCTTTGAAAATGTCTGAGGGTCGCAAGAGAAAAAGTTTGTACGAACTGTATGAGAAGAAGAGAAAGGCCTCAGAAGAGAGAAACAATATCAGAGTGTTTTTGGGAGAATATTTCACACGATGGCGTGCGCTGAAAACACAGGTTGGGCTTCCCACTGATGCCTCAGTCGCGAAGTTTCTACTGGACAGGTAAAGTTTGGCATGCTATTTGGAGAAAAAGTGCACATCTTCTTTTGGAAAGTAATCTTGTATGAGCGATGCCGACAGCAACTTGTAAACAGAGCGTGCACGAGGAGAACCTCGCACACGTTTAATAGGCGTTCCCTCTCGGGAGCAGGTAGAGTGTTGCGCATGTGCATTTTTTCAAAAAGTGGAGAGGGCGGTTCTTATCTAAAATTCGGAAAGATCCTCCGCTATACCTTTAAAAATAATTAATTGAAATCATATTTTTTTCAAATAATGATAAATTATCACTGGTCACTTGGGCCTTTACCTCTTTTGTTCCTTCACTCACTAGTTTATTGTTTGTTTGCTTATGCTGCTTACTGGAGTCACTCTAATGCTGTCACATTCACCATCTGTCTTCCTCTGTGTCTGCACTACACTTCCCAGAATCCTCCGTCATCATCATCTTCACCTGCACATTGTCATCATCATCCTCAGCACCTGTGTTTACTCATCATCATCTCCTTCACCTGTTGTCTTGTCATTATCTTTGACCAGTTTGAGCCTGTGTTGCTCTCTTGCCTCAATAAATTAATTTTACAGCTTAATCCCTCAGTATGTCCCACGGACATTGTCCCCCTCGCCTTTTTAATGATGTTTTATAAACAAAGTTCGGGAGGAGCACGTTCAAATAAGCAATCCAATCTACTCGTCATCAAACAATTATGTCTACCCTAATCAGCATGACAAGAAGTATATATATATCCACACTGTCAACTCACCTAATATTCCTTGACAGTTTTTCAGCATCCCTCCACCACCCCGACTCCTCACTCTTGGCTTAATCTTTACAGCCAGGAATACGGGGGGAGTACTCTGGGTTCGGGCCGAATACCGAGCCCGGAGCCCTCTCCTCGGACAGCACGCCAAATACGCATTTATTCTATCTAACTTATTTGTAAGTGTGAACTAGTGAAAAGAGGTCTGGACCACTATAGGGCCAAATGTCCAAAAAATTATTAACAGCAGTCTGACTTCAGGAATTGTCCCAGCTTATTGCAAGGAGGCAACTGTTGTACCTCTAATAAAAAAGCAAAATCTGGACACTACTATTTTAGCTAACTACCGACCGATATCAAAGCTTCCTTTTATTTCTAAAATCTTAGAAAAAACTGTTTTTGCAAAATTACAATCCTATTTAGATACAAATGGTATTTTATAAAATTGTCAATCTGGTTTTAAAGCTTTTCATAGTACCAAGACTGCACTTTTAAGAGTTTTTAATGATCTTTTATTAACTACAGACCGTGGAGATTGTTATTCTTGTGCTTTTAGACCTTACTGCTGCTTTCGACACAATTGATCACGCCATTCTTATCTCTCGCCTAGAGCACTGTGTAGGCATCCGAGATACTGCCCTGCAGTGGTTCAGATCGTATTTATCTGACCGATTTTTTTCTGTAAAACTTGGTGACTCTACATCATCTATCGCCCCCCTTCTCTGTGGAGTCCTTCAAGGCTCAGTTCTTGGACCACTATTGTTCTCCTTGTACCTTCTCCCTCTTGGAAATATTTTTAAAAGACATGGTATTTCCTACCATTTTTATGCGGATGACTCGCAAATCTACTTACCACTGAGAAGAGATGCAAACAGTTCCCTGACTCCGTTGCTTGAATGTCTCAAGGATATTAAAACCTGGATGTCTTTTTTTTTTTTTTTTTTTTTAAACGAAGAAAAAACTGAGATCATTGTGTTTGGACTTTGTGTTTGTGACTCCACTCCCGTAAACCTTGGGTCCCTGCAGCAATATGTAAAGCCAGTAGTTACCAATTTAGTCGTTAAAATTGAGAGTGAATTTAAGCTTGACAAGCAGATAAACATGGTGGTTAAATCTGTTTTTTTATCAATTGAGGCTTTTAGCCAAAATTAAACCTGTTTTATCTTTTAATATTTTTGAGCAAGTGATTCATGCTTTTATTTCGACCTGTTTGGACTACTGCAATGCACTTTACATTGGCGTGAACCAAACTTCTCTTTCACGCCTACAGTTAGTCCAAAATGCAGCTGCTCTTTTGTTAACAGGAACCCGGAAACATGAACACATTACCCCTATTTTGGCCTCGCTCCACTGGCTCCCTGTATATTTTAGTATACATTTTAAGATTTTAATGTTTGTTTTTAAGTCGCTATATGGGTTGGCACCTCAGTACATTTCAGAGCTCCTGCACATTTACACCCCGTCAAGGTCACTGAGGTCTGGTGATCAGCTGCGGCTGAATGTGCCCAGGACCAGGCTGAAGACCAGAGGCAACCGCTCTTTTTCAGCAGTTGCTCCTAAATTGTGGAATGTTACCGCCACACATTAAAGTTGCGCCCACCCTCCACACTTTTAAATCTCGTTTAAAAACAAATTTTTATTCCTTGGCTTTTAATTCACCATGAGAGCTGATGTGGTCTTTGTTGTCGTTGTCATTGTTGATGCTTTTATTTATTTATTTATTTTTGATTGGTTGTTTTTGTTTTATATTTTTATCTCTGTAAAGCACTTTGTAACCTTGTTGTTTGTTTAAATTGTGCTATATAAATAAAGTGGTATGGTATGGTATGGTATGGTATTATCTCTGTGTATTTAAGCTCCCCTTGTTTCTCTGTTCACTGCTGGTTATTGTTTGTGTAAGAGCACTCTGTGCACTAGCACACTGTTTCGTATATTGGATTGTAATACTTGTTGGAAATTAAACCCTTGTTATTTTGTACTTTGCTTACCTTCGTCTTCTTCATTGGAACCCCTTGAGACGTTACAGAATAACCGGCCCAAAAACAAGTAAATGATGCAGACCTTTTGGGATTTCATCTTCAACCAGAACGGTAGTACTCTGGAGGAGTTTGTTGAAGTTTACCTTGCCCTTTACCAGGATGTGAGTTGGTGCGAGGACTTCCTTAAACAGCGGTTCTGGGGTGGGTTAGACGATCCACTCACCCAAATACTGCTGCTAGACGATCTCAACCTACCTTTCGTCAAATTCATTGACCGCACGCTGTGAGTGTGTGGTTCCTCCCTCACTGTGGAAGTCGTCCAGCCAGATCTTACCATTCAGCTAGATCTTCACGTCCAGCCCGATCTTATCCAGTCTGATCTCCCGATCACACCTCCCGTCGCCATCCAAGGTTTCAAGGAAATTAATCTAATCGACTTCTTCACTGAACCTGAACTCCCCATAATCTGTCCAGCCGAGCCTGCACTCCACGCCAGTCCAGCCGAGCCTGCACTTCATGCTAGTCCAGCCGAGCCTGAGACTGAGAGCGTCATGCCCGCCGAGTCTGAGACTGAGAGTGTCATGCCCGCCGAGCCTGAGACTGAGAGCGTCATACCCACCGAACCAGTCATCTGCCCAGTTGAGCCAGAGCTTCACGTCAGTCCTGCCGAGCCAGATCTTCCTTCTCCGCTGGTCCCGTCCAGCCCAGAGCTTCCCTCGCTGCTGGTCCCGCCCAGCTCAAAGCCCTCCTCACCGCTGGTCCCGCCCAGCTCAAAGCCCTCTTCGCTGCTGGTCCTGCCTAGCTCAGAGCCCTCTTCACCGCTGTTCTTGTCCAGCTCAGAGCCCTCTTCACCGCTGGTCCCGTCCAGCTCAGAGCCTTCTTCACCGCTGGTCCCGCCCAGCTCAAAGCCCTCTTCACCGCTGGTCTTGTCCAGCCCAGAGCCGCCTTCACCGCTGGTCCTGTCCAGCCCAGAGCCGCCTTCACCGCCTGTCTCATCCAGCCCTTGACACGCCTTCGCCGCTGGACTCCTCCTACCCGGAGCCTAAGCCCGTTAACCTCCCCAATAAATAAGGCAATAAGTCCTCTGGGGGGACCGTGGAGGCCCTGCCGTTCCCAGTGCTGCCTAGTCCTTCTGGGACGCCGCTTCAGCCTGCTCCTCCATGGTCACCCGAAGGATCCTCTCCTCCATGGCTACTCGAAGGGTCCTCTCCGCCATGGCCGCCCGAAGGGTCCTCTCCGCCATGGCCACCCGAAGGGTCCTCTCCGCCATGGCCACCTGAAGGGTCCTCTCCGCCATGGCCACCCGAAGGGTCCTCTCCGCCATGGCCACCCGAAGGGTCCTCTCCGCCATGGTCACCTGAAGGGTCATCTCCGCCGTGGCCACCTCCTCAGCCTGCTTCGCCATGGCCACTTCCTCAGCTTGCTTCGCCGTGGCCACCTGACTTGCCTGCTCTGCCTGGACCGCCTGAGGGGTGGTCTCCTGCTCAGTCTTCTCTTCCTAGACCAACCGAAGGGAGGTCACTGCCTGGACCATCCTGGAGTCCATCCAGCTGCACCCGGTCCGCCCTCCCGTCATGGACTCCTGGATGCCCACCCCCCCTCCCGTGTTCTGTCTTGTACGGCGCGGTAATGTCTCATTCACCATCTGTCTTCGTCTGTGTCTGAATTTATTTATCATCCTCAGCACCTGTGTTCACTCATCATCATCTCCTTCACCTGTTGTCTTGTCATTATCTCTGTGTATTTAAGCTCCCCTTGTTTCTCTGTTCACTGCCGGTTATTGTTTGTGTAAGAGCACTCTGTTTGTGCACTATCACACTGTTTCGTATATTGGATTGTAATACTTGTTGAAAATTAAACCTTTGTTATTTTGTACTTCGCTTACCTTCGTCTTTTTCATTGGAACCCCTTGAGATGTTACAAATGCACTATATCCACTTTATTTCACTAGTCACTTGGTTCTTTTAGAGAGCCTGTTATCTCATTAAAATGAATATAATTTTTATTTATTGTTATATAAATTTATTATATTGTTAGATTAATTTATATTATTGTTATATTATATATATATATTGTGTTATAAGTCTCTAATATACATATCTACACTACACTAAATTCTTTTAAACGTCATCTTACCCATAACCACTGCGTCCCACCCCTTTAACTAATGTAAACACAGTGGTAATTGTAACAATGTAATTTTTCACATTATTACCCTACCTCACAGCATGACACTTGGCACAATCACTTCACATTATGTGATGAGCAGATGTTTCATTTCTTCAATTTAACTAGTTGTTCTCAATTACTGTCCAATACTGCCGTGTGACCCCTGTGGTATGATGAAGATGAATCTGGTTAGATGAGATCAGATTCTTCATTCCCAGTTAAATTGTTTCATACAGACTAATTGTGAGGTGGAGGATTGAGAAAGTTTCATATATACTGTGGGAATTAAACAGATTCCCTGCTTCCACCTCTGCTAGAGTAACAGGAACATGTTTATGTTGCTATTTTTAAGATGCTCCATTAAGAGCAGAGACAACTTTAGTTCAGTTCTAGCATTTCACTCTTCGTTATGGTGTTTTTACAACATTCTGTGGTTCTAAAGTCTCAAGCAGTTACAAAAATTCAGAAGAGAGGATGATCATTTACTCTTAATTTGACAATTTTATTCGACACATGCACACACTGTGGCAGGAGTTGGCTTTGTGGTGAAATTTCTTTCTCCCACAAGGAAAAGAGAAGGACAGTGAAGGCTAATCCACCCCTGGGAAAGAAATGATAATGCAGTACACACTGCCAAGGTCCTTTCTGTGCTTGTCTCTCCAGGAATGATGAATGGAGGAACACAGCTAAAGCCTCATCAGTGATAAACTAACCTGAGCATGTAGAGATGTAGCCAGATATCCAGAACACAAGGACAAGGCCACTGTGTCGCACCATCACAAGCTTACAATACACAACCGGTCGCTGGATATTGAATAGGACTGGCAATAGCCACATACAGGAGTTATGTGAGAGAATAGGAGTCTACAAATCAAAAGGACCTGGCAAGAAACTGTAATGTGTATCTATTACATTGTATTCAAAATCACATGTATGTCAGCGCCAATAGTCTCATGGGCACACTTAAGTGGATTCCCCAAATTCAACTGAAAATGCAACATTTAATGACTTCAACCCCTTCATTGCAAGCATCTTTAATAGAATGCCCTTATGCTGTTATGACCTGCTTCAAATGAGATGTATAACCAGACACCAGCTTCTGGCAGTGTTTCTAAGGAATCTTAGCCCATTCCTCATAATCAATTGCCTCCAGTTCAGTAATTATTCTTGGGTTTGTGTGCAGCAACCACCTTCTTCAAATCCCACCAGTGATTTTGGATGGGGTTCAAGTCAGGTGACTGTGATGGCCACTGTAGAATCTTCCAGGACTTCTTCTGCAACCAAGCCTTGGTGGAATTTGAGGTAAGCTCGGGATCATTGTCCTGTTGGAAGATCAAGTGACGCCCCAGCTTCAGCTTCCTCACAGACTCCATGACGTTTTCTCCTAGGATTTCCTGATAATTCAATGAATCCATCTTTCCTTACACTCGCTGCTGTTTTCCAGTGCCAGAGGATGAAAAGCAGCCCCAGAAAATCACTGAGCACCACCATGCTAAACTGTAGTCAGAATGATCCTAACAGCACATGCTTCATTCTGGCTGCTTTGCCTGCAGGGTATGCACATTTTTAATTGCATAAACGACCGGATGATACTGGCCCAGTCTCAAGAGCTTGCGCTACAACATCGAGATATCGTCCCACCTCATCTGCAAACTCTGGGGTTGAGACTCAACACCAAGAAAAGAGTTCTCTCTTCGGCCCAGAGAACAATGTATTTAGCAGTCATATGGGACATATGGCAGTCACCATGTGGGCACTGTTATCTCCCAAATGTGTCAAGTCCATTTTAAACACCCTGAGCAATGTCAGGCTAGGTCAGGAGATTACACTACAGTGGAACGATGGAAAGCACCGGGTACAGCATTGCACTTCCGATGCGGACTAATGAAACAAAAATAAACATGATTAAATACCTTGAAAACCCTAATGGCATGGTTGCTTCAGCAAATGTGTTATTATCTCACATTTGCTTTTTTTAAGTGAAGTTATTAACATAATTTCGGGAGGAGTACGCCCATCTAATCTTCTAATTAATACCAAGGTATAAAAACCATCCTCTTACCATTTCTTGTCGTTATTTTTTTCGGCATCCCTCCTCCTCCCCTTCTCCTCCTTTGTCTCCCTTGCCACTGTTGCCTTTGGCTTGCTCAGTTGGGGATATTTGGGGATATTTAATTGAATTAATCAATCAACGATACTATTGATCAGCATTACCGAACGTAGACGTTCCACTAGAAACAAACATTGATGTATTGTTTTAATTTATTACTGTGAAGCTGCTTTGATACAACCTGTGTTGTGAAAAGCGCTATATAAATAAACTTGACTTGACTTGACTTGACTCCTTTGTACCATATTTTGCCTGTGTAATAGGGGCAATCGAAGCTCGAGTAGAATATCCTCTCTGAACCCCTCTGTAGCAGACAGCAAGCCAAATCCGTTTACCACTTACGCTAAGATTATATGGGTACAAAAAACTCGTGAATACTATCGGTTAGGTTTAGGCTTTTAAGGATGAGTTATTTTCATTTTTTTTTTTTTTTCAAAACTTTCACAATACAAACAAAATACAGAATAATACAATGTTGCCAGATTCACATTCATCTGTTTCAGGTAGAAATCAATGCACTTTTAGCACCACTCACTGCACATTTCACTTCAAAAAGTGTTGTGAAACTAGCAAGAAGCAACGGAATACCTTTTTTCAGAAATGTTGCCACAGGCACTTTCTTCCAATTAGCCTGGGTTACAATAAATACATGAAAAATAATTGCATTATATTACAATATTTTCATATATAATTTGATTTTTGGTGAGGAGATGGGCCAATGGTCAGATCAAATTCTCAGAAAAAAAAAGCAAAAGATGCACTGCTGTGGCCTTAATAATAATAAAAATGCTGGATTAATGCACCATAATGCAAACCTTGAGATGCCTTGCCTTTCCCTGCTAAATTAATCTTATGGGAGGGATGGTGTTAAATCACAGCTGCATAATTGCTAGATCATTGTTTAATTAAAAGCCACTATACTGATCATTTATTAAATATATGAACTAATCAAACATCCATTTAGTCTAAAAAAAAAGTGGTGGGATTCATCCGGTTCATGATTTAATTCAACGATAAAGGCTAAGCTCAGTAATATTAATTGACATACCGTATTTAGTCTGAGGATGAAGATTTTGGTTGATGGATAAATACTTTGACCAGAACAACTCAATTATGTCACATTTGTTTAGTAATGACATTGTTTCTTTGAGTAGGGTTTTCAATTTCTAATCCGCCCTGATGTATACCATTACAATTACAAATGTATGTCAGCGGCTGGATATTAGTGGGACGCATCTGTTTGCATTTTTGTTGTGTGATTTAATTAGAGTGGATATCGAGCAAAGCGGGCTACACAGAAGAGAACATATTGCCGCACATTCGAAAACAACTGCACCGATCACTCAGCATAACATTAAAAATAACTAAATGCAGCGGCACATCACCTCTTATTATAACAATCGATAGGCAACTGAAAACTCCTTATTTATGATAGAAGATGCAAACTCCCTGTCAGACACATCCCTTAATGTGAGTTTTAATAAATTGATGGGGAGAAAATTAGCCTTGATGTGGGCACATGTCCCACCCGTCCCAACACTGTAAAAATAAATACATAAATGAAT
Source organism: Scardinius erythrophthalmus (assembly GCF_964197995.2). Taxonomy (NCBI): domain Eukaryota; kingdom Metazoa; phylum Chordata; class Actinopteri; order Cypriniformes; family Leuciscidae; genus Scardinius; species Scardinius erythrophthalmus. Next base: position 28,589,072 of record NC_138231.1, read on the forward strand.
AAATAAATAATGTTCAGGTACAATCCACTTGTATGTTTAAGTCATTTAAAAAAAGTTTATAAATTAGTTTATAAAACTGACTTAAATGAGTTGAATCTTGTATAACTTTTTTTTTTTTAAATTTAAATTTGCTTAACCTATTTTGATGAGTTAAAGCAATGTAAAACCATGTCATAGCTTATTGATCATGATTTGTTTTGCAGTGTAATATATGCTTATGAGAATAATATATTAGTGTGAGACTTAAATAAATAAACAAACAAACAAACAAACAAACCTAAAGTAGCAAACAGAATATGAGCCTCTACAAAATCTGAGAGAAATGGAGTTTAAATAATTAAATTAATGTTACCAAAAGTGTTGATGTATTTTCATTTTTCTACAAAGCTTGGGCCATAACTCAATTAGTTTGATCTTATTTGTTGTTACAAACTGTTCTTAAACATTTCAAAAACATAATATTTTCAAAAAGTTCACTTTGTTCTGTGGTAATGTTCACTGATTGGTTTACTTTGCATTTCCATTGAAAATACCTGATGCTGTAAAGAAACTTTAGTTCAGATGAATGTTAAAGAAAACTGCAGACGAGCAATTTTTGAAAGTTTAATAACTGACATTTTGACCCAAATCGCAGTCCATGCAATTTCAATTCATTTAAATCCACACAAATATACGAAAATGTCAAAAAGGCTTAAACTTTGGACAGACAATTTTCATAACA